>NC_091994.1:69678704-69993704 GCF_044704955.1 Pristiophorus japonicus
ACCCACACTGCCCAGTGTAGGATTAACCTATACTACCCAGTTTAGTATTAACCCATACCGCCCGGTGTAGTATTAATCCACACAGACCAGTGTAGTATTAACCCATACTGCCCAGTGTAGTATTAACCCACACTGCCCAATGTAGTATTAACTCACACTGCCAGTGTAGTATCAACCCATCCTCCTCAGTGTAGTATTGACTCACACTGCCTAGTGAAGTATTAACCCACACTGCCTTGTGTAGAATAAACCCACACTGCCCTGTGTAGTATTAACCCATACTGCCCTGTGTATTATTAACCCACACTGCACAGAGTAGTATTAACCCACACTGCCCGGTATAGTATAAACCCACATAGCCCAGTGTAGTATTAACCCACACCGCCCAGTGTAGAATTAACCCATAATGCCCAGTGTAGTATTAACCCATACCGCCCAGTGTAGAATTAACCCATACTGCACAGTGTAGTATTAACCCATACTGCCCATTGTCGTATTAACCCACACGGCCCAGTATAGTATTAACCCACACTGCCCATTGTAGTATTAACCCACACTGCCCAGTGTAGTATTAATCCACGCAGACCAGCGTATTATTAACCCACTTTGCCCAGTTTAGTATTATCCCACACTGCCCAGTGTAGGAGTAATTCACACTGCCCAGTGTAGTATTAACCCACACTGACCAGTGTAGTATCAACCCACGCTCCTCAGTGTCGTATTGACTCACACTGCCCATTGAAGTATTAACCCACACTGCCCATTGTCGTATTAACCCACACGGCCCAGTATAGTATTTACCCACACTGCCCATTGTAGTATTAACCCACACTGCCCAGTGTAGTATTAACGCACACTGCCCAGTATAGAATTAACCCATACTACCCAGTGTAGTATTAACCCATACCGCCCGGTGTAGTATTAATCCACACAGACCAGTGTATTATTAACCCACATTGCCCAGTGTAGTATTAACCCACACAGCCCAATGTAGTATTAACTCACACTGCCAGTGTAGTATCAACCCATTCTCCTCAGTGTAGTATTGACTCACACTGCCCAGTGAAGTATTAACCCACACTGCCCAGTTTAGTATTAACCCACACTGCCTTGTGTAGAATAAACCCACACTGCCCTGTGTAGTATTAACCCATATAGCCCAGTGTCATATTAACCCATACTGCACGGTGTAGTATTAACCCACAATGCCCAATGTAGTAGTAACCCACACTGCCCAGTGTAACAGTAACCTTGACTGCCCCGTGTAGTATTAACCCACAATGCCCAGTATAGTATAAACCCACACTCTCAAGTGTACTTTTAACCCACGCTGCCCAGTTTAGTATTAGCCCACACTGCCCAGTGTAGTATTGACCCCCACTGTGCAGTGTAGAACTAACCCACACTGCCCGGTGTAGTATTAACCCACACTGCCCGGTGTAGTATTAACCCACACTGCCCGGTTTAGTATTAAACCACACTGCCCAGTGTAGTATTAACCCAGACAGCCCAATGTAGTATTACCCTCACTGCCCAGTGTAGTATTGACCCACACTGTCCAGTGTAGGTTTAACCCACACTGCCCAGTGTTGTATTAACCCACACTGCTCAGTGTAGTATTACCCTCACCGCCCAGTGTAGTATTATCCCCACTGCCCAGTGTAGAATTAACCCACACTGCCCAGTGTAGTATTAACCCACACTTCCCTGTGTAGAATTAACCCAACTGCCCTGTGTAGTATTAACCCATATTGCCCTGTGTAGTATTAACCCACACTGCCCAGTGTAGTATTAATCCACACTACCCAGTGTAATATTAGCCCACACTGCCCAATGTAGAATTAACCCACACTGCCCAGTGTAGTATTAACCCATATTGCCCTGTGTAGTATTAACCCATATTGCCCTGTGTAGTATTAATCCACACTGTCCAGTGTAGTATTAACCCACACTGCGCAGTGTTGTTTTAATGCACACTGCCCAGTGTAGTTTCTGTCAATACTTCCCAGTGTACTGTTAACCCACTCTGCCCAGTGTAGTATTAACCCATACCACCCAGTGTAGTATTAACCCACACTGCCCAGTTTAGTATTAACCCACACTGCCCAGAGTAGTATTAACCCACACTGCCCAGTGTAGTATTAATGCTCACTGCCCAGTGCAGTGTTAATACACACTGCCCAGTGGAGTATTAACCCACACTGCCCTGTGTAGTATTAAAATAACACTGCACAGTTTAGTATTAAACCACACTGCCCAGTGTAGTATTAACCCACACTGCCCAGTGAAGTATGAACCCACATTGCCCAGTGCAGTATTAACCCACACTGACCAGTGTAGTATTAACCCATACTGCCCAGTGTAGTATTAACCCATAATGCCCAGTGTAGTATTAACCCATAATGCCCAGTGTAGTATTAACCCACACTGCCCAGTGTAGGATTAATTCACATTGCCCAGTATAGTATTAACCCACACTGCCCAGTGTAGTATCAACCCACGCTCCTCAGTGTAGTATTGACCCACACTGCCCAGTGTAGTATTAACCCACTCTGCCCAGTGTAGAATTAATACACACTGCCCTGTGTAGTATTAACCCGTACTGCCTTGTGTAGTATTAACCCACACTGCGCAGAGTAATAATAACCCACATGGCCCAGTGTTGTATTAACCCACATTGCCCAGTGTTGTATTAACCCACACTGCCCAGTGTAGTATTAATCCACATTGCCCAGTGTAGTATTAACGCACACTGCCCGGAGTAGTATTAACCCACACTGCCCAGTGTAGTATTAACCCACAGTGCCCAGTGTAGTATTAACCCACTCTGCCCAGTGTAGTTTTCACCCACACTGCCCAATGTACTATTAACCCACACTGCCCGGTGTACTATTAACCCACACTGCCCGGTGTACTATTAACCGACACTTCCCGGTGTAATATTAACCCACATTGCCCAGTGTAATATAAACCCATACTGCCCAGTGTAGTATTCACCCACACTGCCCAGTGTAGTATTAACCCACACTGCCCAGTGTAGTATTAACCCACACTGCCCAGTGTAGTATTAACCCACACTGCCCGGTTTAGAATTAACTCATACTGCCCAGTGTATTATTAAACCACACTGCCCAGTGTGGTATTTACCCACACTGCCCCTTGTAGTATTAACCCACACTGCCCGGTGTAGTATAAAACCCACACTGCCCAGTATGGTATTAACCCACATTGTCCAGTGTAGTATCAACCCACGCTCCCCAGTGTAGTATTGACTCACACTGCCCAGTGAAGTATTAACCCACACTGCCCAGTGTAATATTAACCCATACCGCCCGGTGTAGTATTAATCCACACAGACCAGCGTATTATTAACCCACTTTGCCCAGTGTAGTATTATCCCACACTGCCCAGTGCAGGAGTAATTCACACTGCCCAGTGTAGTATTATCCCACACTGCCCAGTGTAGGAGTAATTCACACTGCCCATTGAAGTATTAACCCACACTGCCCATTGTAGTATTAACCCACACTGCCCAGTATAGTATTAACCCACACTGCCCATTGTAGTATTAACCCACACTGCCAAGTGTAGTATTAACCCACACTGCCCAGTGTAGAATTAACCCATACTACCCAGTGTAGTATTAACCCATACCGCCCGGTGTAGTATTAATCCACACAGACCAGTGTATTATTAACCCACATTGCCCAGTGTGGTTTTAACCCACACTGCCCAGTGTAGTATTAACCCATACTGCCCAGTGTAGTATTAACCCACACTGCCCAGTGTAGTATTAACTCACACTGCCCAGTGTAGTATCAACCCATGCACCTCAGTGTAGTATTGACTCACACTGCCCAGTGAAGTATTAACCCACACTGCCCAGTGTAGTATGAACCCACACTGCCTTGTGTAGAATAAACCCACATTGCCCTGTATAGTATTAACCCATACTGCCCTGTGTATTATTAACCCACACTGCGCAGAGTAGTATTAACCCACACTGCCCGGTATAGTATAAACCTTCATAGCCCAGTGTAGTATTAACCCACACTGCCCAGTGTAGCAGTAACCTTGACTGCCCCGTGTAGTATTAACCCACAATGCCCAGTTTAGTATTAGCCCACACTGCCCAGTGTAGTATTGACCCCCACTGTGCAGTGTAGAATTAACCCACACTGCCCAGTGTAATATTAACCCACACTGCCCGGTGTAATATTAACCCACACTGCCCGGTTTAGTATTAATCCACACTGCCCAGTGTAGTATTAACCCAGACTGCCCAATGTAGTATTACCCGAACTGCCCAATATAGTGTTGACCCACACTATCCAGTGTAGTATTACCCTCACTGCCCAGTGTAGTATTAATCCACACTGCCCAGTTTAGAATGAACCCACATTGCCCAGTGCAGTATTAACCCACACTGCCCTGTGTAGTATTAACTCATACTGTCCAGTGTAGTATTAACCTGCACTGCCCATTTTAGAATTAACTCATGCTGCCCTGTGTAGTATTAACCCACGCTGACCTGTGTAGCCTTAACCTTGACTGCCCTGTGCATTATTTACCCACACTGCCCGGTGTAACAGAAACCCACACTGCCCAGTGTAGTATTAACCCACACTGCCCGGTGTAGAATTAACCCACACTGCCTTGCGTAGTATTAACCCACACTGCCCAGTTTAGTATTAACCACACTGCCCAGTGTAGTATTAACCCACACTGCCCCGTGTAGTATTACTCCACACTGCCCAGTGTAGTATTAACCCACACTACCCAATGTAGTATTAACCAACACTGCCCAGTGTAGAATTAACCCACACTGCCCAGTGTAGTATTAACCCACACTTCCCTGTTTAGAATTAACCCAACTGCCCTGTGTAGTATTAACCCATATTGCCCTGTGTAGTATTAACCCACACTGCCCAGTGTAGTATTAATCCACACTACCCAATGTAGTATTAACCCACACTGCCCAGTGTAGTATTAACCCACACTGCCCAGTGTAGTATTAACCCACATTGCCCATTGTAGTATTAACCCACATTGCCCGGTGTAGTATTAACCCACACTACCCAATGTAATATTAGCCCACACTGCCCGGTGTAGAATTAACCCCGCTGCCCAGTGTAGTAATAACCCACACTTCCCAGTGTAGAATTAACCCACACTGCCCTGTGTAGTATTAAACCATATTGCCCTGTGTAGTATTAATCCACACTGTCCAGTGTAGTATTAACCCATACTGCCCAGTGTTGTTTTAATGCACACTGCTCAGTGTAGTTTCTGTCAATACTTCCCAGTGTACTGTTAACCCACACTGCCCAGTGTAGTATTAAACCATACCGCCCAGTTTAGTATTAACCCACACTGCCCAGTTTAGTATTAACCCACACTGCCCAGAGTAGTATTAACCCACACTACCCAGTGTAGTATTAATGCTCACTGCCCAGTGCAGTGTTAATACACACTGCCCAGTGTAGTATTAACCCACACTGCCCTGTGTAGTATTAAAACAACACTGCCCAGTTTAGTATTAACCCACACTGCCCAGTGTAGTATTAACCCACACTGCCCAGTGTAGTATGTACCCACATTGCCCAGTGTAGTATTAACCTGCACTGCCCATTTTAGAATTAACTCATACTGCCCTGTGTAGTATTAACCCACGCTGACCTGTGTAGCATTAACCCACACTGCCCGGTGTAGTATAAAACCCACACTGCCCAGTATGGTATTAACCCACATTGTCCAGTGTAGTATCAACCCACGCTCCCCAGTGTAGTATTGACTCACACTGCCCAGTGAAGTATTAACCCACACTGCCCAGTGTAATATTAACCCATACCGCCCGGTGTAGTATTAATCCACACAGACCAGCGTATTATTAACCCACTTTGCCCAGTGTAGTATTATCCCACACTGCCCAGTGTAGGAGTAATTCACACTGCCCAGTGTAGTATTATCCCACACTGCCCAGTGTAGGAGTAATTCACACTGCCCATTGAAGTATTAACCCACACTGCCCATTGTAGTATTAACCCACACTGCCCAGTATAGTATTAACCCACACTGCCCATTGTAGTATTAACCCACACTGCCAAGTGTAGTATTAACCCACACTGCCCAGTGTAGAATTAACCCATACTACCCAGTGTAGTATTAACCCATACCGCCCGGTGTAGTATTAATCCACACAGACCAGTGTATTATTAACCCACATTGCCCAGTGTGGTTTTAACCCACACTGCCCAGTGTAGTATTAACCCATACTGCCCAGTGTAGTATTAACCCACACTGCCCAGTGTAGTATTAACTCACACTGCCCAGTGTAGTATCAACCCATGCACCTCAGTGTAGTATTGACTCACACTGCCCAGTGAAGTATTAACCCACACTGCCCAGTGTAGTATGAACCCACACTGCCTTGTGTAGAATAAACCCACATTGCCCTGTATAGTATTAACCCATACTGCCCTGTGTATTATTAACCCACACTGCGCAGAGTAGTATTAACCCACACTGCCCGGTATAGTATAAACCTTCATAGCCCAGTGTAGTATTAACCCACACTGCCCAGTGTAGCAGTAACCTTGACTGCCCCGTGTAGTATTAACCCACAATGCCCAGTTTAGTATTAGCCCACACTGCCCAGTGTAGTATTGACCCCCACTGTGCAGTGTAGAATTAACCCACACTGCCCAGTGTAATATTAACCCACACTGCCCGGTGTAATATTAACCCACATTGCCCGGTTTAGTATTAATCCACACTGCCCAGTGTAGTATTAACCCAGACTGCCCAATGTAGTATTACCCGAACTGCCCAATATAGTGTTGACCCACACTATCCAGTGTAGTATTACCCTCACTGCCCAGTGTAGTATTAATCCACACTGCCCAGTTTAGAATGAACCCACATTGCCCAGTGCAGTATTAACCCACACTGCCCTGTGTAGTATTAACTCATACTGTCCAGTGTAGTATTAACCTGCACTGCCCATTTTAGAATTAACTCATACTGCCCTGTGTAGTATTAACCCACGCTGACCTGTGTAGCCTTAACCTTGACTGCCCTGTGCATTATTTACCCACACTGCCCGGTGTAACAGAAACCCACACTGCCCAGTGTAGTATTAACCCACACTGCCCGGTGTAGAATTAACCCACACTGCCTTGCATAGTATTAACCCACACTGCCCAGTTTAGTATTAACCACACTGCCCAGTGTAGTATTAACCCACACTGCCCCGTGTAGTATTACTCCACACTGCCCAGTGTAGTATTAACCCACACTGCCCAGTGTAGTATTAACCCACACTTCCCTGTTTAGAATTAAACCATATTGCCCTGTGTAGTATTAATCCACACTGTCCAGTGTAGTATTAACCCATACTGCCCAGTGTTGTTTTAATGCACACTGCCCAGTGTAGTTTCTGTCAATACTTCCCAGTGTACTGTTAACCCACACTGCCCAGTGTAGTATTAAACCATACCACCCAGTTTAGTATTAACCCACACTGCCCAGTTTAGTATTAACCCACACTGCCCAGAGTAGTATTAACCCACACTACCCAGTGTAGTATTAATGCTCACTGCCCAGTGCAGTGTTAATACACACTGCCCAGTGTAGTATTAACCCACACTGCCCTGTGTAGTATTAAAACAACACTGCCCAGTTTAGTATTAACCCACACTGCCCAGTGTAGTATTAACCCACACTGCCCAGTGTAGTATGTACCCACATTGCCCAGTGTAGTATTAAACCACACTGCCCGGTGTAGTATTAAATAATATTGCACAGTATCGTATTAATCCACACTGCCCAGTGTAGTATTAACCCACACTGCCCAGTGTAGTATTAACCCACACTGCCCAGTTTAGTATGAACCCACATTGCCCAGTGTAGTATTAACCCACACTGCCCTGTGTAGTATTAACTCATACTGTCAAGTGTAGTATTAACCTGCACTGCCCATTTTAGAATTAACTCATACTGCCCTGTGTAGTATTAACCCACGCTGACCTGTGTAGCATTAACCTTGACTGCCCTGTGCATTATTTACCCACACTGCCCGGTGTAACAGAAACCCACACTGCCCAGTGTAGTATTAACCCACACTGCCCGGTGTAGAATTAACCCACACTGCCTTGCGTAGTATTAACCCACACTGCCCAGTTTAGTATTAACCACACTGCCCAGTGTAGTATTAACCCACACTGCCCCGTGCAGTATTACTCCACACTGCCCAGTGTAGTATTAACCCACACTACCCAATGTAGTATTAACCAACACTGCCCAGTGTAGAATTAAACCACATGGCCCAGTGTAGTATTAACCCACACTGCCCAGAGTAGTATTAACCCACACTACCCAGTGTAGTATTAATGCTCACTGCCCAGTGCAGTGTTAATACACACTGCCCATTTTAGAATTAACTCATACTGCCCTGTGTAGTATTAACCCACGCTGACCTGTGTAGCATTAACCTTGACTGCCCTGTGCATTATTTACCCACACTGCCCGGTGTAACAGAAACCCACTCTGCCCAGTGTAGTATTAACCCACACTGCCCGGAGTAGAATTAACCCACACTGCCTTGCGTAGTATTAACCCACACTGCCCAGTTTAGTATTAACCACACTGCCCAGTGTAGTATTAACCCACACTGCCCCGTGCAGTATTACTCCACACTGCCCAGTGTAGTATTAACCCACACTACCCAATGTAGTATTAACCAACACTGCCCAGTCTAGAATTAAACCACACGGCCCAGTGTAGTATTAACCCACATTCCCCAGTGTAGTATTAACCCAAATTGCCCAGTGTAGTATTAACCCACATTGCCCGGTGTAGTATTAACCCACACTGCCCAGTTTAGTACTAACCTAGACTGCCCAGTGTAGTATTAACCCACACTGCCCAGTGTAGTATTAACCCACACTGCCCAGTTTAGAATGAACCCACATTGCCCAGTGTAGTATTAACCCACACTGCCCTGTGTAGTATTAACTCACACTGTCCAGTGTAGTATTAACCTGCACTGCACATTTTAGAATTAACTCATACTGCCCTGTGTAGTATTAACCCACGCTGACCAGTGTCGCATTAACCTTGACTGCCCAGTGCAGTATTAACCCACACTGCCCGGTGTAATAGAAACCCACACTGCCCAGTGTAGTATTAACCCACATTGCCCAGTTTAGTATTCGCCCACACTGCCCAGTGTAGAATTAACCCACACTGCTCGGTGTAGTATTAACCCACACTGCCCGGTGTAGAATTAACCCACACTGCCTTGCGTAGTATTAACCCACACTGCCCAGTTTAGTATTAATCCACACTGCCCAGTGTAGTATTAACCCACACTGCCCCGTGCAGTATTACTCCACACTGCCCAGTGTACTGTTAACCCACACTGCCCAGTGTAGTATTAAACCATACCGCCCAGTGTTGTATTAACCCACACTGCCCAGTTTAGTATTAACCCACACTGCCCAGAGTAGTATTAACCCACACTACCCAGTGTAGTATTAATGCTCACTGCCCAGTGCAGTGTTAATACACATTGCCCAGTGTAGAATTAACCCACACTGCCCAGTGTAGTATTAACCCACACTTCCCTGTGTAGAATTAACCCAACTGCCCTGTGTAGTATTAACCCATATTTCCCTGTGTAGTATTAACCCACACTGCCCAGTGTAGTATTAATCCACACTACCCAATGTAGTATTAACCCACACTGCCCAGTGTAGTATTAACCCACACTGCCCAGTGTAGTATTAACCCACATTGCCCAGTGTAGTATTAACCCACATTGCCCGGTGTAGTATTAACCCACACTACCCAATGTAATATTAGCCCACACTGCCCGGTTTAGAATTAACCCCGCTGCCCAGTGTAGTAATAACCCACAAATCCCAGTGTAGAATTAACCCACACTGCCCAGTGTAGTATTAAACCATACCGCCCAGTGTTGTATTAACCCACACTGCCCAGTTTAGTATTAACCCACACTGCCCAGTGTAGTATTAATGCTCACTTCCCAGTGCAGTGTTAATACACATTGCCCAGTGTAGAATTAACCCACACTGCCCAGTGTAGTATTAACCCACACTTCCCTGTGTAGAATTAACCCAACTGCCCTGTGTAGTATTAACCCATATTTCCCTGTGTAGTATTAACCCACACTGCCCAGTGTAGTATTAATCCACACTACCCAATGTAGTATTAACCCACACTGCCCAGTGTAGTATTAACCCACACTACCCAATGTAATATTAGCCCACACTGCCCGGTGTAGAATTAACCCTGCTGCCCAGTGTAGTAATAACCCACAATTCCCAGTGTAGAATTAACCCACACTGCCCTGTGTAGAATTAACCCATATTGCCCTGTGTCGTATTAATCCACACTGTCCAGTGTAGTATTAACCCACACTGCCCAGTGTTGTTTTAATGGACACTGCCCAGTGTAGTTTCTGTCAATACTTCCCAGTGTACTGTTAACCCACACTGCCCAGTGTAGTATTAAACCATACCGCCCAGTGTAGTATTAACCCACACTGCCCAGTTTAGTATTAACTCACACTGCCCAAAGTAGTATTAACCCACACTACCCAGTGTAGTATTAATGCTCACTGCCCAGTGCAGTGTTAATACACACTGCCCAGTGTAGTATTAACCCGCACTGCCTTGTGTAGTATTAAAACAACACTGCCCAGTTTAGTATTAACCCACACTGCCCAGTGTAGTATTAACCCACACTGCCCAGTGTAGTATGTACCCACATTGCCCAGTGTAGTATTAAACCACACTGCCCGGTGTAGTATTAAATAATATTGCACAGTATCGTATTAATCCACACTGCCCAGTTTAGTATTAACCCACACTGCCCAGTGTAGTATTAACCCACACTGCCCAGTTTAGTATGAACCCACATTGCCCAGTGTAGTATTAACCCACACTGCCCTGTGTAGTATTAACTCATACTGTCCAGTGTAGTATTAACCTGCACTGCCCATTTTAGAATTAACTCATACTGCCCTGTGTAGTATTAACCCACGCTGACCTGTGTAGCATTAACCTTGACTGCCCTGTGCATTATTTACCCACACTGCCCGGTGTAACAGAAACCCACACTGCCCAGTGTAGTATTAACCCACACTGCCCGGTGTAGAATTAACCCACACTGCCTTGCGTAGTATTAACCCACACTGCCCAGTTTAGTATTAACCACGCTGCCCAGTGTAGTATTAACCCACACTGCCCCGTGCAGTATTACTCCACACTGCCCAGTGTAGTATTAACCCACACTACCCAATGTAGTATTAACCAACAGTGCCCAGTGTAGAATTAAACCACACGGCCCAGTGTAGTATTAACCCACACTACCCAGTGTAGTGTTAATGCTCACTGCCCAGTGCAGTGTTAATACACACTGCCCAGTGTAGTATTAACCCACACTGCCCTGTGTAGTATTAAAACAACACTGCCCAGTTTAGTATTAACCCACACTGCCCAGTGTAGTATTAACCCACACTGCCCAGTGTAGTATGTATCCACATTGCCCAGTGTAGTATTAAACCACACTGCCCGGTGTAGTATTAAATAATATTGCACAATATCGTATTAATCCACACTGCCCAGTGTAGTATTAACCCACACTGCCCAGTGTAGTATTAACCCACACTGCCCAGTGTAGTATGTATCCACATTGCCCAGTGTAGTATTAAACCACACTGCCCGGTGTAGTATTAAATAATATTGCACAATATCGTATTAATCCACACTGCCCAGTGTAGTATTAACCCACACTGACCTGTGTAGCATTAACCTTGACTGCCCTGTGCATTATTTACCCACACTGCCCGGTGTAACAGAAACTCACTCTGCCCAGTGTAGTATTAACCCACACTGCCCAGTGTAGTATTAATCCACACTGCCTTGCGTAGTATTAACCCACACTGCCCAGTTTAGTATTAACCACACTGCCCAGTGTAGTATTAACCCACACTGCCCCGTGCAGTATTACTCCACACTGCCCAGTGTAGTATTAACCCACACTACCCAATGTAGTATTAACCAACACCGCCCAGTGTAGAATTAAACCACACGGCCCAGTGTAGTATTAACCTACATTCCCCAGTGTAGTATTAACCCAAATTGCCCAGTGTAGTATTAACCCACATTGCCCGGTGTAGTATTAACCCACACTGCCCAGTTTAGTATTAACCTAGACTGCCCAGTGTAGTATTAACCCACACTGCCCAGTGCAGTATTACCCCACACTGCCCAGTGTAGTATTAACCCACATTGCCCAGTGTAGTATTAACCCACATTGCCCGGTGTAGTATTAACCCAAACTACCCAATGTAATATTAGCCCACACTGCCCAGTGTAGTATTAACCCACACTGCCCCGTGCATCATTACTCCACACTGCCCAGTGTACTGTTAACCCACACTGCCCAGTGTAGTATTAAACCATACCGCCCTGTGTAGTATTAACCCACGCTGACCAGTGTCGCATTAACCTTGACTGCCCAGTGCAGTATTAACCCACACTGCCCGGTGTAATAGAAACCCACACTGCCCAGTGTAGTATTAACCCACATTGCCCAGTTTAGTATTCGCCCACACTGCCCAGTGTAGAATTAACCCACACTGCTCGGTGTAGTATTAACCCACACTGCCCGGTGTAGAATTAACCCACACTGCCTTGCGTAGTATTAACCCACACTGCCCAGTTTAGTATTAATCCACACTGCCCAGTGTAGTATTAACCCACACTGCCCCGTGCATCATTACTCCACACTTCCCAGTGTACTGTTAACCCACACTGCCCAGTGTAGTATTAAACCATACCGCCCAGTGTAGTATTAACCCACACTACCCAGTGTAGTATTAATGCTCACTGCCCAGTGCAGTGTTAATACACACTGCCCAGTGTAGTATTAACCCACACTGCCCTGTGTAGTATTAAAACAACACTACCCAGTTTAGTATTAACCCACACTGCCCAGTGTAGTATTAACCCACACTGCCCAGTGTAGTATGTACCCACATTGCCCAGTGTAGTATTAAACCACACTGCCCGGTGTAGTATTAAATAATATTGCACAGTATCGTATTAATCCACACTGCCCAGTGTAGTATTAACCCACACTGCCCAGTGTAGTATTAACCCACACTGCCCAGTTTAGTATGAACCCACATTGCCCAGTGTAGTATTAACCCACACTGCCCTGTGTAGTATTAACTCATACTGTCCAGTGTAGTATTAACCTGCACTGCCCATTTTAGAATTAACTCATACTGCCCTGTGTAGTATTAACCCACGCTGGCCTGTGTAGCATTAACCTTGACTGCCCTGTGCATTATTTACCCACACTGCCCGGTGTAACAGAAACCCACACTGCCCAGTGTAGTATTAACCCACACTGCCCAGTTTAGTATTAACCACACTGCCCAGTGTAGTATTAACCCACACTGCCCCGTGCAGTATTACTCCACACTGCCCAGTGTAGTATTAACCCACACTACCCAATGTAGTATTAACCAACACTGCCCAGTGTAGAATTAAACCACACGGCCCAGTGTAGTATTAACCCACACTGCCCAGAGTAGTATTAACCCACACTACCCAGTGTAGTGTTAATGCTCACTGCCCAGTGCAGTGTTAATACACACTGCCCAGTGTAGTATTAACCCACACTGCCCAGTGTAGTATTAAAACAACACTGCCCAGTTTAGTATTAACCCACACTGGCCGGTGTAGTATTAACCCACACTGCCCAGTGTAGTATGTATCCACATTGCCCAGTGTAGTATTAAACCACACTGCCCGGTGTAGTATTAAATAATATTGCACAATATCGTATTAATCCACACTGCCCAGTGTTCTATTAACCCACACTGCCCTGTGTAGTATTAACCCACACTGCCCAGTTTAGTATGAACCCACATTGCCCAGTGTAGTATTAACCCACACTGACCTGTGTAGCATTAACATTGACTGCCCTGTGCATTATTTACCCACATTGCCCGGTGTAACAGAAACCCACTCTGCCCAGTGTAGTATTAACCCACACTGCCCAGTGTAGTATTAAACCATACCGCCCTGTGTAGTATTAACCCACGCTGACCAGTGTCGCATTAACCTTGACTGCCCAGTGCAGTATTAACCCACACTGCCCGGTGTAATAGAAACCCACACTGCCCAGTGTAGTATTAACCCACATTGCCCAGTTTAGTATTCGCCCACACTGCCCAGTGTAGAATTAACCCAAACTGCTCCGTGTAGTATTAACCCACACTGCCCGGTGTAGAATTAACCCACACTGCCTTGCGTAGTATTAACCCACACTGCCCAGTTTAGTATTAATCCACACTGCCCAGTGTAGTATTAACCCACACTGCCCCGTGCATCATTACTCCACACTGCCCAGTGTACTGTTAACCCACACTGCCCAGTGTAGTATTAAACCATACCGCCCAGTGTAGTATTAACCCACACTGCCCAGTTTAGTATTAACCCACACTACCCAGTGTAGTATTAATGCTCACTGCCCAGTGCAGTGTTAATACACACTGCCCAGTGTAGTATTAACCCACA
This sequence comes from Pristiophorus japonicus, assembly GCF_044704955.1. Taxonomy (NCBI): domain Eukaryota; kingdom Metazoa; phylum Chordata; class Chondrichthyes; family Pristiophoridae; genus Pristiophorus; species Pristiophorus japonicus. The sequence goes on from NC_091994.1 coordinate 69,693,323, forward strand.
CTGCCCTGTGTAGTATTAAAACAACACTGCCCAGTTTAGTATTAACCCACACTGCCCAGTGCAGTATTAACCCACACTGCCCAGTGTAGTATGTACCCACATTGCCCAGTGTAGTATTAAACCGCACTGCCCGGTGTAGTATTAAATAATATTGCACAGTATCGTATTAATCCACACTGCCCAGTGTAGTATTAACCCACACTGCCCAGTGTAGTATTAACCCACACTGCCCAGTTTAGTATGAACCCACATTGCCCAGTGTAGTATTAACCCACACTGCCCTGTGTAGTATTAACTCATACTGTCCAGTGTAGTATTAACCTGCACTGCCCATTTTAGAATTAACTCATACTGCCCTGTGTAGTATTAACCCACGCTGACCAGTGTAGCATTAACCTTGACTGCCCTGTGCATTATTTACCCACACTGCCCGGTGTAACAGAAACCCACACTGCCCAGTGTAGTATTAACCGACACTGCCCGGTGTAGAATTAACCCACACTGCCTTGCGTAGTATTAACCCACACTGCCCAGTTTAGTATTAACCACACTGCCCAGTGTAGTATTAACCCACACTGCCCCGTGCAGTATTACTCCACACTGCCCAGTGTAGTATTAACCCACACTACCCAATGTAGTATTAACCAACACTGCCCAGTGTAGAATTAAACCACACGGCCCAGTGTAGTATTAACCCACACTGCCCAGAGTAGTATTAACCCACACTACCCAGTGTAGTGTTACTGCTCACTGCCCAGTGCAGTGTTAATACACACTGCCCAGTGTAGTATTAACCCACACTGCCCTGTGTAGTATTAAAACAACACTGCCCAGTTTAGTATTAACCCACACTGCCCAGTGTAGTATTAACCCACACTGCCCAGTGTAGTATGTATCCACATTGCCCAGTGTAGTATTAAACCACACTGCCCGGTGTAGTATTAAATAATATTGCACAATATCGTATTAATCCACGCTGCCCAGTGTACTATTAACCCACACTGCCCAGTGTAGTATTAACCTACATTTCCCAGTGAAGTATTAACCCACACTGCCCTGTGTAGTATTAACTCATACTGTCCGGTGTAGTATTAACCTGCACTGCCCATTTTAGAATTAACTCATACTGCCCTGTGTAGTATTAACCCACGCTGACCTGTGTAGCATTAACCTTGACTGCCCTGTGCATTATTTACCCACACTGCCCGGTGTAACAGAAACCCACTCTGCCCAGTGTAGTATTAACCCACACTGCCCAGTGTAGTATTAATCCACACTGCCTTGCGTAGTATTAACCCACACTGCCCAGTTTAGTATTAACCACACTGCCCATGTAGTATTAACCCACACTGCCCCGTGCAGTATTACTCCACACTGCCCAGTGTAGTATTAACCCACACTACCCAATGTAGTATTAACCAACACTGCCCAGTGTAGAATTAAACCACACGGCCCAGTGTAGTATTAACCTACATTCCCCAGTGTAGTATTAACCCAAATTGCCCAGTGTAGTATTAACCCACATTGCACAGTTTAGTATTCGCCCACACTGCCCGGTGTAGAATTAACCCACACTGCCTTGCGTAGTATTAACCCACACTGCCCAGTTTAGTATTAATCCACACTGCCCAGTGTAGTATTAACCCACACTGCCCCGTGCATCATTACTCCACACTGCCCAGTGTACTGTTAACCCACACTGCCCAGTGTAGTATTAAACCATACCGCCCAGTGTAGTATTAACCCACACTGCCCAGTTTAGTATTAACCCACACTGCCCAGATTAGTATTAACCCACACTACCCAGTGTAGTATTAATGCTCACTGCCCAGTGCAGTGTTAATACACACTGCCCAGTGTAGTATTAACCCACACTGCCCTGTGTAGTATTAAAACAACACTGCCCAGTGTAGTATTAACCCACACTGCCCAGTGTAGTATTAAACCATACCGCCCAGTGTAGTATTAACCCACACTGCCCAGTTTAGTATTAACCCACACTGCCCAGAGTAGTATTAACCCACACTACCCAGTGTAGTATTAATGCTCACTGCCCAGTGCAGTGTTAATACACACTGCCCAGTGTAGTATTAACCCACACTGCCCTGTGTAGTATTAAAACAACACTGCCCAGTGTAGTATTAACCCACACTGCCCAGTGTAGTATTAACCCACACTGCCCAGTGTAGTATGTACCCACATTGCCCAGTGTAGTATTAAACCACACTGCCCGGTGTAGTATTAAATAATATTGCACAGTATCGTATTAATCCACACTGCCCAGTGTAGTATTAACCCACACTGCCCAGTGTAGTATTAACCCACACTGCCCAGTTTAGTATGAACCCACATTGCCCAGTATAGTATTAACCCACACTGCCCTGTGTAGTATTAACTCATACTGTCCAGTGTAGTATTAACCTGCACTGCCCATTTTAGAATTAACTCATACTGCCCTGTGTAGTATTAACCCACGCTGACCTGTGTAGCATTAACCTTGACTGCCCTGTGCATTATTTACCCACACTGCCCGGTGTAACAGAAACCCACACTGCCCAGTGTAGTATTAACCCACATTGCCCAGTTTAGTATTCGCCCACACTGCCCAGTGTAGAATTAACCCACACTGCCCGGTGTAGTATTAACCCATACTGCCCGGTGTAGAATTAACCCACAACGCCTTGCGTAGTATTAACCCACACTGCCCAGTTTAGTATTAACCACACTGCCCAGTGTAGTATTAACCCACACTGCCCCGTGCAGTTTTACTCCACACTGCCCAGTGTAGTATTAACCCACACTACCCAATGTAGTATTAACCAACACTGCCCAGTGTAGAATTAAACCACACGGCCCAGTGTAGTATTAACCCACATTCCCCAGTGTAGTATTAACCCAAATTGCCCAGTGTAGTATTAACCCACATTGCCCGGTGTAGTATTAACCCACACTGCCCAGTTTAGTACTAACCTAGACTGCCCAGTGTAGTATTAACCCACACTGCCCAGTGTAGTATTAACCCACACTGCCCAGTTTAGACTGAACCCACATTGCCCAGTGTAGTATTAAGCCACACTGCCCTGTGTAGTATTAACTCACACTGTCCAGTGTAGTATTAACCTGCACTGCCCATTTTAGAATTAACTCATACTGCCCTGTGTAGTATTAACCCACGCTGACCAGTGTCACATTAACCTTGACTGCCCAGTGCAGTATTAACCCACACTGCCCGGTGTAATAGAAACCCACACTGCCCAGTGTAGTATTAACCCACATTGACCAGTTTAGTATTCGCCCACACTGCCCAGTGTAGAATTAACCCACACTGCTCGGTGCAGTATTAATCCACACTGCCCGGTGTAGAATTAACCCACACTGCCTTGCGTAGTATTAACCCACACTGCCCAATTTAGTATTAATCCACACTGCCCAGTGTAGTATTAACCCACACTGCCCCGTGCAGTATTACTCCACACTGCCCGGTGTAGTATTAACCCACACTGCCCAATGTAGTATTAACCAACACTGCCCAGTGTAGAATTAAGCCACACTGTCCGGTGAAGTATGAACCCACACTTCGCAATGTAGTATTAACTCACACGGCCCAGTTTAGTATTAACCCACATTCCCCAGTGTAGTATTAACCCAAATTGCCCAGTGTAGTATTAACCCACATTGCCCGATGTAGTATTAACCCACACTGCCCAGTTTAGTATTAACCTACACTGCCCAGTGCAGTATTAACCCAGACTGCCCTGTGTAGTATTAACCCACACTGCTCAGTATAGAATTAGCACACTCTGCCCAGTGTAGTATCAATCAATACTGACCAATGTAATATTAATCCACACTGCCCAGAGCAGTATTAATGCACACTGCCCAGTGCAGTATTAACCCAAACTGCCCAGTGCAGTATTAACCACACTGCAGAGTGTTGTATTAACCCACACTGCCCAGTGTAATAATAACCCACACTGCCCAGTGTCATATTAACCCATAATGCACAGTGTCATATTAATCCACTCTGCCCCATGAAGTATTAATCAATTCTGCCCAGTGTAGTATTAACTCACACTGCCCAGTGTAGTATTAACCCACACTGCCCAGTGTAGTATTAATCCACACTGCCTAGTGTAGTATTAACTCACACTGCACAGTTTAGTATCGCCCACATTGCCCATTGTAGTATTTACCCACATGGCCCAGTGTAGAATTAACCCACACTGCCCAGTGTAGTATTAACCCATACCGCCCAGTGTAGTATTAACCCACACTGCACAGTGTAATATTAACCCACACTGCCCTGTGTTGTATTAACCCACACTGCTCAGTGTAGTATTAACCCACACTACCCGTTGTAGTATTAACCCACACTGCCCAGTGTAGTCTTAAAAAACACTGCCCAGTGTAGAATTAATCCACACTGCCCAGTGTAGAATTAATCCACACTGCCCAATGTAGTATTAACCCACACTGATCAGTGAGTATTAACCCACACTGCACAGTGTAGTATTAACCCACACTGCCCAGTGTAGTATTAACCAACTCTGCCCAGTGTAGTATTAGTCAATACTGCCCAGTGTAGTATTAATCCACCTGCCCGAGTCGTATTAACTCATACTGTCCAGTGTAGTATGAATTCCAACCTACCCAGTTTAGTATTAACCCACATTGCACAGTGTAGTAATAATCGACACTGCCCGGTGTAGAATTAACCCACACTGCCTTGCGTAGTATTAACCCACACTACTCAGTTTAGTATTAATCCACACTGCCCAGTGTAGTATTAACCCACACTGCCCGGTGTAGTATTAACCCACACTGCCCAGTGTAGTATGTATCCACATTGCCCAGTGTAGTATTAAACCACACTGCCCGGTGTAGTATTAAATAATATTGCACAATATCGTATTAATCCACGCTGCCCAGTGTACTATTAACCCACACTGGCCAGTTTAGTATGAACCCACATTGCCCAGTGTAGTATTAACCCACACTGCCCTGTGTAGTATTAACTCATACTGTCCGGTGTAGTATTAACCTGCACTGCCCATTTTAGAATTAACTCATACTGCCCTGTGTAGTATTAACCCACGCTGACCTGTGTAGCATTAACCTTGACTGCCCTGTGCATTATTTACCCACACTGCCCGGTGTAACAGAAACCCACTCTGCCCAGTGTAGTATTAACCCACACTGCCCAGTGTAGTATTAATCCACACTGCCTTGCGTAGTATTAACCCACACTGCCCAGTTTAGTATTAACCACACTGCCCAGTGTAGTATTAACCCACACTGCCCCGTGCAGTATTACTCCACACTGCCCAGTGTAGTATTAACCCACACTACCCAATGTAGTATTAACCAACACTGCCCAGTGTAGAATTAAACCACACGGCCCAGTGTAGTATTAACCTACATTCCCCAGTGTAGTATTAACCCAAATTGTCCAGTGTAGTATTAACCCACATTGCCCGGTGTAGTATTAACCCACACTGCCCAGTTTAGTATTAACCTAGACTGCCCAGTGTAGTATTAACCCACACTGCCCAGTGTAGTATTACCCCACACTGCCCAATGTAGTATTAACCCACATTGCCCAGTGTAGTATTAACCCACATTGCCCGGTGTAGTATTAACCCAAACGACCCAATGTAATATTAGCCCACACTGCCCAGTGTAGCATTAACCCACACTGCCCCGTGCATCATTACACCACACTGCCCAGTGTACTGTTAACCCACACTGCCCAGTGTAGTATTAAACCATACCGCCCTGTGTAGTATTAACCCACACTGCCCAGTGTCGCATTAACCTTGACTGCCCAGTGCAGTATTAACCCACACTGCCCGGTGTAATAGAAACCCACACTGCCCAGTGTAGTATTAACCCACATTGCCCAGTTTAGTATTCGCCCACACTGCCCGGTGTAGAATTAACCCACACTGCCTTGCGTAGTATTAACCCACACTGCCCAGTTTAGTATTAATCCACACTGCCCAGTGTAGTATTAACCCACACTGCCCCGTGCATCATTACTCCACACTGCCCAGTGTACTGTTAACCCACATTGCCCAGTGTAGTATTAAACCATACCGCCCAGTGTAGTATTAACCCACACTGCCCAGTTTAGTATTAACCCACACTGCCCAGAGTAGTATTAACCCACACTACCCAGTGTAGTATTAATGCTCACTGCCCAGTGCAGTGTTAATACACACTGCCCAATGTAGTATTAACCCACACTGCCCTGTGTAATATTAAAACAACACTGCCCAGTGTAGTATTAACCCACACTGCCCAGTGTAGTATTAACCCACACTGCCCAGTGTAGTATGTACCCACATTGCCCAGTGTAGTATTAAACCACACTGCCCGGTGTAGTATTAAATAATATTGCACAGTATCGTATTAATCCACACTGCCCAGTTTAGTATTAACCCACACTGCCCAGAGTAGTATTAACCCACACTACCCAGTGTAGTATTAATGCTCACTGCCCAGTGCAGTGTTAATACACACTGCCCTGTGTAGTATTAACCCACACTGCCCAGTGTAGTATTAACCCACACTGCCCAGTTTAGTATGAACCCACATTGCCCAGTGTAGTATTAACCCACACTGCCCTGTGTAGTATTAACTCATACTGTCCAGTTTAGTATTAACCTGCACTGCCCATTTTAGAATTAACTCATACTGTCCTGTGTAGAATTAACCCACGCTGACCTGTGTAGCATTAACCTTGACTGCCCTGTGCATTATTTACCCACACTGCCCGGTGTAACAGAAACCCACACTGCCCAGTGTAGTATTAACCCACATTGCCCAGTTTAGTATTCTCCCACACTGCCCAGTGTAGAATTAACCCACACTGCCCGGTGTAGTATTAACCCATACTGCCCCTTGGGGAAGAGTGACCATAATATGGTGGAATTCTGCATTAGGATGGAGAATGAAACAGTAATTTCAGAGACCATGGTCCAGAACTTAAAGAAGGGTAACTTTGAAGGTATGAGGCGTGAATTGGCTAGGATAGATTGGCGAATGATACTTAGGGGGTTGACTGTGGATGGGCAATGGCAGACATTTAGAGACCGCATGGATGAAGTACAACAATTGTACATTCCTGTCTGGCGTAAAAATAAAAAGGGGAAGGTGGCTCAACCGTGGCTATCTAGGGAAATCAGGGATAGTATTAAAGCCAAGGAAGTGGCATACAAATTGGCCAGAAATAGCAGCGAACCTGGGGACTGGGAGAAATTTAGAACTCAGCAGAGGAGGACAAAGGGTTTGATTAGGACAGGGAAAATGGAGTACGAGAAGAAGCTTGCAGGGAACATTAAGGCGGATTGCAAAAGTTTCTATAGGTATGTAAAGAGAAAAAGGTTGGTGAAGACAAACGTAGGTCCCCTGCAGTCAGAATCAGGGGAAGTCATAACGGGGAACAAAGAAATGGCGGACCAATTGAACAAGTACTTTGGTTCGGTATTCACTAAGGAGGATACAAACAACCTTCCGGATATAAAAGGGGTCAGAGGGTCTAGTAAGGAGGGGGAACTGAGGGAAATCTTTATTAGTCGGGAAATTGTGTTGGGGAAATTGATGGGATTGAAGGCCGATAAATCCCCAGGGCCTGATGGACTGCATCCCAGAGTACTTAAGGAGGTGGCCTTGGAAATAGCGGATGCATTGACAGTCATTTTCCAACATTCCATTGACTCTGGATCAGTTCCTATGGAGTGGAGGGTAGCCAATGTAACCCCACTTTTTAAAAAAGGAGGGAGAGAGAAAACGGAATTATAGACCGGTCAGCCTGACCTCAGTAGTGGGTAAAATGATGGAATCAATTATTAAGGATGTCATAGCAGTGCATCTGGAAAATGGTGACATGATAGGTCCAAGTCAGCATGGATTTGTGAAAGGGAAATCATGCTTGACAAATCTTCTGGAATTTTTTGAGGATGTTTCCAGTAAAGTGGACAAAGGAGAACCAGTTGATGTGGTATATTTGGACTTTCAGAAGGCTTTCGACAAGGTCCCACACAAGAGATTGATGTGCAAAGTTAAAGCACATGGGATTGGGGGTAGTGTGCTGACGTGGATTGAGAACTGGTTGTCAGACAGGAAGCAAAGAGTAGGAGTAAACGGGTACTTTTCAGAATGGCAGGCAGTGACTAGTGGAGTGCCGCAAGGTTCTGTGCTGGGGCCCCAGCTGTTTACATTGTACATTAATGATTTAGACGAGGGGATTAAATGCAGTATCTCCAAATTTGCGGATGATACTAAGTTGGGTGGCAGTGTGAGCTGCGAGGAGGATGCTATTAGGCTGCAGAGTGACTTGGATAGGTTAGGTGAGTGGGCAAATGCATGGCAGATGAAGTATAATGTGGATAAATGTGAGGTTATCCACTTTGGTGGTAAAAACAGAGAGACAGACTATTATCTGAATGGTGACAGATTAGGAAAAGGGAAGGTGCAACGAGACCTAGGTGTCATGGTACATCAGTCATTGAAGGTTGGCATGCAGGTACAGCAGGCGGTTAAGAAAGCAAATGGCATGTTGGCCTTCATAGCGAGGGGATTTGAATACAGGGGCAGGGAGGTGTTGCTACAGTTGTACAGGGCCTTGGTGAGGCCACACCTGGAGTATTGTGTACAGTTTTGGTCTCCTAACTTGAGGAAGGACATTCTTGCTATTGAGGGAGTGCAGCGAAGGTTCACCAGACTGATTCCCGGGATGGCGGGACTGACCTATCAAGAAAGATTGGATCAACTGGGCTTGTATTCACTGGAGTTCAGAAGAATGAGAGGGGACCTCATAGAAACGTTTAAAATTCTGACGGGTTTAGACAGGTTAGATGCAGAAAGAATGTTCCCAATGTTGGGGAAGTCCAGAACCAGGGGTCACAGTCTGAGGATAAGGGGTAAGCCATTTAGGACCGAGATGAGGAGAAACTTCTTCACCCAGAGAGTGGTGAACCTGTGGAATTCTCTACCACAGAAAGTAGTTGAGGCCAATTCACTAAATATATTCAAAAGGGAGTTAGATGAAGTCCTTACTACTCGGGGGATCAAGGGTTATGGCGAGAAAGCAGGAAGGGGGTACTGAAGTTTCATGTTCAGCCATGAACTCATTGAATGGCGGTGCAGGCTAGAAGGGCTGAATGGCCTGCTCCTGCACCTATTTTCTATGTTTCTATGTTTCTATGCCCGGTGTAGAATTAACCCACACTGCCTTGCGTAGTATTAACCCACACTGCCCAGTTTAGTATTAACCACACTGCCCAGTGTAGTATTAACCCACACTGCCCCGTGCAGTATTACTCCACACTGCCCAGTGTAGTATTAACCCACACTACCCAATGTAGTATTAACCAACACTGCCCAGTGTAGAATTAAACCACACGGCCCAGTGTAGTATTAACCCACATTCCCCAGTGTAGTATTAACCCAAATTGCCCAGTGTAGTATTAACCCACATTGCCCGGTGTAGTATTAACCCACACTGCCCAGTTTAGTACTAACCTAGACTGCCCAGTGTAGTATTAACCCACACTGCCCAGTGTAGTATTAACCCACACTGCCCAGTTTAGAATGAACCCACATTGCCCAGTGTAGTATTAACCCACACTGCCCTGTGTAGTATTAACTCACACTGTCCAGTGTAGTATTAACCTGCACTGCCCATTTTAGAATTAACTCATACTGCCCTGTGTAGTATTAACCCACGCTGACCAGTGTCACATTAACCTTGACTGCCCAGTGCAGTATTAACCCACACTGCCCGGTGTAATAGAAACCCACACTGCCCAGTGTAGTATTAACCCACATTGCCCAGTTTAGTATTCGCCCACACTGCCCGGTGTAGAATTAACCCACACTGCCTTGCGTAGTCTTAACCCACACTGCCCAATTTAGTATTAATCCACACTGCCCATTGTAGTATTAACCCACACTGCCCCGTGCAGTATTACTCCACACTGCCCGGTGTAGCATTAACCCACACTGCCCAATGTAGTATTAACCAACACTGCCCAGTGTAGAATTAAGCCACACTGTCCGGTGAAGTATGAACCCACACTTCGCAATGTAGTATTAACTCACACGGCCCAGTTTAGTATTAACCCACATTCCCCAGTGTAGTATTAACCCAAATTGCCCAGTGTAGTATTAACCCACATTGCCCGATGTAGTATTAACCCACACTGCCCAGTTTAGTATTAACCTACACTGCCCAGTGCAGTATTAACCCAGACTGCCCTGTGTCGTATTAACCCACACTGCTCAGTATAGAATTAGCACACTCTGCCCAGTGTAGTATCAATCAATACTGACCAATGTAGTATTAATCCACACTGCCCAGAGCAGTATTAACGCACACTGCCCAGTGCAGTATTAACCCAAACTGCCCAGTGCAGTATTAACCACACTGCAGAGTGTTGTATTAACCCACACTGCCCAGTGTAATAATAACCCACACTGCCCAGTGTCATATTAACCCATAATGCACAGTGTCATATTAATCCACTCTGCCCCATGAAGTATTAATCAATTCTGCCCAGTGTAGTATTAACTCACACTGCCCAGTGTAGTATTAACCCACACTGCCCAGTGTAGTATTAATCCACACTGCCTAGTGTAGTATTAACTCACACTGCACAGTTTAGTATCGCCCACATTGCCCATTGTAGTATTTACCCACATGGCCCAGTGTAGAATTAACCCACACTGCCCAGTGTAGTATTAACCCATACCGCCCAGTGTAGTATTAACCCACACTGCACAGTGTAATATTAACCCACACTGCCCTGTGTTGTATTAACCCACACTGCTCAGTGTAGTATTAACCCACACTACCCATTGTAGTATTAACCCACACTGCCCAGTGTAGTCTTAAAAACCACTGCCCAGTGTAGAATTAATCCACACTGCCCAGTGTAGAATTAATCCACACTGCCCAATGTAGTATTAACCCACACTGATCAGTGAGTATTAACTCACACTGCACAGTGTAGTATTAACCCACACTGCCCAGTGTAGTATTAACCAACTCTGCCCAGTGTAGTATTAGTCAATACTGCCCAGTGTAGTATTAATCCACACTGCCCGAGTTGTATTAACTCATACTGTCCAGTGTAGTATGAACCCAACCTACCCAGTTTAGTATTAACCCACATTGCACAGTGTAGTAATAATCGACACTGCCCGGTGTAGAATTAACCCACACTGCCTTGTGTAGTATTAACCCACACTACTCAGTTTAGTATTAATCCACACTGCCCAGTGTAGTATTAACCCACATTCCCCAGTGTAAAATTAACCCAAACTGCCCAGTGTAGTATTAACCCATATCGCCCAGTGTAGTATTAACCCACACTGCACAGTGTAATATTAACCCACACTGCCCTATGTTGCATTAACCCACACTGCTCAGTGTAGTATTAACCCACACTGCCCGTTATAGTATTAACCCACACTGCCCAGATTGAGAGGGGACCTCATAGAAACGTTTAAAATTCTGACGGGTTTAGACAGGTTAGATGCAGAAAGAATGTTCCCAATGTTGGGGAAGTCCAGAACCAGGGGTCACAGTCTGAGGATAAGGGGTAAGCCATTTAGGACCGAGATGAGGAGAAACTTCTTCACCCAGAGAGTGGTGAACCTGTGGAATTCTCTACCACAGAAAGTAGTTGAGGCCAATTCACTAAATATATTCAAAAGGGAGTTAGATGAAGTCCTTACTACTCGGGGGATCAAGGGTTATGGCGAGAAAGCAGGAAGGGGGTACTGAAGTTTCATGTTCAGCCATGAACTCATTGAATGGCGGTGCAGGCTAGAAGGGCTGAATGGCCTGCTCCTGCACCTATTTTCTATGTTTCCATGTTTCTATGCCCGGTGTAGAATTAACCCACACTGCCTTGCGTAGTATTAACCCACACTGCCCAGTTTAGTATTAACCACACTGCCCAGTGTAGTATTAACCCACACTGCCCCATGCAGTATTACTCCACACTGCCCAGTGTAGTATTAACCCACACTACCCAATGTAGTATTAACCAACACTGCCCAGTGTAGAATTAAACCACACGGCCCAGTGTAGTATTAATCCACATTCCCCAGTGTAGTATTAACCCAAATTGCCCAGTGTAGTATTAACCCACATTGCCCGGTGTAGTATTAACCCACACTGCCCAGTTTAGTACTAACCTAGACTGCCCAGTGTAGTATTAACCCACACTGCCCAGTGTAGTATTAACCCACACTGCCCAGTTTAGAATGAACCCACATTGCCCAGTGTAGTATTAACCCACACTGCCCTGTGTAGTATTAACTCACACTGTCCAGTGTAGTATTAACCTGCACTGCCCATTTTAGAATTAACTCATACTGCCCTGTGTAGTATTAACCCACGCTGACCAGTGTCACATTAACCTTGACTGCCCAGTGCAGTATTAACCCACACTGCCCGGTGTAATAGAAACCCACACTGCCCAGTGTAGTATTAACCCACATTGCCCAGTTTAGTATTCGCCCACACTGCCCAGTGTAGAATTAACCCACACTGCTCGGTGTAGTATTAATCCACACTGCCCGGTGTAGAATTAACCCACACTGCCTTGCGTAGTATTAACCCACACTGCCCAATTTAGTATTAATCCACACTGCCCATTGTAGTATTAACCCACACTGCCCCGTGCAGTATTACTCCACACTGCCCGCTGTAGCATTAACCCACACTGCCCAATGTAGTATTAACCAACACTGCCCAGTGTAGAATTAAGCCACACTGTCCGGTGAAGTATGAACCCACACTTCGCAATGTAGTATTAACTCACACGGCCCAGTTTAGTATTAACCCACATTCCCCAGTGTAGTATTAACCCAAATTGCCCAGTGTAGTATTAACCCACATTGCCCGATGTAGTATTAACCCACACTGCCCAGTTTAGTATTAACCTACACTGCCCAGTGCAGTATTAACCCAGACTGCCCTGTGTAGTATTAACCCACACTGCTCAGTATAGAATTAGCACACTCTGCCCAGTGTAGTATCAATCAATACTGACCAATGTAGTATTAATCCACACTGCCCAGAGCAGTATTAACCCAAACTGCCCAGTGCAGTATTAACCACACTGCAGAGTGTTGTATTAACCCACACTGCCCAGTGTAATAATAACCCACACTGCCCAGTGTCATATTAACCCATAATGCACAGTGTCATATTAATCCACTCTGCCCCATGAAGTATTAATCAATTCTGCCCAGTGTAGTATTAACTCACACTGCCCAGTGTAGTATTAACCCACACTGCCCAGTGTAGTATTAATCCACACTGCCTAGTGTAGTATTAACTCACACTGCACAGTTTAGTATCGCCCACATTGCCCATTGTAGTATTTACCCACATGGCCCAGTGTAGAATTAACCCACACTGCCCAGTGTAGTATTAACCCATACCGCCCAGTGTAGTATTAACCCACACTGCACAGTGTAATATTAACCCACACTGCCCTGTGTTGTATTAACCCACACTGCTCAGTGTAGTATTAACCCACACTACCCGTTGTAGTATTAACCCACACTGCCCAGTGTAGTCTTAAAAAACACTGCCCAGTGTAGAATTAATCCACACTGCCCAGTGTAGAATTAATCCACACTGCCCAATGTAGTATTAACCCACACTGATCAGTGAGTATTAACTCACACTGCACAGTGTAGTATTAACCCACACTGCCCAGTGTAGTATTAACCAACTCTGCCCAGTGTAGTATTAGTCAATACTGCCCAGTGTAGTATTAATCCACACTGCCCGAGTCGTATTAACTCATACTGTCCAGTGTAGTATGAACCCAACCTACCCAGTTTAGTATTAACCCACATTGCACAGTGTAGTAATAATCGACACTGCCCGGTGTAGAATTAACCCACACTGCCTTGTGTAGTATTAACCCACACTACTCAGTTTAGTATTAATCCACACTGCCCAGTGTCGTATTAACCCACACTGCCACGTGCAGTATTACTCCACACTGCCCGGTGTAGTATTAACCCACACTGCCCAATGTAGTATTAACCAACACTGCCCAGTGTAGAATTAAACCACACTGTCCGGTGAAGTATGAACCCACACTTCGCAGTGTAATATTAACTCACACGGCCCAGTGTAGTATTAACCCACATTCCCCAGTGTAAAATTAACCCAAACTGCCCAGTGTAGTATTAACCCATATCGCCCAGTGTAGTATTAACTCACACTGCACAGTGTAATATTAACCCACACTGCCCTATGTTGCATTAACCCACACTGCTCAGTGTAGTATTAACCCACACTGCCCGCTGTAGTATTAACCCACACTGCCCAGTGTAGTCTTAAAAAACACTGCCCAGTGTAGAATTAATCCACACTGCCCAGTGTAGAATTACTCCACACTGCCCAATGTAGTATTAACCCACAATGATCAGTGAGTATTAACCCACACTGCACAGTGTAGTATTAACCCACACTGCCCAGTGTAGTATTAACCAACTCTGCCCAGTGTAGTATTAGTCAATACTGCCCAGTGTAGTATTAACCCACACTGCCCAATGTAGTATTAACCCACAATGATCAGTGAGTATTAACCCACACTTCCCACTGTAGAATTAACCCATACTGCCCAGTGTAGTATTAACCCACTTTGCCCAGCGTAGTCTTAATCTTGACTGCCCAGTGTAGTATTAACCCACACTGCCCAGTTTAGTATTAACCCACACTGCCCAGTGGAAGATTAACCCACACTGCCAAATGTAGCATGAACCTTGACTGCCCAGTGTAGTATTAACCCACACTGCCCAGTTTAGTATCAACCCACCCTGCCCAGTGTAGTATTAATCCACACTGCCCAGTGTAACATTAACCTTGACTGCCTAGTGTAGTATTAATCAACACTGCCCTGTGTAGTATTAACCCACACTGCCCAGTGTAGTATTAATCAATACTGCCCAGGGTAGTTTTAAACCTGACTGCCCAGTGTAGAATTAACCCACACTGCCCAGTGTAGTATTAATCAATACTGCCCAGTGTAGTATTAACCCTGACTGCCCAGTGTAGTATTAACCCAAACTGCCCAGTGTAGTATTAACCCACACTGCCCAGTGCATTGTAAATCAATACTGCCCAGTGTAGTATTAACCCACACTACCCGGTGTAGTATTAGCCAATACCGCCCAGTGTTACATTAACCCACACTGCCCAGTTTAGAATTAACTCATACTGCCTAGTCTAGTATTAATCAACACCTCCCAGTGTAGCATTAATTTGACTGCCCAGTGTAGTATTAACCCACACTTCCCAGGTAAGAATTAACCCACACTGCCCTGTGTAGTATTAACCTACACTGCCTTTGTAGTATTAATCCAAACCGTCTAGTGTAGTATTAACCCACACTGCCCAGTGTAATATTAAACCACACTGCCCAATGTAGTATTAACCCATACTGCCCAGTGTAGTATTAACCCATACTGCCCAGTGTAGAATTAAACCATACTGCCCAGTGTAGTATTAAACCACACTGCCCAGTCTATGATTAACCCACACTGCCCAGTCTAGTATTCACCCGCACTGCCCAGTGTAGTATTAACCCACACTGCCCAGTGCAGGATTAACCCATACTGCTCAGTGTAGTATTAAGCCAAACTGCTCACTGTAGTGTTAACCCACACTGCCCAGTGTAGTTTTAATCAATACTGCCCAGTGTACTATTAACCCACACTGCCCAGTGTAGTATTAACCCACACTGCCCCGTGTAGTATTAACCCACGTTGCCCAGTGTAGTATTAACTCTCACTGCCTGTTGTAGTGTTAAACCACATTGCCCAGTGTAGTATTAACCCACACTGCCGGGTATAGTATTAAACCACACTGCCCAGTGTAGTATTAAGCCAAACTGCTCACTGTAGTGTTAACCCACACTGCCCAGTCTAGTCTTAACCTTGACTGCCCAGTGTAGTATTAACCCACACTGCCCAGTTTAGTATTAACCAACACTGCCCAGTCTAGAATTAACCCACACTTCCCAGTGTAGAATTAACCCACACTGCCCAGTGGAGGATTAACCCACACTGCCAAATGTACCATTAACCTTGACTGCCCAGTGTAGTATTAACCCACACTGCTCAGTTTAGTTTTAACCCACACTGCCCAGTGTAGTATTAATCTTGACTGCACAGTGTAGTATTAATCCACACTGCCCTGTGTAGTATTAACCCACATACCCTGTGTATATGCATCAATAATGCCCAGTGTAGTATTAACCCTGACTGCCCAGTGTAGTATTAACCCAAACTGCCCAGTGTAGTATTAACCCACACTGCCCAGTGTTATGTTAATCAATACTGCCCAGTATAGTATGAACCCACACTGCCCGGTGTAGTATTGGCCAACACTGCCCAGTGTTGCATTAATCCACACTGTCCAGTTTAGAATTAACTCATACTGCCTCGTCAAGTATTAATCAACACCTCCCAGTGTAGCATTAACCTTGACTGCCCAGTGTAGTATTAACCCACACTGCCTTTGTAGTATGAACCCAAACCGTCCAGTGTAGTATTAAACCACACTGCCCAGTGTAATATTAACCCACACTGCCCAGTGCAGAATTAACCTACACTGCCCAGTGTCATATTAACCCACAATGCCCACTGTAGTATTAATCAATACTGCCCAGTGTAGTATTAATCCACACTGCCCAGTGTAGTATTAACCCACACTGCCCAGTGTAGTTTTAATCAATACTGCCCAGTGTACTATTAACCCACACTGCCCAGTGTAGTATTAACCCACACTGCCGCGCGTAGAATTAACCCACATTGCCCAGTGTAGTATTAACTCTCACTGCCCGTTGTTGTGTTAAACCACATTTCCCAGTGTATTATTAACCCACACTGCCCGGTATAGTATTAAACCACACGGCCCAGTGTAGTATTAAGCCACACTGCCCAGTGTAGTATTAACCCACATTTCTCAGTGTAGTATTAACCATCACTGCCCGAAGTAGTATTAAAACACACTGCCCAGTGTAGTATTAACCCACACTGCCCAGTGTAGTATTAACCCACATTGCTCAGTGTAGTATTAACCATCACTGCCCGCTGTAGTATTAAACCACACTGCCCGGTGTAGTATTAACCAACACTGCACAATGTAGTATTAACACAAACTGCCCAGTGTAGTATAAACCCACATTGCCCAGTGTACTATTAACCCACACTGCCCAATGTAGTATTAACCCATACTGCCCCGTGTAGTATTACTCCACACTGCCCAGTTTAGTATTAGCCCACACTGCCCTGTGCAGAGTTAATCCACACTGCCCGGTGTGGTATTGACCCACACTGCCCAGTGTAGTGTTCCCCACACTGCCCAGTGTAGTATTAACCCACACTACTCAGTGTAGTATTAACCCACACTGCCCAGTGTAGAATTAACCCACACTGACAGTGTAATACTTCCCCATCCCACCCAGTGTAACATTAACCCACACTGCTCAGTGTAATATTATCCCACACTGCCCCGTTTTGTATTAGCCCACACTGCCCAGTGTAGTATTACTCCACACTGCCCAGTGCAGTATTAACCCAACTGCCCCATGTAGTATTAATCAATACTGACCAGTGTAGTGTTCCCCACACTGCCCAGTGTAGTATTAACCCACACTACTCAGTGTAGTATTAACCCACACTGCCCAGTGTAGAATTAACCCACACTGACATTGTAATACTTCCCCATCCCACCCAGTGTAACATTAACCCACACTGCCCAGTGTAATATTATCCCACACTGCCCCGTTTTGTATTAACCCACACTGCCCAGTGTAGTATTACTCCACACTGCCCAGTGCAGTATTAACCCAACTGCCCCGTGTAGTATTAATCAATACTGACCAGTGTAGTATTAACCCTGACTGCCCAGTGTAGTATTAACCCAAACTTCCCAGTGTAGTATTAACCCACACTGCCCAGTGTAGTATTGGCCAACACTGCCCAGTGTTGTATTAACCCACACTGCCCAATGTACTATTAACACACACTGCCCAGTGTCGTATAAACCCATGTTGCCCAATGTAATATTAACCCACACTGCCCAATGTAGTATTAACCCACACTGCCCAGTGTCGTATAAACCCATGTTGCCCAATGTAGTATTAACCCACACTTCCCAGTGTAGAATTAATCCACACTGCCCAGTGGAGGATTAACCATCACTGCCCGAAGTAGTATTAAACCACACTGCCCGGTGTAGTATTAACCCACACAGCCCAGTGTAGTATTAACCCACACTGCCCAGTGTAGTATTAACCCACACTGCCCTGTGTAGTATTAATCAATACTGCCCAGTGTAGTATTAACCCATACTGCCCAGTTTAGAATTAACTCATACTGCCCAGTGTAGTTTTAACCCACACTTGCCAGTGCAGCATTAACCTTGACTGCCCAGTGTAGTATTAACCCACACTGCCCACAGTAGTATAAACCCACACTGCCCCATGTAGTATTACTCCACACTGCCCAGTTTAGTATTAGCCCACACTGCCCTGTGCAGAATTAATCCACACTGCCCGGTGTAGTATTGACCCACACTGCCCAGTGTAGTGTTCCCCACACTGCCCAGTGTAGTATTAACCCACACTACTCAGTGTAGTATTAACCCACACTGCCCAGTGTAGAATTAACCCACACTGACAGTGTAATACTTCCCCATCCCACCCAGTGTAATATTAACCCACACTGCCCAGTGTAATATTATCCCATACTGCCCATCATTGTATTAACCCACACTGCCCAGTGTAGTATTACTCCACACTGCCCAGTGCAGTATTAACCCAACTGCCCCGTGTAGTATTAATCAATACTGACCAGTGTAGTATTAACCCTGACTGCCCAGTGTAGTATTAACCCAAAGTGCCCAGTGTAATATTAACCCACTCTGCCCAGAGTAGTGTTAATCAATACTGCCCAGTGTAGTATTAACCCACACTGCCCGGTGTAGTATTGGCCAACACTGCCCAGTGTTGTATTAACCCACACTGCCCAGTTTAGAATTAACTCATACTGCCTAGTCGAGTATTAATCAACACCTTCCAGTGTAGCATTAACCTTGACTGCCCAATGTAGTATTAACCCACACTTCCCAGTTTAGAATTAACCCACACTGCCTTTGTAGTATTAACCCACACCGTCCAGTATAGTATTAACCCACACTGCCCAGTGTAGTATTAAACCACACTGCCCAGTATAGTATTAAACCTCACTACCCAGTGCAGTGTTAAGCCACACTGCTCACTGTAGTAATAACCCACACTGCCCAGCGTAGTCTTAAACTTGACTGCCCAGTGTAGTATTAACCCACACTGCCCAGTTTAGTATTAACCAACACTGCCCAGTCTAAAATTAACCCACACTTCCCAGTGTAGTATTAACCCACACTGCCCAGTGGAGGATTAACCCACACTTGCAAGTGTACCATTAACCTTGACTGCCCAGTGTAGTATTAACCCACACTGCCCGGTGTAGCATTAACCTTGACTGCTCAGTGTAGTATTAATCCACACTGCCCAGTGTAGTATTAACTCACACTGCCCAGTGTAGTATTAACCCACACTGCACTGTGTAGTATTAACCCACACTGCCCAGTGTATATGCATCAATAATGCCCAGTGTAGTATTAACCCTGACTGCCCAGTGTAGTATTAACCCAAACTGCCCAGTGTAGTATTAACCCACACTGCCCAGTGTAATGTTAATCAATACTGCCCAGTGTAGTATTAACCCACACTGCCCGGTGTAGTATTGGCCAACACAGCCCAGTGTTGCATTAACCCACACTGCCCAGTTTAGAATTAACTCATACTGCCTTGTCAAGTATTAATCAACACCTCCCAGTGTAGCATTAACCTTGACTGCCCAGTATAGTATTAACCCACACTTCCCAGTTTAGAATTAAATCACACTGCCCTGTGTAGTATTACCCACACTGCCCAGTGTAGAATTAACCTACACCGTCCACTGTAGTATTAACCCACACTGTCCAGTGTAGTATTAAACCACACTGCCCAGTGTAGTATTAACCCACACTGCCCAGTTTAGTTTTAATCCACACTGCCCAATGTAGTTTTAATCAATACTGCCCAATGTAGTATTAACCCATACCGCCCAGTGTAGTTTAACCCATACTGCCCAGTGTAGTATTAAACCACACTGCCCACTATACTATTAACCCACACTGCCCGTGTCGTATTAATCCACACTGCCCTGTGTAATATTAATCCACACTGCCCAGTGTAGTATTCACCCGCACTGCCCAGTGTATTATTAACCCACACTGCCCAGTGTAGTATTAACCCACACTGCCCAGTGCAGAATTAACCTACACTGCCCAGTGTCATATTAAACCACAATGCCCAGTGTAGGAATAATCAATACTGCCCAGTGTAGTATTAATCCACACTGCCCAGTGTAGTATTAACCCACACTGCCCAGTGTAGTTTTATTCAATATTGCCCAGTGTACGATTAACCCACACGGCCCCGTGTAGTATTTACCCACACTGCCCCGTGTAGTATTAACCCACATTGCCCAGTGTAGTATTAACTCTCACTGCCCGTTGTTGTGTTAAACCACATTGCCCAGTGTAGTATTAAACCACACTGCCCAGTGTAGTATTAAGCCACACTGCCCAGTGTAGTATTAACCCACATTGCTCAGTGTAGTATTAACCATCACAGCCCGCTGTCGTATGAAACCACACTGCCCGGTGTAGTATTAACCCACACTGCCCAATGTAGTATTAACCCACACTGCCCTGTGCAGAATTAATCCACACTGCCCGGTGTCGTATTAACCCACACTGCCCAGTGTAGTATTAATCCACACTGCCCGGTGTAGTATTGACCCACACTGCCCAGTGTAGTGTTCCCCACACTGCCCAGTGTAGTATTAACCCAAACTACTCGGTGCAGTATGAACCCACGCTGCCCAGTGAAGAATTAACCCACACTGACAGTGTAATACTTCCCCATCCCGCCCAGTGTAATATTATCCCACACTGCCCAGTGTTGTATTAACCCACACTGCCCAGTGTAGTATTACCCCACACTGTCCAGTGTAGTATTAACCCACACTGCCCCATGTGGTATTAATCAATACTGACCAGTGTAGTGTTAACCCACACTGCCCAGTGTAGTATTAACCCACACTGCCTTTGTAGTATTAACCCACACTGTCCAGTGTAGTGTTAACCCACACTGCCCAGTGTAGTATTAAACCACACTGCCCAGTGCAGTATTAACCCACACTGCCCAGTTTAGTTTTAATCCACACTGCCCAATGTAGTTTTAATCAATACTGCCCAATGTAGTATTAACCCATACCGCCCAGTGTAGTATTAACCCATACTGCCCCGTGTAATATTAACCCACACTGCCCAGCATGATATTACCCCACACTGCCAAGTGTAGTATTCACCCGCACTGCCCAGTGTAGTATTAACCCACACTGCCCAGTGTAGTATAGACCCACACTGCCCAATGTAGTATTAATCAATACTGCCCAGTTTAGTATTAACCCACACTGCCCAGTGTAGTATTAATCAATACTGACCAGTGTAGTATTAACCCACACTGCCCAATGTAGTATTAACACACACTGCCCAGTGTCGTATAAACCCATGTTGCCCAATGTAGTATTAACCCACACTGCCCAGTGTAGTATTAATCCACACTGCCCAGTGTCGTATTAATCAATAATGCCCAGTGTAGTATTAACCCACACTGCCCCGTGTAGTATTAATCAATACTGACCAGTGTAGTATTACTCCACACTGCCCAGTGTAGTATTAACCCACACTGCCCCGTGTAGTATTAACCCACACTGCCCCATGTAGTATTAACACACACTGCCATTGCAGTATTAACCGATACTCCTTAGTGTAGTTTTAATCAACATTGCCCAATGTAGTATTAACCCACACTGCCCAGGTGTAATATTAACTCACATTGCCCAGTGTAATATTAATCCACATTGCCCAGTGTAGAATTAATCAATACTGCCAATGTAGTATTAATCCACATTGCCCAGTGTAGTATTAACCCACACTGTCCAGTGTAGTATTAATCCACACTGCCCGGTGTAGTATTGACCCACACTGCCCAGTGTAGTGTTTCCCACACTGCCCAGTGTAGTATTAACCCAAACTACTCAGTGCAGTATTAACCCACACTGCCCAGTGAAGAATTAACCCACACTGACAGTGTAATACTTCCCCATCCCGCCCAGTGTAATATTATCCCACACTGCCCAGTGTTGTATTAACCCACACTGCCCAGCGTGATATTACCCCACACTGCCCAGTGTAGTATTCACCCGCACTGCCCAGTGTAGTATTAACCCACACTGCCCAGTGTAGTATAGACCCACACTGCCCAGTGTAGTATTAACCCACACTGCCCAATGTAGTATTAATCAATACTGCCCAGTTTAGTATTAACTCACACTGCCCAGTGTAGTATTAATCAATACTGACCAGTGTAGTATTAACCCACACTGCCCAATGTAGTATTAACACACACTGCCCAGTGTCGTATAAACCCATGTTGCCCAATGTAGTATTAACCCACACTGCCCAGTGTAGTATTAATCCACCCTGCCCAGTGTCATATTAATCAATAATGCCCAGTGTAGTATTAACCCACATTGCCCCGTGTAGTATTAATCAATACTGACCAGTGTAGTATTACTCCACACTGCCCAGTGTAGTATTAACCCACACTGCCCCGTGTGGTATTAATCAATACTGACCAGTGTAGTGTTAACCCACACTGCCCAGTGTAGTATTAACCCACACTGCCTTTGTAGTATTAACCCACACCGTCCAGTGTAGTGTTAACCCACACTGCCCAGTGTAGTATTAAAGCACACTGCCCAGTGCAGTATTAACCCACACTGCCCAGTTTAGTTTTAATCCACACTGCCCAATGTAGTTTTAATCAATACTGCCCAATGTAGTATTAACCCATACCACCCAGTGTAGTATTAACCCATACTGCCCAGTGTAGTATTAAACCACACTGCCCAGTGTACCATTAACCAACACTGCCCCGTGTAATATTAACCCACACTGCCCAGCGTGATATTACCCCACACTGCCCAGTGTGGTATTCACCCGCACTGCCTAGTGTGGTATTCACCCGCACTTCCCAGTGTAGTATTAACCCACACTGCCCCGTGTAGTATTAATCAATACTGACCAGTGTAGTATTACTCCACACTGCCCAGTGTAGTATTAACCCACACTGCCCCGTGTAGTATTAACCCACACTGCCCCATGTAGTATTAACACACACTGCCATTGCAGTATTAACCGATACTCCTTAGTGTAGTTTTAATCCACATTGCCCAATGTAGTATTAACCCACACTGCCCAGGTGTAATATTAACCCACATTGCCCAGTGTAGTATTAATCCACATTGCCTAGTGTAGTATTAACCCACACTGCCCAGTGTAGCATTAACCCACAATGTCCAGTGTAGTATTAACCCACACTGCCCAGTGTAATATTAATTTACACTGGCCAGTGTAGTATTAACCCACACTACCCAGTATAGCATTAACCCACATTGCCCAGTGTAGTATTAACCCAAACTGCCAAGTGTAGTATAAACCCACACTGCCCAGTGTAGTATTAACCCACACTGCCCAGTGTAGTATAAACCCATGTTGCTCAGTGTAGTATTAACCCACACTGCCAGTGTGTATTAATCCACACTGCCCAGTGTTGTATTAATCAATACTGCCCAGTGTAGTATTAACCCACACTGCCCCGTGTAGTATTAATCAATACTGACCAGTGTAGTGTTAACCCACACTGGCCAGTGTAGTATTAACCCACATTGCCCAGTGTAGTTATAACCCACACAACCCAGTATAGCATTAACCCACATTGCCCAGTGTAGTATTAACCCAAACTGCCAAGTGTAGTATAAACCCACACTGCCCAGTGTAGTATTAACCCACACTGCCCAGTGTAGTATAAACCCATGTTGCCCAGTGCAGTATTAACCCACACTGCCAGTGTGTATTAATCCACACTGCCCAGTGTCGTATTAATCAATACTGCCCAGTGTAGTATTAACCTACACTGCCCAGTGTAGTATTAACCCACACTGCCCCGTGTAGTATTAATCAATACTGACCAGTGTAGTGTTAACCCACACTGCCCAGTGTAGTATTAACCCACGTTGCCCAGTGTAGTTATAACCCACACTGCACAGTTTAGTATTAATCCAAAATGCCCAGTGTAGTATTAACCCACATTGCCCAGTGTAGTTATAACCCACACTGCCCAGTTTAGTATTAATCCACAATGCCCGGTGTAGTATTAACCCTCACTGCCCGGTTTAGTATTAAGCGACATTGCCCAGTGTAGCATTAAACCACACTGCCCAGTGTAGGATTAACCCACATTGCCCAGTGTAGTATTAACCCACACTGCCCGGTGTAGTATGAAAGCACACTGCCCAGTGTAGTATTAACCCACATTGCCCAGTGTAGTATTCACCCGCACTGCCCAGTGTAGTATTAACCCACACTGCCCAGTGTAGTATAGACCCACACTGCCCAGTGTAGTATTAACCCACACTGCCCAATGTAGTATTAATCAATACTGCCCAGTTTAGTATTAACCCACACTGCCCAGTGTAGTATTAATCAATACTGACCAGTGTAGTATTAACCCACACTGCCCAATGTAGTATTAACACACACTGCCCAGTGTCGTATAAACCCATGTTGCCCAATGTAGTATTAACCCACACTGCCCAGTGTAGTATTAATCCACCCTGCCCAGTGTCATATTAATCAATAATGCCCAGTGTAGTATTAACCCACATTGCCCCGTGTAGTATTAATCAATACTGACCAGTGTAGTATTACTCCACACTGCCCAGTGTAGTATTAACCCACACTGCCCCGTGTGGTATTAATCAATACTGACCAGTGTAGTGTTAACCCACACTGCCCAGTGTAGTATTAACCCACACTGCCTTTGTAGTATTAACCCACACCGTCCAGTGTAATGTTAACCCACACTGCCCAGTGTAGTATTAAAGCACACTGCCCAGTGCAGTATTAACCCACACTGCCCAGTTTAGTTTTAATCCACACTGCCCAATGTAGTTTTAATCAATACTGCCCAATGTAGTATTAACCCATACCACCCAGTGTAGTATTAACCCATACTGCCCAGTGTAGTATTAAACCACACTGCCCAGTGTACCATTAACCAACACTGCCCCGTGTAATATTAACCCACACTGCCCAGCGTGATATTACCCCACACTGCCCAGTGTGGTATTCACCCGCACTGCCTAGTGTGGTATTCACCCGCACTTCCCAGTGTAGTATTAACCCACACTGCCCAGTGTAGTATAGACCCACACTGCCCAGTGTAGTATTAATCCACACTGCCCAGTGTCGTATTAATCAATAATGCCCAGTGTAGTATTAACCCACACTGCCCCGTGTAGTATTAATCAATACTGACCAGTGTAGTATTACTCCACACTGCCCAGTGTAGTATTAACCCACACTGCCCCGTGTAGTATTAGCCCACACTGCCCCGTGTAGTATTAACACACACTGCCATTGCAGTATTAACCGATACTCCTTAGTGTAGTTTTAATCCACATTGCCCAATGTAGTATTAACCCACACTGCCCAGGTGTAATATTAACCCACATTGCCCAGTGTAGTATTAATCCACATTGCCTAGTGTAGTATTAACCCACACTGCCCAGTGTAGCATTAACCCACAATGTCCAGTGTAGTATTAACCCACACTGCCCAGTGTAATATTAATTTACACTGCCCAGTGTAGTATTAACCCACACTACCCAGTATAGCATTAACCCACATTGCCCAGTGTAGTATTAACCCAAACTGCCAAGTGTAGTATAAACCCACACTGCCCAGTGTAGTATTAACCCACACTGCCCAGTGTAGTATAAACCCATGTTGCTCAGTGTAGTATTAACCCACACTGCCAGTGTGTATTAATCCACACTGCCCAGTGTTGTATTAATCAATACTGCCCAGTGTAGTATTAACCCACACTGCCCCGTGTAGTATTAATCAATACTGACCAGTGTAGTGTTAACCCACACTGGCCAGTGTAGTATTAACCCACATTGCCCAGTGTAGTTATAACCCACACAACCCAGTATAGCATTAACCCACATTGCCCAGTGTAGTATTAACCCAAACTGCCAAGTGTAGTATAAACCCACACTGCCCAGTGTAGTATTAACCCACACTGCCCAGTGTAGTATAAACCCATGTTGCCCAGTGCAGTATTAACCCACACTGCCAGTGTGTATTAATCCACACTGCCCAGTGTCGTATTAATCAATACTGCCCAGTGTAGTATTAACCTACACTGCCCAGTGTAGTATTAACCCACACTGCCCCGTGTAGTATTAATCAATACTGACCAGTGTAGTGTTAACCCACACTGCCCAGTGTAGTATTAACCCACGTTGCCCAGTGTAGTTATAACCCACACTGCCCAGTTTAGTATTAATCCAAAATGCCCAGTGTAGTATTAACCCACATTGCCCGGTGTAGTTATAACCCACACTGCCCAGTTTAGTATTAATCCACAATGCCCGGTGTAGTATTAACCCTCACTGCCCGGTTTAGTATTAAGCGACATTGCCCAGTGTAGCATTAAACCACACTGCCCAGTGTAGGATTAACCCACATTGCCCAGTGTAGTATTAACCCACACTGCCCGGTGTAGTATGAAAGCACACTGCCCAGTGTAGTATTAACCCACATTGCCCAGTGTCGTATTAACCCTCACTGCCCAGTGTAGTACTGAACCATACTGCCCTGTGTAGTATTAACCCACAATGCCCAGTGTAGTATTAAACCACACCGCCCAGTGTAGTTTTAATCCGCACTGCGCAGTGCAGTGTTAACCCATACTGCCCAGTGTAGTATGAACCCACACTGCCCAGTGTAGTATTAACCCACACTGTCCAGTGTAGTATTAACCCATACTGTCCAGTGTAGTATTGATCCACACTGCCCAGTGTAGTTTTAATCAATAATGCCCAGTGTACTATTAACCCACACTGCCCGTTGCAGTATTAAACCTCACTGCCCGATATAGTATTAATCCACACTGCCCGGTGTAGTATTAAACCACACTGCCTGGTGAAATATTAACCCACACTGCCCAGTGGAGAATTAACCCATACTGCCCAGTGTAGTATTGATCCACACTGCCCAGTGTAGTTTTAATCAATACTGCCCAGTCAACTATAAATCAACACTGCCCAGTGTAGTATTAACCCTAACTGCCCTGTGTAATATTAACCCACATTGCCCAGTGTAGTATTAACTCTCACTGCCTGTTGTAGTCTTAAACCACATTGCCCAGTGTAGTATTAACCCTCACTGCCCAGTGTAGTATTAAACCACACTGCCCAGTGTAGTATTAAGCCACACTGCCCAGTGTAGTATTAATGCAGATTGCTCAGTGTAATATTAACCCTCACTGCCCGATGTAATATTAAACCACACTGCCCGGTTTACTATTAACCCACACTGCCCAGTGTAGAATTAACCCATACTGCCCAGTGTTGTATTAACCCACACTGCCCAGCGTAGTCTTAACCTTGACTGCCCAGTGTAGTATTAACCCACACTGCCCAGTTTAGTATTAATCCACACTGCCCAGTCTAGAATTAACCCACACTTCCCAGTGTAGTATTAACCCACACTGCCCAGTGGAGGATTAACCCACACTGCCCCGTGTAGTATTAAGCCACACTGCCCCTTGTAGTATTAACACACGCTGCCATTGCAGTATTAACCGATACTCCTTAGTGTAGTTTTAATCCACATTGCCCAATGTAGTATTAACCCACACTGCCCAGGTGTAATATTAACCCACATTGCCCAGTGTAGTATTAATCCACATTGTCAGTGTAGTATTAATCAATACTGCCAAGTGTAGTATTAATCCACCCTGCCCAGTGTAGTATTAACCCACACTGCCCAGTGTAGCATTAATTTACACTGGCCATTGTAGTATTAACCCACACTGCCCAATGTAGTATAAATACACACTGCCCAGTGTAGTATAAACCCATGTTGCCCAGTGTAGTATTAACCCACACTGCCAGTGTGTATTAATCCACACTGCCCAGTGTCGTATTAATCAATACTGCCCAGTGTAGTATTAACCCACACTGCCCCGTGTTGTATTAATCAATACTGACCAGTGTAGTGTTAACCCACACTGCCCAGTGTAGTATTAACCCACATTGACCAGTGTAGTTATAAACCACACTGCCCAGTTTAGTATTAATCCACAATGCCCGGTGTAGTATTAACCCACATTGCCCAGTGTAGTTATAACCCACACTGCCCAGTGTAGCATTAAACCACACTGCCCAGTGTAGGATTAACCCACATTGCCCAGTGTAGTTATAAACCACACTGCCCAGTTTAGTATTAATCCACAATGCCCGGTGTAGTATTAACCCACACTGCCCCGTGTTGTATTAATCAATACTGACCAGTGTAGTGTTAACCCACACTGCCCAGTGTAGTATTAACCCACATTGCCCAGTGTAGTTATAAACCACACTGCCCAGTTTAGTATTAATCCACAATGCCCGGTGTAGTATTAACCCTCACTGCCCGGTTTAGTATTAAGCCACATTGCCCAGTGTAGCATTAAACCACACTGCCCAGTGTAGGATTAACCCACATTGCCCAGTGTAGTATTAACCCACACTGCCCGGTGTAGTATGAAAGCACACTGCCCAGTGTAGTATTAACCCACATTGCCCAGTGTCGTATTAACCCTCACTGCCCAGTGTAGTACTGAACCATACTGCCCTGTGTAGTATTAACCCACAATGCCCAGTGTAGTATTAAACCACACCGCCCAGTGTAGTTTTAATCCGCACTGCCCAGTGCAGTGTTAACCCACACTGTCCAGTGTAGTATTAACCCATACTGTCCAGTGTAGTATTGATCCACACTGCCCAGTGTAGTTTTAATCAATAATGCCCAGTGTACTATTAACCCACACTGCCCGTTGCAGTATTAAACCTCACTGCCCGATATAGTATTAATCCACACTGCCCGGTGTAGTATTAAACCACACTGCCTGGTGAAATATTAACCCACACTGCCCAGTGGAGAATTAACCCATACTGCCCAGTGTAGTATTGATCCACACTGCCCAGTGTAGTTTTAATCAATACTGCCCAGTTAACTATAAATCAACACTGCCCAGTGTAGTATTAACCCTAACTGCCCTGTGTAATATTAACCCACATTGCCCAGTGTAGTATTAACTCTCACTGCCCGTTGTAGTCTTAAACCACATTGCCCAGTGTAGTATTAATCCTCACTGCCCAGTGTAGTATTAAACCACACTGCCCAGTGTAGTATTAAGCCACACTGCCCAGTGTAGTATTAATGCAGATTGCTCAGTGTAATATTAACCCTCACTGCCCGATGTAATATTAAACCACACTGCCCGGTTTACTATTAACCCACACTGCCCAGTGTAGAATTAACCCATACTGCCCAGTGTTGTATTAACCCACACTGCCCAGCGTAGTCTTAACCTTGACTGCCCAGTGTAGTATTAACCCACACTGCCCAGTTTAGTATTAATCCACACTGCCCAGTCTAGAATTAACCCACACTTCCCAGTGTAGTATTAACCCACACTGCCCAGTGGAGGATTAACCCACACTGCCCCGTGTAGTATTAAGCCACACTGCCCCGTGTAGTATTAACACACGCTGCCATTGCAGTATTAACCGATACTCCTTAGTGTAGTTTTAATCCACATTGCCCAATGTAGTATTAACCCACACTGCCCAGGTGTAATATTAACCCACATTGCCCAGTGTAGTATTAATCCACATTGTCAGTGTAGTATTAACCCACACTGCCCAGTGTAGCATTAATTTACACTGGCTAGTGTAGTATTAACCCACACTGCCCAGTATAGCATTAACCCATATTGCCCAGTGTAGTATTAACCCAAACTGCCAAGTGTAGTATAAACCCACACTGCCCAGTGTAGTATTAACCCACACTGCCCAATGTAGTATAAATACATACTGCCCAGTGTAGTATAAACCCATGTTGCCCAGTGTAGTATTAACCCACACTGCCAGTGTGTATTAATCCACACTGCCCAGTGTCGTATTAATCAATACTGCCCAGTGTAGTATTAACCCACACTGCCCCGTGTTGTATTAATCAATACTGACCAGTGTAGTGTTAACCCACACTGCCCAGTGTAGTATTAACCCACATTGCCCAGTGTAGTTATAAACCACACTGCCCAGTTTAGTATTAATCCACAATGCCCGGTGTAGTATTAACCCACATTGCCCAGTGTAGTTATAACCCACACTGCCCAGTTTAGTATTAATCCACAATGCCCGGTGTAGTATTAACCCTCACTGCCCGGTTTAGTATTAAGCCACATTGCCCAGTGTAGCATTAAACCACACTGCCCAGTGTAGGATTAACCCACATTGCCCAGTGTAGTATTAACCCACACTGCCCGGTGTAGTATGAAAGCACACTGCCCAGTGTAGTATTAACCCACATTGCCCAGTGTCGTATTAACACTCACTGCCTAGTGTAGTACTGAACCATACTGCCCTGTGTAGTATTAACCCACAATGCCCAGTGTAGTATTAAACCACACCGCCCAGTGTAGTTTTAATCCGCACTGCCCAGTGCAGTGTTAACCCATACTGCCCAGTGTAGTTTTAATCAATAATGCCCAGTGTACTATTAACCCACACTGCCCGTTGCAGTATTAAACCTCACTGCCCGATATAGTATCAAACCACACTGCCCGGTGTAGTATTAACCCACATTGCCCAGTGTCGTATTAACCCTCACTGCCCAGTGTAGTACTGAACCATACTGCCCTGTGTAGGATGAACCCACACTGCCCAGTGTAGTATTAACCCACACTGTCCAGTGTAGTATTAACCCATACTGTCCAGTGTAGCATTGATCCACACTGCCCAGTGTAGTTTTAATCAATAATGCCCAGTGTACTATTAACCCACACTGCCCGTTGCAGTATTAAACCTCACTGCCCGATATAGTATTAATCCACACTGCCCGGTGTAGTATTAAACCACACTGCCTGGTGAAATATTAACCCACACTGCCCAGTGGAGAATTAACCCATACTGCCCAGTTAACTATAAATCAACACTGCCCAGTGTAGTATTAACCCTAACTGCCCTGTGTAATATTAACCCACATTGCCCAGTGTAGTATTAACTCTCACTGCCCGTTGTAGTCTTAAACCACATTGCCCATTGTAGTATTAACCCTCACTGCCCGTTGTAGTCTTAAACCACATTGCCCAGTGTAGTATTAAACCACACTGCCCAGTTTAGTATTAAGCCACACTGCCCAGTGTAGTATTAATGCAGATTGCTCAGTGTAATATTAACCCTCACTGCCCGATGTAATATTAAACCACACTGCCCGGTTTACTATTAACCCACACTGCCCAGTGTAGAATTAACCCATACTGCCCAGTGTTGTATTAACCCACACTGCCCAGCGTAGTCTTAACCTTGACTGCCCAGTGTAGTATTAATCCACACTGCCCAGTTTAGTATTAATCCACACTGCCCAGTCTAGAATTAACCCACACTTCCCAGTGTAGTATTAACCCGCATTGCCCAGTGGAGGATTAACCCACACTGCCAAGTGTACCATTAACCTTGACTGCCCTGTGTACTATTAACCCACACTGCCCAGTTTAGTATCAACCCACCCTGCCCAGTGTAGTATTAACCCACACTGCCCTGTGTAGTATTAACCCACACTGCCCAGTATAGTATGAATCAATACTGCCCAGTGTAGTATTAACCCGCACTGCCCAGTGTAGTATTAACCCACACTGCCCAGTGTAACGTTAATCAATACTGCCCAGTGTAGTATTAACCCTCACTGCCCAGTGTAGTATTGGCCAACACTGCCTAGTGTTGTATTAACCCACACTGCCCAGTTTAGAATTAATTCATAATGCCAAGTCTAGTATTAATCAACACCTCCCCGTGTAGCATTAACCTTGACTGCCCAGTGTAGTATAAACCCACACTGCCCTGTTTAGTATTATCCCACACTGCCTTTGTAGTATTAACCCACACCGTCCAGTGTCGTATTAACCCACATTGCCAAGTGTAGTATTAAACCATACTGCCCAGTGTAGTATTAACCCTCACTGCCCGATGTAGTATTAAACCACACTGCCCGGTTTAGTATTAACCCACACTGCCCAGCGTAGTCTTAACCTTGACTGCCCAGTGTAGTATTAACCCACACTGCCCAGTTTAGTATTAACCCACGCTGCCCAGTCTAGAAATAACCCACACTTCCCAGTGTAGTATTAACCCACACTGCCCAGTGGAGGATTAACCCACACTGCCAAGTGTACCATTAACCTTGACTGCCCAGTGTAGTATTAACCCACACTGCCCAGTTTAGTATCAACGCACCCTGCCCAGTGTAGTATTAACCCACACTGCCCTGTGTAGTATTAACCCACACTGCCCAGTGTAGTATGAATCAATACTGCCCAGTGTAGTATTAACCTTGACTGCCCAGTGTAGTATTAACCCACACTGCCCAGTGAAGTATTAACCCACACTGCCCAGTGTAATGTTAATCAATACTGCCCAGTGTAGTATTAATCAACACCTCCCAGTGTAGCATTAACCTTGACTGCCCAGTGTAATATTAACCCAAACAGTCCAGTGTAGTATTAACCCACACTGCAGAGTGTAGTATTAAACCGCACTGCCCAGTGTAGTATTAACCCACACTGCCCAGTATAGTATTAACCCACACTGCCCAGTGCAGAATGAACCTACAATGCCCAGTGTAGTATTAATCAATACTGCCCAGTGTAGTATTAATCCACACTGCCCAGTGTAGTATTAACCCACACTGCCCAGTGTAGTTTTAATCAATACTGCCCGGTGTAGTATTAACTCTCACTGCCCAGTGTCATATTAACCCACAATGCCCAGTGTAGTATTAATCAATACTGCCCAGTGTAGTATTAATCCACACTGCCCAGTGTAGTATTAACCCACACTGCCCCGTGTAGTATTAACCCATGTTGCCCAGTGTACTATTAACTCTCACTGCCCGTTGTAGTGTTAAACCACATTGCCCAGTGTAGTATTAACCCACACTGCCCGGTATAGTATTAAACCACACTGCCCAGTGTAGTATTAAGCCACACTGCCCAGTGTAGTATTAAAGCACATTGCTCAGTGTAGTATTAACCATCACTGCCCGAAGTAGTATTAAACCACACTGCCCAGTGTAGTATTAACCCACACTGCCCAGTGTAGTATTAACCAACATTGCTCAGTGTAGTATTAACCATCACTGCCCAATGTAGTATTAACCCACACTGCCCGGTATAGTATTAAACCACACTGCCCAGTGTAGTATTAAGCCACACTGCCCAGTGTAGTATTAACTTATACTGCCCAGTGTAGTTTTAACCCACACTTCCCAGTGCAGCATTAACCTTGACTGCCCAGTGTATTATTACTCCACACTGCCCAGTTTAGTATTAGCCCACACTGCCCTGTGCAGAATCAATCCACACTGCCCCGTGTAGTATTAACCCACACTGCCCAGTGTAGTATTACTGCGCACTGCCCAGTGTAGAATTAACCCACACTGACAGTGTAGTACTTACCCATCCCGCCCAGTGTAATTTTAACCCACACTGCCCAGTGTAATATTATCCCACATTGCCCAGTGTTGTATTAACCCACACAGCCTAGTGTAGTATTACTCCACACTGCCCAGTGTAGCATTAACCCACACTGCCCCATGTAGTATTACTCAATACTGACCACTGTAGTGTTAACCCACACTGCCCAGTGTAGTATTAACCCACACTGCACAGTGTAGTATTAATCAATACTGCCCAGTGTAGTATTAACCCTGACTGCCCCGTGTAGTATTAACCCAAACTGCCCAGTGTAGTATTAACCCACACTGCCCAGTGTAGTGTTAATCAATACTGCCCAGTGTAGTATTAACCCACACTGCCTGGTGTAGTATTGGCCAACATTGCCCAGTGTTGTATTAACCCACACTGCCCAGTTTAGAATTAACTCATACTGCCCTGTGTAGTATTAACCCACACTGCCTTTGTAGGATTAACCCACACCGTCCAGTGTAGTATTAACCCATACCGCCCAGTGTAGTATTAACCCACACTACCCAGTGTAGTATTAATCAATACTGCCCCGTGTAATATTAACACACACTGCCCAGCGTGATATTAACACACACTGCCCAGCGTGATATTAAACCACACTACCCAGTGTAGTATTCACCCGCACTGCCTACTGTAGTATTAACCCACACTGCCCAGTGTCGTATTAACCCACACTGCCCAGTGCAGAATTAACCTACACTGCCCAGTGTCATATTAACCCACAATGCCCAGTGTAGTATTAATCAATACTGCCCAGTGTAGTATTAATCCACATGCCCAGTGTAGTATTAACACACACTGCCCAGTGTAGTATTAACTCACACTGCCCAGTGTAGTATTAATCCACACTGTCCAGTGTCGTATTAGGCCACACTGCCCAGTGTAGTATTAACACACACTGCCCAGTGTAGTATAAACACATGTTGCCCAGTGTAGTATTAAACCACACTGCCCAGTGTAGTATTAATCCACACTGCCCAGTGTAGTATTAACCCATACTGCCCAGTGTAGTATTGATCCACACTGCCCAGTGTAGTTTTAATCAATATTGCCCAGTTAACTATAAATCAACACTGCCCAGTGTAGTATTAACCCTAACTGCCCTGTGTAATCTTAACCAACGTTGCCCAGTGTAGTATTAACTCTCTCTGCCCGTTGTAGTCTTAAACCACATTGCCCAGTGTAGTATTAACCCTCACTGCCCAGTGTAGTATTAACCCACACTGCCCAGTGTAGTATTACTGCGCACTGCCCAGTGTAGAATTAACCCACACTGACAGTGTAGTACTTACCCATCCCGCCCAGTGTAATTTTAACCCACACTGCCCAGTGTAATATTATCCCACATTGCCCAGTGTTGTATTAACCCACACAGCCTAGTGTAGTATTACTCCACACTGCCCAGTGTAGCATTAACCCACACTGCCCCATGTAGTATTACTCAATACTGACCACTGTAGTGTTAACCCACACTGCCCAGTGTAGTATTAACCCACACTGCACAGTGTAGTATTAATCAATACTGCCCAGTGTAGTATTAACCCTGACTGCCCCGTGTAGTATTAACCCAAACTGCCCAGTGTAGTATTAACCCACACTGCCCAGTGTAGTGTTAATCAATACTGACCAGTGTAGTATTAACCCACACTGCCTGGTGTAGTATTGGCCAACATTGCCCAGTGTTGTATTAACCCACACTGCCCAGTTTAGAATTAACTCATACTGCCCTGTGTAGTATTAACCCACACTGCCTTTGTAGGATTAACCCACACCGTCCAGTGTAGTATTAACCCACACTGCCCAGTGTAGTTTTAAACCATACTGCCCAGTGTAGTATTAACCCATACCGCCCAGTGTAGTATTAACCCACACTACCCAGTGTAGTATTAATCAATACTGCCCCGTGTAATATTAACACACACTGCCCAGCGTGATATTAACACACACTGCCCAGCGTGATATTAAACCACACTACCCAGTGTAGTATTCACCCGCACTGCCTACTGTAGTATTAACCCACACTGCCCAGTGTCGTATTAACCCACACTGCCCAGTGCAGAATTAACCTACACTGCCCAGTGTCATATTAACCCACAATGCCCAGTGTAGTATTAATCAATACTGCCCAGTGTAGTATTAATCCACATACCCAGTGTAGTATCAACACACACTGCCCAGTGTAGTATTAACTCACACTGCCCAGTGTAGTATTAATCCACACTGTCCAGTGTCGTATTAGCCCACACTGCCCAGTGTAGTATTAACACACACTGCCCAGTGTAGTATAAACACATGTTGCCCAGTGTAGTATTAACCCACACTGCCCAGTGTAGTATTAATCCACACTGCCCAGTGTAGTATTAACCCATACTGCCCAGTGTAGTATTGATCCACACTGCCCAGTGTAGTTTTAATCAATATTGCCCAGTTAACTATAAATCAACACTGCCCAGTGTAGTATTAACCCTAACTGCCCTGTGTAATCTTAACCAACGTTGCCCAGTGTAGTATTAACTCTCTCTGCCCGTTGTAGTCTTAAACCACCTTGCTCAGTGTAATATTAACCCTCACTGATGTAGTATTAAACCACACTGCCCGGTGTCGTATTAACCCACACTTCCCAGTGTAGAATTAACCCATACTGGCCAATGTTGTATTAACCCACACTGCCCAGCATAGTCTTAACCTTGACTGCCCAGTGTAGTATTAACCCACACTGCCCAGTGTAGCATTAACCTTGACTGCCCAGTGTAGTATTAATCCACACTGCCCAGTGTAGTATTAACTCACACTGCCCAGTGCAGTATTAACCCACACTGCCCAGTGTAGTATTAACCCACACTGCCCAGTGTAGCATTAACCTTGACTGCCCAGTGTAGTATTAATCCACACTGCCCAGTGCAGTATTAACCCACCCTGCCCTGTGCAGTATTAACCCACCCTGCCCTGTGTAGTATTAACCCACACTGCCCAGTGTAGTATGAATCAATATTGCCCAGTATTGTATTAACCCTGACTGCCCCGTGTAGTATTAACCCAAACTGTCCAGTGTAGTATTAACCTACGCTGCCCAGTGTAATGTTATTCAGTACTGCCCAGTGTAGTATTAACCAACACTGCCTGCTGTAGTATTGGCCAACACTGCCCAGTGTTGTATTAACCCACACTGCCCAGTTTAGAATTAACTCATACTGCCTAGTCTAGAATTAATCAACACCTCCCAATGTAGCATTAACCTTGACGGCACAGTGTAGTATTAACCCAAACTTCCCAGTTTAGAATTAACCCACACTGCCCTGTGTAGTATTAACTCACACTGCCTTTGTAGTATTAATCCACACCATCCAGTGTAGTATTAACCCACACTGTCAAGTGTAGTATTAAACCACACTGCCCAGAGTAGTATTAACCCACACTGCCCAGTTTAGTTTTAATCCACACTGCCCAGTGTAGTATTAACCCACACTGCCTGGTGTAGTATTGGCCAACATTGCCCAGTGTTGTATTAACCCACACTGCCCAGTTTAGAATTAACTCATACTGCCCTGTGTAGTATTAACCCACACTGCCTTTGTAGGATTAACCCACACCGTCCAGTGTAGTATTAACCCACACTGCCCAGTGTAGTTTTAAACCATACTGC
The DNA here is from genome assembly GCF_044704955.1 of Pristiophorus japonicus. Lineage (NCBI taxonomy): Eukaryota > Metazoa > Chordata > Chondrichthyes > Pristiophoridae > Pristiophorus > Pristiophorus japonicus. Next base: position 69,730,829 of record NC_091994.1, read on the forward strand.
CCAGTGTAGTATTAACCCATACCGCCCAGTGTAGTATTAACCCACACTACCCAGTGTAGTATTAATCAATACTGCCCCGTGTAATATTAACACACACTGCCCAGCGTGATATTAACACACACTGCCCAGCGTGATATTAAACCACACTACCCAGTGTAGTATTCACCCGCACTGCCTACTGTAGTATTAACCCACACTGCCCAGTGTCGTATTAACCCACACTGCCCAGTGCAGAATTAACCTACACTGCCCAGTGTCATATTAACCCACAATGCCCAGTGTAGTATTAATCAATACTGCCCAGTGTAGTATTAATCCACATGCCCAGTGTAGTATCAACACACACTGCCCAGTGTAGTATTAACTCACACTGCCCAGTGTAGTATTAATCCACACTGTCCAGTGTCGTATTAGCCCACACTGCCCAGTGTAGTATTAACACACACTGCCCAGTGTAGTATAAACACATGTTGCCCAGTGTAGTATTAACCCACACTGCCCAGTGTAGTATTAATCCACACTGCCCAGTGTAGTATTAACCCATACTGCCCAGTGTAGTATTGATCCACACTGCCCAGTGTAGTTTTAATCAATATTGCCCAGTTAACTATAAATCAACACTGCCCAGTGTAGTATTAACCCTAACTGCCCTGTGTAATCTTAACCAACGTTGCCCAGTGTAGTATTAACTCTCTCTGCCCGTTGTAGTCTTAAACCACCTTGCTCAGTGTAATATTAACCCTCACTGATGTAGTATTAAACCACACTGCCCGGTGTCGTATTAACCCACACTTCCCAGTGTAGAATTAACCCATACTGGCCAATGTTGTATTAACCCACACTGCCCAGCATAGTCTTAACCTTGACTGCCCAGTGTAGTATTAACCCACACTGCCCAGTGTAGCATTAACCTTGACTGCCCAGTGTAGTATTAATCCACACTGCCCAGTGTAGTATTAACTCACACTGCCCAGTGCAGTATTAACCCACACTGCCCAGTGTAGTATTAACCCACACTGCCCAGTGTAGCATTAACCTTGACTGCCCAGTGTAGTATTAATCCACACTGCCCAGTGCAGTATTAACCCACCCTGCCCTGTGCAGTATTAACCCACCCTGCCCTGTGTAGTATTAACCCACACTGCCCAGTGTAGTATGAATCAATATTGCCCAGTATTGTATTAACCCTGACTGCCCAGTGTAGTAATAACCCGCACTGCCCAGTGTAGTATTAATCCTGACTGCCCCGTGTAGTATTAACCCAAACTGTCCAGTGTAGTATTAACCTACGCTGCCCAGTGTAATGTTATTCAGTACTGCCCAGTGTAGTATTAACCAACACTGCCTGCTGTAGTATTGGCCAACACTGCCCAGTGTTGTATTAACCCACACTGCCCAGTTTAGAATTAACTCATACTGCCTAGTCTAGAATTAATCAACACCTCCCAATGTAGCATTAACCTTGACGGCACAGTGTAGTATTAACCCAAACTTCCCAGTTTAGAATTAACCCACACTGCCCTGTGTAGTATTAACCCACACTGCCTTTGTAGTATTAATCCACACCATCCAGTGTAGTATTAACCCACACTGTCAAGTGTAGTATTAAACCACACTGCCCAGAGTAGTATTAACCCACACTGCCCAGTTTAGTTTTAATCCACACTGCCCAATGTAGTTTTAATCAATACTGCCGAATGTAGTATTAACCCATACCGCCCAGTGTAGTATTAATCCATACTGCCCAGTGCAGTATTAAACCACACTGCCCAGTGTACTATTAACCAACACTGCTCCGTGTAGTATGAACCCACACTGCCCAGTGTGATATTAACCCACACTGCCCAGTGCAGTATTAACCCACACTGCCCAGTGCAAAATTAACCGACACTGCCCAGTGTCATATTAACCCACACTGCCGAGTGTAGTTTTAAACCACACTGCCCAGTGCAGAATTAACCTACACTGCCAAGTGTAGTATAAACCCACACTGCCCAATGTAGTATTAACCCACACTGCCCAGTGTAGTATTAATCAATACTGCCCAGTGTAGTATTAACCCACACTGCCCTGTGTAGTATTAGCCAACACTGCCCAGTGTTTTATTAACCCATACTGCCCAGTTTAGAATTAACTCATACTGCCCAGTGTAGTATTAACCCACACTGCCCAGTGTAGCATTAACCTTGACTGTCCAGTGTAGTATTAACCCACACTGCCCAGTGTAGTATTAACCCACACTGCCCAGTATAGTGTTAACCTCAGTAGTGGGTAAAATGATGGAATCAATTATTAAGGATGTCATAGCAGTGCATCTGGAAAATGGTGACATGATAGGTCCAAGTCAGCATGGATTTGTGAAAGGGAAATCATGCTTGACAAATCTTCTGGAATTTTTTGAGGATGTTTCCAGTAAAGTGGACAAAGGAGAACCAGTTGATGTGGTATATTTGGACTTTCAGAAGGCTTTCGACAAGGTCCCACACAAGAGATTAATGTGCAAAGTTAAAGCACATGGGATTGGGGGTAGTGTGCTGACGTGGATTGAGAACTGCTTGTCAGACAGGAAGCAAAGAGTAGGAGTAAACGGGTACTTTTCAGAATGGCAGGCAGTGACTAGTGGGGTGCCGCAAGGTTCTGTGCTGGGGCCCCAGCTGTTTACATTGTACATTAATGATTTAGACGAGGGGATGAAATGCAATATCACCAAATTTGCGGATGACACGAAGTTGGGTGGCAGTGTGAGCTGCGAGGAGGATGCTATTAGGCTGCAGAGTGACTTGGATAGGTTAGGTGAGTGGGCAAATGCATGGCAGATGAAATATAATGTGGATAAATGTGAGGTTATCCACTTTGGTGGTAAAAACAGAGAGACAAACTATTATCTGAATGGTGATAGATTAGGAAAAGGGAAGGTGCAACGAGACCTGGGTGTCATGGTACATCAGTCATTGAAGGTTAGCATGCAGGTACAGCAGGCGGTTAAGAAAGCAAATGGCATGTTGGCCTTCATAGCGAGGGGATTTGAATACAGGGGCAGGGAGGTGTTGCTACAGTTGTACAGGGCCTTGGTGAGGCCACACCTGGAGTATTGTGTACAGTTTTGGTCTCCTAACTTGAGGAAGGACATTCTTGCTATTGAGGGAGTGCAGCGAAGATTCACCAGACTGATTCCCGGGATGGCGGGACTGACCTATCAAGAAAGACTGGATCAACTGGGCTTGTATTCACTGGAGTTCAGAAGAATGAGAGGGGACCTCATGGAAACGTTTAAAATTCTGACGGGTTTAGACAGGTTAGATGCAGGAAGAATGTTCCCAATGTTGGGGAAGTCCTGAACCAGGGGTCACAGTCTGAGGATAAGGGGTAAGCCATTTAGGACCGAGATGAGGAGAAACTTCTTCACCCAGAGAGTGAGTGGTGAACCTGTGGAATTCTCTACCACAGAAAGTAGTTGAGGCCAAGTAACTAAATATATTCAAAAGGGAGTTAGATGAAGTCCTTACTACTCGGGGGATCAAGGGTTATGGCGAGAAAGCAGGAAGGGGGTACTGAAGTTTCATGTTCAGCCATGAACTCCTTGAATGGCGGTGCAGGCTAGAAGGGCTGAATGGCCTGCTCCTGCACCTATTTTCTATGTTTCTATGTTTCTAACCCACACTGCCCAGTGTAGTATTAGCCCACACTGCCAAGTGTAGCATTAACCCACACTGCCCAGTGCAGTATTAACACACAATGCCCATTGTAGTATTAACATAAACTGCCCAGTATAGTATAAACCCACATTGCCCAGTGGAGTATTAACCCACACTGCCCGGTGTAGTATTAGCCAACACTGCCCAGTGTAGTATTACTCCACACTGCCCAGTTTAGTATTAACCCACACTGCCCAGTGTAGTATTAATCCACACTGCCCGGTGTAGCATTGACCCACACTGCCCAGTGTAGTATTAACCCACACTGCCCAGTGTAGTTATAACCCACACTGCCCAGTTTAGTATTAATCCACAATGCCCAGTGTAGTATTAACCCTCACTGCCCGGTGTAGTATTAACCCACACTGCCCAGTGTAGTATTAACCAACATTGCTCAGTGTAGTATTAACCATCACTGCCCAATGTAGTATTAACCCACACTGCCCAGTCTAGTATTAGCCCACACTGCCCTGTGCAGAATCAATCCACACTGCCCCGTGTAGTATTAACCCACACTGCCCAGTGTAGTATTACTGCGCACTGCCCAGTGTAGAATTAACCCACACTGCCCCATGTAGTATTAATCAATACTGACCACTGTAGTGTTAACCCACACTGCCCAGTGTAGTATTAACCCACACTGCACAGTGTAGTATTAATCAATACTGCCCAGTGTAGTATTAACCCTGACTGCCCCGTGTAGTATTAACCCAAACTGCCCAGTGTAGTATTAACCCACACTGCCTGGTGTAGTATTGGCCAACATTGCCCAGTGTTGTATTAACCCACACTGCCCAGTTTAGAATTAACTCATACTGCCCTGTGTAGTATTAACCCACACTGCCTTTGTAGGATTAACCCACACCGTCCAGTGTAGTATTAACCCACACTGCCCAGTGTAGTTTTAAACCATACTGCCCAGTGTAGTATTAACCCATACCGCCCAGTGTAGTATTAACCCACACTACCCAGTGTAGTATTAATCAATACTGCCCCATGTAATATTAACACACACTGCCCAGCGTGATATTAAACCACACTGCCCAGTGTAGTATTCACCCGCACTGCCTACTGTAGTATTAACCCACACTGCCCAGTGTCGTATTAACCCACACTGCCCAGTGCAGAATTAACCTACATTGCCCAGTGTCATATTAACCCACAATGCCCAGTGTAGTATTAATCAATACTGCCCAGTGTAGTATTAATCCACATGCCCAGTGTAGTATTAACCCACACTGCCCAGTGTAGTATTAACTCACACTGCCCAGTGTAGTATTAATCCACACTGTCCAGTGTCGTATTAACCCACACTGCCCAGTGTAGTTTTAATCAATATTGCCCAGTTAACTATAAATCAACACTGCCCAGTGTAGTATTAACCCTAACTGCCCTGTGTAATCTTAACCAACGTTGCCCAGTGTAGTATTAACTCTCTCTGCCCGTTGTAGTCTTAAACCACCTTGCTCAGTGTAATATTAACCCTCACTGATGTAGTATTAAACCACACTGCCCGGTGTCGTATTAACCCACACTTCCCAGTGTAGAATTAACCCATACTGGCCAATGTTGTATTAACCCACACTGCCCAGCATAGTCTTAACCTTGACTGCCCAGTGTAGTATTAACCCACACTGCCCAGTGTAGCATTAACCTTGACTGCCCAGTGTAGTATTAATCCACACTGTCCAGTGTCGTATTAACCCACACTGCCCAGTGTAGTATTAACACACACTGCCCAGTGTAGTATAAACACATGTTGCCCAGTGTAGTATTAACCCACACTGCCCAGTGTAGTATTAATCCACACTGCCCAGTGTAGTATCAACCCATACTGCCCAGTGTAGTATTGATCCACACTGCCCAGTGTAGTTTTAATCAATATTGCCCAGTTAACTATAAATCAACACTGCCCAGTGTAGTATTAACCCTAACTGCCCTGTGTAATCTTAACCAACGTTGCCCAGTGTAGTATTAACTCTCTCTGCCCGTTGTAGTCTTAAACCACCTTGCTCAGTGTAATATTAACCCTCACTGATGTAGTATTAAACCACACTGCCCGGTGTCGTATTAACACACACTTCCCAGTGTAGAATTAACCCATACTGGCCAATGTTGTATTAACCCACACTGCCCAGCATAGTCTTAACCTTGACTGCCCAGTGTAGTATTAACCCACACTGCCCAGTGTAGCATTAACCTTGACTGCCCAGTGTAGTATTAATCCACACTGCCCAGTGTAGTATTAACTCACACTGCCCAGTGCAGTATTAACCCACACTGCCCAGTGTAGTATTAACCCACACTGCCCAGTGTAGCATTAACCTTGACTGCCCAGTGTAGTATTAATCCACACTGGCCAGTGTAGTATTAACTCACACTGCCCAGTGCAGTATTAACCCACCCTGCCCTGTGCAGTATTAACCCACCCTGCCCTGTGTAGTATTAACCCACACTGCCCAGTGTAGTATGAATCAATATTGCCCAGTATTGTATTAACCCTGACTGCCCCGTGTAGTATTAACCCAAACTGTCCAGCGTAGTATTAACCCACGCTGCCCAGTGTAATGTTATTCAGTACTGCCCAGTGTAGTATTAACCAACACTGCCTGCTGTAGTATTGGCCAACACTGCCCAGTGTTGTATTAACCCACACTGCCCAGTTTAGAATTAACTCATACTGCCTAGTCTAGTATTAATCAACACCTCCCAATGTAGCATTAACCTTGACGGCACAGTGTAGTATTAACCCAACCTTCCCAGTTTAGAATTAACCCACACTGCCCTGTGTAGTATTAACCCACACTGCCTTTGTAGTATTAACCCACACCATCCAGTGTAGTATTAACCCACACTGCCAAGTGTAGTATTAAACCACACTGCCCAGAGTAGTATTAACCCACACTGCCCAGTGTAGTATTAACCAACTCTGCCCAGTGTAGTATGAGTCAATACTGCCCAGTGTAGTATTAATCCACACTGCCCGAGTCGTATTAACTCATACTGTCCAGTGTAGTATGAACCCAACCTACCCAGTTTAGTATTAACCCACATTGCACAGTGTAGTAATAATCGACACTGCCCGGTGTAGAATTAACCCACACTGCCTTGTGTAGTATTAACCCACACTACTCAGTTTAGTATTAATCCACACTGCCCAGTGTCGTATTAACCCACACTGCCACGTGCAGTATTACTCCACACTGCCCGGTGTAGTATTAACCCACACTGCCCAATGTAGTATTAACCAACACTGCCCAGTGTAGAATTAAACCACACTGTCCGGTGAAGTATGAACCCACACTTCGCAGTGTAATATTAACTCACACGGCCCAGTGTAGTATTAACCCACATTCCCCAGTGTAAAATTAACCCAAACTGCCCAGTGTAGTATTAACCCATATCGCCCAGTGTAGTATTAACTCACACTGGACAGTGTAATATTAACCCACACTGCCCTATGTTGCATTAACCCACACTGCTCAGTGTAGTATTAACCCACACTGCCCGCTGTAGTATTAACCCACACTGCCCAGTGTAGTCTTAAAAAACACTGCCCAGTGTAGAATTAATCCACACTGCCCAGTGTAGAATTACTCCACACTGCCCAATGTAGTATTAACCCACAATGATCAGTGAGTATTAACCCACACTGCACAGTGTAGTATTAACCCACACTGCCCAGTGTAGTATTAACCAACTCTGCCCAGTGTAGTATTAGTCAATACTGCCCAGTGTAGTATTAACCCACACTGCCCAATGTAGTATTAACCCACAATGATCAGTGAGTATTAACCCACACTTCCCACTGTAGAATTAACCCATACTGCCCAGTGTAGTATTAACCCACTTTGCCCAGCGTAGTCTTAATCTTGACTGCCCAGTGTAGTATTAACCCACACTGCCCAGTTTAGTATTAACCCACACTGCCCAGTGGAAGATTAACCCACACTGCCAAATGTAGCATGAACCTTGACTGCCCAGTGTAGTATTAACCCACACTGCCCAGTTTAGTATCAACCCACCCTGCCCAGTGTAGTATTAATCCACACTGCCCAGTGTAACATTAACCTTGACTGCCTAGTGTAGTATTAATCAACACTGCCCTGTGTAGTATTAACCCACACTGCCCAGTGTAGTATTAATCAATACTGCCCAGGGTAGTTTTAAACCTGACTGCCCAGTGTAGAATTAACCCACACTGCCCAGTGTAGTATTAATCAATACTGCCCAGTGTAGTATTAACCCTGACTGCCCAGTGTAGTATTAACCCACACTGCCCAGTGTAGTATTAATCAATACTGCCCAGTGTAGTATTAACCCTGACTGCCCAGTGTAGTATTAACCCAAACTGCCCAGTGTAGTATTAATCCACACTGCCCAGTGTAACATTAACCTTGACTGCCTAGTGTAGTATTAATCAACACTGCCCTGTGTAGTATTAACCCACACTGCCCAGTGTAGTATTAATCAATACTGCCCAGTGTAGTTTTAAACCTGACTGCCCAGTGTAGTATTAACCCACACTGCCCAGTGTAGTATTAATCAATACTGCCCAGTGTAGTATTAACCCTGACTGCCCAGTGTAGTATTAACCCAAACTGCCCAGTGTAGTATTAACCCACACTGCCCAGTGCATTGTAAATCAATACTGCCCAGTGTAGTATTAACCCACACTACCCGGTGTAGTATTAGCCAATACCGCCCAGTGTTACATTAACCCACACTGCCCAGTTTAGAATTAACTCATACTGCCTAGTCTAGTATTAATCAACACCTCCCAGTGTAGCATTAATTTGACTGCCCAGTGTAGTATTAACCCACACTTCCCAGGTAAGAATTAACCCACACTGCCCTGTGTAGTATTAACCTACACTGCCTTTGTAGTATTAACCCAAACCGTCTAGTGTAGTATTAACCCACACTGCCCAGTGTAATATTAAACCACACTGCCCAATGTAGTATTAACCCATACTGCCCAGTGTAGTATTAACCCATACTGCCCAGTGTAGAATTAAACCATACTGCCCAGTGTAGTATTAAACCACACTGCCCAGTGTATGATTAACCCACACTGCCCAGTCTAGTATTCACCCGCACTGCCCAGTGTAGTATTAACCCACACTGCCCAGTGCAGGATTAACCCATACTGCTCAGTGTAGTATTAAGCCAAACTGCTCACTGTAGTGTTAACCCACACTGCCCAGTGTAGTTTTAATCAATACTGCCCAGTGTACTATTAACCCACACTGCCCAGTGTAGTATTAACCCACACTGCCCCGTGTAGTATTAACCCACGTTGCCCAGTGTAGTATTAACTCTCACTGCCTGTTGTAGTGTTAAACCACATTGCCCAGTGTAGTATTAACCCACACTGCCGGGTATAGTATTAAACCACACTGCCCAGTGTAGTATTAAGCCAAACTGCTCACTGTAGTGTTAACCCACACTGCCCAGTCTAGTCTTAACCTTGACTGCCCAGTGTAGTATTAACCCACACTGCCCAGTTTAGTATTAACAAACACTGCCCAGTCTAGAATTAACCCACACTTCCCAGTGTAGAATTAACCCACACTGCCCAGTGGAGGATTAACCCACACTGCCAAATGTACCATTAACCTTGACTGCCCAGTGTAGTATTAACCCACACTGCTCAGTTTAGTTTTAACCCACACTGCCCAGTGTAGCATTAACCTTGACTGCACAGTGTAGTATTAATCCACACTGCCCTGTGTAGTATTAACCCACATACCCAGTGTATATGCATCAATAATGCCCAGTGTAGTATTAACCCTGACTGCCCAGTGTAGTATTAACCCAAACTGCCCAGTGTAGTATTAACCCACACTGCCCAGTGTTATGTTAATCAATACTGCCCAGTATAGTATGAACCCACACTGCCCGGTGTAGTATTGGCCAACACTGCCCAGTGTTGCATTAATCCACACTGTCCAGTTTAGAATTAACTCATACTGCCTCGTCAAGTATTAATCAACACCTCCCAGTGTAGCATTAACCTTGACTGCCCAGTGTAGTATTAACCCACACTGCCTTTGTAGTATGAACCCAAACCGTCCAGTGTAGTATTAAACCACACAGCCCAGTGTAATATTAACCCACACTGCCCAGTGCAGAATTAACCTACACTGCCCAGTGTCATATTAACCCACAATGCCCACTGTAGTATTAATCAATACTGCCCAGTGTAGTATTAATCCACACTGCCCAGTGTAGTATTAACCCACACTGCCCAGTGTAGTTTTAATCAATACTGCCCAGTGTACTATTAACCCACACTGCCCAGTGTAGTATTAACCCACACTGCCGCGCGTAGAATTAACCCACATTGCCCAGTGTAGTATTAACTCTCACTGCCCGTTGTTGTGTTAAACCACATTTCCCAGTGTATTATTAACCCACACTGCCCGGTATAGTATTAAACCACACGGCCCAGTGTAGTATTAAGCCACACTGCCCAGTGTAGTATTAACCCACATTTCTCAGTGTAGTATTAACCATCACTGCCCGAAGTAGTATTAAAACACACTGCCCAGTGTAGTATTAACCCACACTGCCCAGTGTAGTATTAACCCACATTGCTCAGTGTAGTATTAACCATCACTGCCCGCTGTAGTATTAAACCACACTGCCCGGTGTAGTATTAACCAACACTGCACAATGTAGTATTAACACAAACTGCCCAGTGTAGTATAAACCCACATTGCCCAGTGTACTATTAACCCACACTGCCCAATGTAGTATTAACCCATACTGCCCCGTGTAGTATTACTCCACACTGCCCAGTTTAGTATTAGCCCACACTGCCCTGTGCAGAGTTAATCCACACTGCCCGGTGTAGTATTGACCCACACTGCCCAGTGTAGTGTTCCCCACACTGCCCAGTGTAGTATTAACCCACACTACTCAGTGTAGTATTAACCCACACTGCCCAGTGTAGAATTAACCCACACTGACAGTGTAATACTTCCCCATCCCACCCAGTGTAACATTAACCCACACTGCTCAGTGTAATATTATCCCACACTGCCCCGTTTTGTATTAGCCCACACTGCCCAGCGTAGTATTGCTCCACACTGCCCAGTGCAGTATTAACCCAACTGCCCCATGTAGTATTAATCAATACTGACCAGTGTAGTGTTCCCCACACTGCCCAGTGTAGTATTAACCCACACTACTCAGTGTAGTATTAACCCACACTGCCCAGTGTAGAATTAACCCACACTGACATTGTAATACTTCCCCATCCCACCCAGTGTAACATTAACCCACACTGCCCAGTGTAATATTATCCCACACTGCCCCGTTTTGTATTAACCCACACTGCCCAGTGTAGTATTACTCCACACTGCCCAGTGCAGTATTAACCCAACTGCCCCGTGTAGTATTAATCAATACTGACCTGTGTAGTATTAACCCTGACTGCCCAGTGTAGTATTAACCCAAACTTCCCAGTGTAGTATTAACCCACACTGCCCAGTGTAGTATTGGCCAACACTGCCCAGTGTTGTATTAACCTACACTGCCCAATGTACTATTAACACACACTGCCCAGTGTCGTATAAACCCATGTTGCCCAATGTAATATTAACCCACACTGCCCAATGTAGTATTAACCCACACTGCCCAGTGTCGTATAAACCCATGTTGCCCAATGTAGTATTAACCCACACTTCCCAGTGTAGAATTAATCCACACTGCCCAGTGGAGGATTAACCATCACTGCCCGAAGTAGTATTAAACCACACTGCCCGGTGTAGTATTAACCCACACTGCCCAGTGTAGTATTAACCCACACTGCCCAGTGTAGTATTAACCCACACTGCCCAGTGTAGTATTAATCAATACTGCCCAGTGTAGTATTAACCCATACTGCCCAGTTTAGAATTAACTCATACTGCCCAGTGTAGTTTTAACCCACACTTGCCAGTGCAGCATTAACCTTGACTGCCCAGTGTAGTATTAACCCACACTGCCCACAGTAGTATAAACCCACACTGCCCCGTGTAGTATTACTCCACACTGCCCAGTTTAGTATTAGCCCACACTGCCCTGTGCAGAATTAATCCACACTGCCCGGTGTAGTATTGACCCACACTGCCCAGTGTAGTGTTCCCCACACTGCCCAGTGTAGTATTAACCCACACTACTCAGTGTAGTATTAACCCACACTGCCCAGTGTAGAATTAACCCACACTGACAGTGTAATACTTCCCCATCCCACCCAGTGTAATATTAACCCACACTGCCCAGTGTAATATTATCCCATACTGCCCATCATTGTATTAACCCACACTGCCCAGTGTAGTATTACTCCACACTGCCCAGTGCAGTATTAACCCAACTGCCCCGTGTAGTATTAATCAATACTGACCAGTGTAGTATTAACCCTGACTGCCCAGTGTAGTATTAACCCAAACTGCCCAGTGTAATATTAACCCACTCTGCCCAGTGTAGTGTTAATCAATACTGCCCAGTGTAGTATTAACCCACACTGCCCGGTGTAGTATTGGCCAACACTGCCCAGTGTTGTATTAACCCACACTGCCCAGTTTAGAATTAACTCATACTGCCTAGTCGAGTATTAATCAACACCTTCCAGTGTAGCATTAACCTTGACTGCCCAATGTAGTATTAACCCACACTTCCCAGTTTAGAATTAACCCACACTGCCTTTGTAGTATTAACCCACACCGTCCAGTATAGTATTAACCCACACTGCCCAGTGTAGTATTAAACCACACTGCTCACTGTAGTAATAACCCACACTGCCCAGCGTAGTCTTAAACTTGACTGCCCAGTGTAGTATTAACCCACACTGCCCAGTTTAGTATTAACCAACACTGCCCAGTCTAAAATTAACCCACACTTCCCAGTGTAGTATTAACCCACACTGCCCAGTGGAGGATTAACCCACACTTGCAAGTGTACCATTAACCTTGACTGCCCAGTGTAGTATTAACCCACACTGCCCGGTGTAGCATTAACCTTGACTGCTCAGTGTAGTATTAATCCACACTGCCCAGTGTAGTATTAACTCACACTGCCCAGTGTAGTATTAACCCACACTGCACTGTGTAGTATTAACCCACACTGCCCAGTGTATATGCATCAATAATGCCCAGTGTAGTATTAACCCTGACTGCCCAGTGTAGTATTAACCCAAACTGCCCAGTGTAGTATTAACCCACACTGCCCAGTGTAATGTTAATCAATACTGCCCAGTGTAGTATTAACCCACACTGCCCGGTGTAGTATTGGCCAACACAGCCCAGTGTTGCATTAACCCACACTGCCCAGTTTAGAATTAACTCATACTGCCTTGTCAAGTATTAATCAACACCTCCCAGTGTAGCATTAACCTTGACTGCCCAGTATAGTATTAACCCACACTTCCCAGTTTAGAATTAAATCACACTGCCCTGTGTAGTATTACCCACACTGCCCAGTGTAGAATTAACCTACACCGTCCACTGTAGTATTAACCCACACTGTCCAGTGTAGTATTAAACCACACTGCCCAGTGTAGTATTAACCCACACTGCCCAGTTTAGTTTTAATCCACACTGCCCAATGTAGTTTTAATCAATACTGCCCAATGTAGTATTAACCCATACCGCCCAGTGTAGTTTAACCCATACTGCCCAGTGTAGTATTAAACCACACTGCCCACTATACTATTAACCCACACTGCCCGTGTCGTATTAATCCACACTGCCCTGTGTGATATTAATCCACACTGCCCAGTGTAGTATTCACCCGCACTGCCCAGTGTATTATTAACCCACACTGCCCAGTGTAGTATTAACCCACACTGCCCAGTGCAGAATTAACCTACACTGCCCAGTGTCATATTAAACCACAATGCCCAGTGTAGGAATAATCAATACTGCCCAGTGTAGTATTAATCCACACTGCCCAGTGTAGTATTAACCCACACTGCCCAGTGTAGTTTTATTCAATATTGCCCAGTGTACGATTAACCCACACGGCCCCGTGTAGTATTTACCCACACTGCCCCGTGTAGTATTAACCCACATTGCCCAGTGTAGTATTAACTCTCACTGCCCGTTGTTGTGTTAAACCACATTGCCCAGTGTAGTATTAAACCACACTGCCCAGTGTAGTATTAACCCACACTGCCCAATGTAGTATTAACCCACACTGCCCTGTGCAGAATTAATCCACACTGCCCGGTGTCGTATTAACCCACACTGCCCAGTGTAGTATTAATCCACACTGCCCGGTGTAGTATTGACCCACACTGCCCAGTGTAGTGTTCCCCACACTGCCCAGTGTAGTATTAACCCAAACTACTCGGTGCAGTATGAACCCACGCTGCCCAGTGAAGAATTAACCCACACTGACAGTGTAATACTTCCCCATCCCGCCCAGTTTAATATTATCCCACACTGCCCAGTGTTGTATTAACCCACACTGCCCAGTGTAGTATTACCCCACACTGTCCAGTGTAGTATTAACCCACACTGCCCCATGTGGTATTAATCAATACTGACCAGTGTAGTGTTAACCCACACTGCCCAGTGTAGTATTAACCCACACTGCCTTTGTAGTATTAACCCACACTGTCCAGTGTAGTGTTAACCCACACTGCCCAGTGTAGTATTAAACCACACTGCCCAGTGCAGTATTAACCCACACTGCCCAGTTTAGTTTTAATCCACACTGCCCAATGTAGTTTTAATCAATACTGCCCAATGTAGTATTAACCCATACCGCCCAGTGTAGTATTAACCCATACTGCCCCGTGTAATATTAACCCACACTGCCCAGCATGATATTACCCCACACTGCCAAGTGTAGTATTCACCCGCACTGCCCAGTGTAGTATTAACCCACACTGCCCAGTGTAGTATAGACCCACACTGCCCAATGTAGTATTAATCAATACTGCCCAGTTTAGTATTAACCCACACTGCCCAGTGTAGTATTAATCAATACTGACCAGTGTAGTATTAACCCACACTGCCCAATGTAGTATTAACACACACTGCCCAGTGTCGTATAAACCCATGTTGCCCAATGTAGTATTAACCCACACTGCCCAGTGTAGTATTAATCCACACTGCCCAGTGTCGTATTAATCAATAATGCCCAGTGTAGTATTAACCCACACTGCCCCGTGTAGTATTAATCAATACTGACCAGTGTAGTATTACTCCACACTGCCCAGTGTAGTATTAACCCACACTGCCCCGTGTAGTATTAACCCACACTGCCCCATGTAGTATTAACACACACTGCCATTGCAGTATTAACCGATACTCCTTAGTGTAGTTTTAATCAACATTGCCCAATGTAGTATTAACCCACACTGCCCAGGTGTAATATTAACTCACATTGCCCAGTGTAATATTAATCCACATTGCCCAGTGTAGTATTAATCAATACTGCCAATGTAGTATTAATCCACATTGCCCAGTGTAGTATTAACCCACACTGTCCAGTGTAGTATTAATCCACACTGCCCGGTGTAGTATTGACCCACACTGCCCAGTGTAGTGTTTCCCACACTGCCCAGTGTAGTATTAACCCAAACTACTCAGTGCAGTATTAACCCACACTGCCCAGTGAAGAATTAACCCACACTGACAGTGTAATACTTCCCCATCCCGCCCAGTGTAATATTATCCCACACTGCCCAGTGTTGTATTAACCCACACTGCCCAGCGTGATATTACCCCACACTGCCCAGTGTAGTATTCACCCGCACTGCCCAGTGTAGTATTAACCCACACTGCCCAGTGTAGTATAGACCCACACTGCCCAGTGTAGTATTAACCCACACTGCCCAATGTAGTATTAATCAATACTGCCCAGTTTAGTATTAACCCACACTGCCCAGTGTAGTATTAATCAATACTGACCAGTGTAGTATTAACCCACACTGCCCAATGTAGTATTAACACACACTGCCCAGTGTCGTATAAACCCATGTTGCCCAATGTAGTATTAACCCACACTGCCCAGTGTAGTATTAATCCACCCTGCCCAGTGTCATATTAATCAATAATGCCCAGTGTAGTATTAACCCACATTGCCCCGTGTAGTATTAATCAATACTGACCAGTGTAGTATTACTCCACACTGCCCAGTGTAGTATTAACCCACACTGCCCCGTGTGGTATTAATCAATACTGACCAGTGTAGTGTTAACCCACACTGCCCAGTGTAGTATTAACCCACACTGCCTTTGTAGTATTAACCCACACCGTCCAGTGTAGTGTTAACCCACACTGCCCAGTGTAGTATTAAAGCACACTGCCCAGTGCAGTATTAACCCACACTGCCCAGTTTAGTTTTAATCCACACTGCCCAATGTAGTTTTAATCAATACTGCCCAATGTAGTATTAACCCATACCACCCAGTGTAGTATTAACCCATACTGCCCAGTGTAGTATTAAACCACACTGCCCAGTGTACCATTAACCAACACTGCCCCGTGTAATATTAACCCACACTGCCCAGCGTGATATTACCCCACACTGCCCAGTGTGGTATTCACCCGCACTGCCTAGTGTGGTATTCACCCGCACTTCCCAGTGTAGTATTAACCCACACTGCCCAGTGTAGTATAGACCCACACTGCCCAGTGTAGTATTAATCCACACTGCCCAGTGTCGTATTAATCAATAATGCCCAGTGTAGTATTAACCCACACTGCCCCGTGTAGTATTAATCAATACTGACCAGTGTAGTATTACTCCACACTGCCCAGTGTAGTATTAACCCACACTGCCCCGTGTAGTATTAACCCACACTGCCCCGTGTAGTATTAACACACACTGCCATTGCAGTATTAACCGATACTCCTTAGTGTAGTTTTAATCCACATTGCCCAATGTAGTATTAACCCACACTGCCCAGGTGTAATATTAACCCACATTGCCCAGTGTAGTATTAATCCACATTGCCTAGTGTAGTATTAACCCACACTGCCCAGTGTAGCATTAACCCACAATGTCCAGTGTAGTATTAACCCACACTGCCCAGTGTAATATTAATTTACACTGGCCAGTGTAGTATTAACCCACACTACCCAGTATAGCATTAACGCACATTGCCCAGTGTAGTATTAACCCAAACTGCCAAGTGTAGTATAAACCCACACTGCCCAGTGTAGTATTAACCCACACTGCCCAGTGTAGTATAAACCCATGTTGCTCAGTGTAGTATTAACCCACACTGCCAGTGTGTATTAATCCACACTGCCCAGTGTTGTATTAATCAATACTGCCCAGTGTAGTATTAACCCACACTGCCCCGTGTAGTATTAATCAATACTGACCAGTGTAGTGTTAACCCACACTGGCCAGTGTAGTATTAACCCACATTGCCCAGTGTAGTTATAACCCACACAACCCAGTATAGCATTAACCCACATTGCCCAGTGTAGTATTAACCCAAACTGCCAAGTGTAGTATAAACCCACACTGCCCAGTGTAGTATTAACCCACACTGCCCAGTGTAGTATAAACCCATGTTGCCCAGTGCAGTATTAACCCACACTGCCAGTGTGTATTAATCCACACTGCCCAGTGTCGTATTAATCAATACTGCCCAGTGTAGTATTAACCTACACTGCCCAGTGTAGTATTAACCCACACTGCCCCGTGTAGTATTAATCAATACTGACCAGTGTAGTGTTAACCCACACTGCCCAGTGTAGTATTAACCCACGTTGCCCAGTGTAGTTATAACCCACACTGCCCAGTTTAGTATTAATCCAAAATGCCCAGTGTAGTATTAACCCACATTGCCCAGTGTAGTTATAACCCACACTGCCCAGTTTAGTATTAATCCACAATGCCCGGTGTAGTATTAACCCTCACTGCCCGGTTTAGTATTAAGCCACATTGCCCAGTGTAGCATTAAACCACACTGCCCAGTGTAGGATTAACCCACATTGCCCAGTGTAGTATTAACCCACACTGCCCGGTGTAGTATGAAAGCACACTGCCCAGTGTAGTATTAACCCACATTGCCCAGTGTCGTATTAACCCTCACTGTCCAGTGTAGTACTGAACCATACTGCCCTGTGTAGTATTAACCCACAATGCCCAGTGTAGTATTAAACCACACCGCCCAGTGTAGTTTTAATCCGCACTGCGCAGTGCAGTGTTAACCCATACTGCCCAGTGTAGTATGAACCCACACTGCCCAGTGTAGTATTAACCCACACTGTCCAGTGTAGTATTAACCCATACTGTCCAGTGTAGTATTGATCCACACTGCCCAGTGTAGTTTTAATCAATACTGCCCAGTCAACTATAAATCAACACTGCCCAGTGTAGTATTAACCCTAACTGCCCTGTGTAATATTAACCCACATTGCCCAGTGTAGTATTAACTCTCACTGCCCGTTGTAGTCTTAAACCACATTGCCCAGTGTAGTATTAACCCTCACTGCCCAGTGTAGTATTAAACCACACTGCCCAGTGTAGTATTAAGCCACACTGCCCAGTGTAGTATTAATGCAGATTGCTCAGTGTAATATTAACCCTCACTGCCCGATGTAATATTAAACCACACTGCCCGGTTTACTATTAACCCACACTGCCCAGTGTAGAATTAACCCATACTGCCCAGTGTTGTATTAACCCACACTGCCCAGCGTAGTCTTAACCTTGACTGCCCAGTGTAGTATTAACCCACACTGCCCAGTTTAGTATTAATCCACACTGCCCAGTCTAGAATTAACCCACACTTCCCAGTGTAGTATTAACCCACACTGCCCAGTGGAGGATTAACCCACACTGCCCCGTGTAGTATTAAGCCACACTGCCCCTTGTAGTATTAACACACGCTGCCATTGCAGTATTAACCGATACTCCTTAGTGTAGTTTTAATCCACATTGCCCAATGTAGTATTAACCCACACTGCCCAGGTGTAATATTAACCCACATTGCCCAGTGTAGTATTAATCCACATTGTCAGTGTAGTATTAATCAATACTGCCAAGTGTAGTATTAATCCAACCTGCCCAGTGTAGTATTAACCCACACTGCCCAGTGTAGCATTAATTTACACTGGCCATTGTAGTATTAACCCACACTGCCCAGTATAGCATTAACCCACATTGCCCAGTGTAGTATTAACCCAAACTGCCAAGTGTAGTATAAACCCACACTGCCCAGTGTAGTATTAACCCACACTGCCCAATGTAGTATAAATACACACTGCCCAGTGTAGTATAAACCCATGTTGCCCAGTGTAGTATTAACCCACACTGCCAGTGTGTATTAATCCACACTGCCCAGTGTCGTATTAATCAATACTGCCCAGTGTAGTATTAACCCACACTGCCCCGTGTTGTATTAATCAATACTGACCAGTGTAGTGTTAACCCACACTGCCCAGTGTAGTATTAACCCACATTGCCCAGTGTAGTTATAAACCACACTGCCCAGTTTAGTATTAATCCACAATGCCCGGTGTAGTATTAACCCACATTGCCCAGTGTAGTTATAACCCACACTGCCCAGTGTAGCATTAAACCACACTGCCCAGTGTAGGATTAACCCACATTGCCCAGTGTAGTTATAAACCACACTGCCCAGTTTAGTATTAATCCACAATGCCCGGTGTAGTATTAACCCACACTGCCCCGTGTTGTATTAATCAATACTGACCAGTGTAGTGTTAACCCACACTGCCCAGTGTAGTATTAACCCACATTGCCCAGTGTAGTTATAAACCACACTGCCCAGTTTAGTATTAATCCACAATGCCCGGTGTAGTATTAACCCTCACTGCCCGGTTTAGTATTAAGCCACATTGCCCAGTGTAGCATTAAACCACACTGCCCAGTGTAGGATTAACCCACATTGCCCAGTGTAGTATTAACCCACACTGCCCGGTGTAGTATGAAAGCACACTGCCCAGTGTAGTATTAACCCACATTGCCCAGTGTCGTATTAACCCTCACTGCCCAGTGTAGTACTGAACCATACTGCCCTGTGTAGTATTAACCCACAATGCCCAGTGTAGTATTAAACCACACCGCCCAGTGTAGTTTTAATCCGCACTGCCCAGTGCAGTGTTAACCCACACTGTCCAGTGTAGTATTAACCCATACTGTCCAGTGTAGTATTGATCCACACTGCCCAGTGTAGTTTTAATCAATAATGCCCAGTGTACTATTAACCCACACTGCCCGTTGCAGTATTAAACCTCACTGCCCGATATAGTATTAATCCACACTGCCCGGTGTAGTATTAAACCACACTGCCTGATGAAATATTAACCCACACTGCCCAGTGGAGAATTAACCCATACTGCCCAGTGTAGTATTGATCCACACTGCCCAGTGTAGTTTTAATCAATACTGCCCAGTTAACTATAAATCAACACTGCCCAGTGTAGTATTAACCCTAACTGCCCTGTGTAATATTAACCCACATTGCCCAGTGTAGTATTAACTCTCACTGCCCGTTGTAGTCTTAAACCACATTGCCCAGTGTAGTATTAACCCTCACTGCCCAGTGTAGTATTAAACCACACTGCCCAGTGTAGTATTAAGCCACACTGCCCAGTGTAGTATTAATGCAGATTGCTCAGTGTAATATTAACCCTCACTGCCCGATGTAATATTAAACCACACTGCCCGGTTTAATATTAACCCACACTGCCCAGTGTAGAATTAACCCATACTGCCCAGTGTTGTATTAACCCACACTGCCCAGCGTAGTCTTAACCTTGACTGCCCAGTGTAGTATTAACCCACACTGCCCAGTTTAGTATTAATCCACACTGCCCAGTCTAGAATTAACCCACACTTCCCAGTGTAGTATTAACCCACACTGCCCAGTGGAGGATTAACCCACACTGCCCCGTGTAGTATTAAGCCACACTGCCCCGTGTAGTATTAACACACGCTGCCATTGCAGTATTAACCGATACTCCTTAGTGTAGTTTTAATCCACATTGCCCAATGTAGTATTAACCCACACTGCCCAGGTGTAATATTAACCCACATTGCCCAGTGTAGTATTAATCCACATTGTCAGTGTAGTATTAATCAATACTGCCAAGTGTAGTATTAATCCACACTGCCCAGTGTAGTATTAACCCACACTGCCCAGTGTAGCATTAATTTACACTGGCCAGTGTAGTATTAACCCACACTGCCCAGTATAGCATTAACCCACATTGCCCAGTGTAGTATTAACCCAAACTGCCAAGTGTAGTATAAACCCACACTGCCCAGTGTAGTATTAACCCACACTGCCCAATGTAGTATAAATACACACTGCCCAGTGTAGTATAAACCCATGTTGCCCAGTGTAGTATTAACCCACACTGCCAGTGTGTATTAATCCACACTGCCCAGTGTCGTATTAATCAATACTGCCCAGTGTAGTATTAACCCTCACTGCCCGGTTTAGTATTAAGCCACATTGCCCAGTGTAGCATTAAACCACACTGCCCAGTGTAGGATTAACCCACATTGCCCAGTGTAGTATTAACCCACACTGCCCGGTGTAGTATGAAAGCACACTGCCCAGTGTAGTATTAACCCACATTGCCCAGTGTCGTATTAACCCTCACTGCCCAGTGTAGTACTGAACCATACTGCCCTGTGTAGTATTAACCCACAATGCCCAGTGTAGTATTAAACCACACCGCCCAGTGTAGTTTTAATCCGCACTGCCCAGTGCAGTGTTAACCCATACTGCCCAGTGTAGTTTTAATCAATAATGCCCAGTGTCGTATTAACCCACACTGCCCGTTGCAGTATTAAACCTCACTGCCCGATATAGTATCAAACCACACTGCCCGGTGTAGTATTAACCCACATTGCCCAGTGTCGTATTAACCCTCACTGCCCAGTGTAGTACTGAACCATACTGCCCTGTGTAGGATGAACCCACACTGCCCAGTGTAGTATTAACCCACACTGTCCAGTGTAGTATTAACCCATACTGTCCAGTGTAGCATTGATCCACACTGCCCAGTGTAGTTTTAATCAATAATGCCCAGTGTACTATTAACCCACACTGCCCGTTGCAGTATTAAACCTCACTGCCCGATATAGTATTAATCCACACTGCCCGGTGTAGTATTAAACCACACTGCCTGGTGAAATATTAACCCACACTGCCCAGTGGAGAATTAACCCATACTGCCCAGTGTAGTATTGATCCACACTGCCCAGTGTAGTTTTAATCAATACTGCCCAGTTAACTATAAATCAACACTGCCCAGTGTAGTATTAACCCTAACTGCCCTGTGTAATATTAACCCACATTGCCCAGTGTAGTATTAACTCTCACTGCCCGTTGTAGTCTTAAACCACATTGCCCATTGTAGTATTAACCCTCACTGCCCGTTGTAGTCTTAAACCACATTGCCCAGTGTAGTATTAACCCACACTGCCCAGTGTAGAATTAACCCATACTGCCCAGTGTTGTATTAACCCACACTGCCCAGCGTAGTCTTAACCTTGACTGCCCAGTGTAGTATTAATCCACACTGCCCAGTTTAGTATTAATCCACACTGCCCAGTCTAGAATTAACCCACACTTCCCAGTGTAGTATTAACCCGCATTGCCCAGTGGAGGATTAACCCACACTGCCAAGTGTACCATTAACCTTGACTGCCCAGTGTACTATTAACCCACACTGCCCAGTTTAGTATCAACCCACCCTGCCCAGTGTAGTATTAACCCACACTGCCCTGTGTAGTATTAACCCGCACTGCCCAGTATAGTATGAATCAATACTGCCCAGTGTAGTATTAACCCGCACTGCCCAGTGTAGTATTAACCCACACTGCCCAGTGTAACGTTAATCAATACTGCCCAGTGTAGTATTAACCCTCACTGCCCAGTGTAGTATTGGCCAACACTGCCTAGTGTTGTATTAACCCACACTGCCCAGTTTAGAATTAATTCATAATGCCAAGTCTAGTATTAATCAACACCTCCCCGTGTAGCATTAACCTTGACTGCCCAGTGTAGTATAAACCCACACTGCCCTGTTTAGTATTATCCCACACTGCCTTTGTAGTATTAACCCACACCGTCCAGTGTCGTATTAACCCACATTGCCAAGTGTAGTATTAAACCATACTGCCCAGTGTAGTATTAACCCTCACTGCCCGATGTAGTATTAAACCACACTGCCCGGTTTAGTATTAACCCACACTGCCCAGCGTAGTCTTAACCTTGACTGCCCAGTGTAGTATTAACCCACACTGCCCAGTTTAGTATTAACCCACGCTGCCCAGTCTAGAAATAACCCACACTGCCCAGCGTAGTCTTAACCTTGACTGCCCAGTGTAGTATTAATCCACACTGCCCAGTTTAGTATTAATCCACACTGCCCAGTCTAGAATTAACCCACACTTCCCAGTGTAGTATTAACCCGCATTGCCCAGTGGAGGATTAACCCACACTGCCAAGTGTACCATTAACCTTGACTGCCCAGTGTACTATTAACCCACACTGCCCAGTTTAGTATCAACCCACCCTGCCCAGTGTAGTATTAACCCACACTGCCCTGTGTAGTATTAACCCGCACTGCCCAGTATAGTATGAATCAATACTGCCCAGTGTAGTATTAACCCGCACTGCCCAGTGTAGTATTAACCCACACTGCCCAGTGTAACGTTAATCAATACTGCCCAGTGTAGTATTAACCCTCACTGCCCAGTGTAGTATTGGCCAACACTGCCTAGTGTTGTATTAACCCACACTGCCCAGTTTAGAATTAATTCATAATGCCAAGTCTAGTATTAATCAACACCTCCCCGTGTAGCATTAACCTTGACTGCCCAGTGTAGTATAAACCCACACTGCCCTGTTTAGTATTATCCCACACTGCCTTTGTAGTATTAACCCACACCGTCCAGTGTCGTATTAACCCACATTGCCAAGTGTAGTATTAAACCATACTGCCCAGTGTAGTATTAACCCTCACTGCCCGATGTAGTATTAAACCACACTGCCCGGTTTAGTATTAACCCACACTGCCCAGCGTAGTCTTAACCTTGACTGCCCAGTGTAGTATTAACCCACACTGCCCAGTTTAGTATTAACCCACGCTGCCCAGTCTAGAAATAACCCACACTTCCCAGTGTAGTATTAACCCACACTGCCCAGTGGAGGATTGACCCACACTGCCAAGTGTACCATTAACCTTGACTGCCCAGTGTAGTATTAACCCACACTGCCCAGTTTAGTATCAACGCACCCTGCCCAGTGTAGTATTAACCCACACTGCCCTGTGTAGTATTAACCCACACTGCCCAGTGTAGTATGAATCAATACTGCCCAGTGTAGTATTAACCTTGACTGCCCAGTGTAGTATTAACCCACACTGCCCAGTGAAGTATTAACCCACACTGCCCAGTGTAATGTTAATCAATACTGCCCAGTGTAGTATTAATCAACACCTCCCAGTGTAGCATTAACCTTGACTGCCCAGTGTAATATTAACCCAAACAGTCCAGTGTAGTATTAACCCACACTGCAGAGTGTAGTATTAAACCGCACTGCCCAGTGTAGTATTAACCCACACTGCCCAGTATAGTATTAACCCACACTGCCCAGTGCAGAATGAACCTACAATGCCCAGTGTAGTATTAATCAATACTGCCCAGTGTAGTATTAATCCACACTGCCCAGTGTAGTATTAACCCACACTGCCCAGTGTAGTTTTAATCAATACTGCCTGGTGTAGTATTAACTCTCACTGCCCAGTGTCATATTAACCCACAATGCCCAGTGTAGTATTAATCAATACTGCCCAGTGTAGTATTAATCCACACTGCCCAGTGTAGTATTAACCCACACTGCCCCGTGTAGTATTAACCCATGTTGCCCAGTGTACTATTAACTCTCACTGCCCGTTGTAGTGTTAAACCACATTGCCCAGTGTAGTATTAACCCACACTGCCCAGTATAGTATTAAACCACACTGCCCAGTGTAGTATTAAGCCACACTGCCCAGTGTAGTATTAACGCACATTGCTCAGTGTAGTATTAACCATCACTGCCCGAAGTAGTATTAAACCACACTGCCCAGTGTAGTATTAACCCACACTGCCCAGTGTAGTATTAACCAACATTGCTCAGTGTAGTATTAACCATCACTGCCCAATGTAGTATTAACCCACACTGCCCGGTATAGTATTAAACCACACTGCCCAGTGTAGTATTAAGCCACACTGCCCAGTGTAGTATTAACTTATACTGCCCAGTGTAGTTTTAACCCACACTTCCCAGTGCAGCATTAACCTTGACTGCCCAGTGTATTATTACTCCACACTGCCCAGTTTAGTATTAGCCCACACTGCCCTGTGCAGAATCAATCCACACTGCCCCGTGTAGTATTAACCCACACTGCCCAGTGTAGTATTACTGCGCACTGCCCAGTGTAGAATTAACCCACACTGACAGTGTAGTACTTACCCATCCCGCCCAGTGTAATTTTAACCCACACTGCCCAGTGTAATATTATCCCACATTGCCCAGCGTTGTATTAACCCACACAGCCTAGTGTAGTATTACTCCACACTGCCCAGTGTAGCATTAACCCACACTGCCCCATGTAGTATTACTCAATACTGACCACTGTAGTGTTAACCCACACTGCCCAGTGTAGTATTAACCCACACTGCACAGTGTAGTATTAATCAATACTGCCCAGTGTAGTATTAACCCTGACTGCCCCGTGTAGTATTAACCCAAACTGCCCAGTGTAGTATTAACCCACACTGCCCAGTATAGTGTTAATCAATACTGCCCAGTGTAGTATTAACCCACACTGCCTGGTGTAGTATTGGCCAACATTGCCCAGTGTTGTATTAACCCACACTGCCCAGTTTAGAATTAACTCATACTGCCCTGTGTAGTATTAACCCACACTGCCTTTGTAGGATTAACCCACACCGTCCAGTGTAGTATTAACCCACACTGCCCAGTGTAGTTTTAAACCATACTGCCCAGTGTAGTATTAACCCATACCGCCCAGTGTAGTATTAACCCACACTACCCAGTGTAGTATTAATCAATACTGCCCCGTGTAATATTAACACACACTGCCCAGCGTGATATTAACACACACTGCCCAGCGTGATATTA
This sequence comes from Pristiophorus japonicus, assembly GCF_044704955.1. Lineage (NCBI taxonomy): Eukaryota > Metazoa > Chordata > Chondrichthyes > Pristiophoridae > Pristiophorus > Pristiophorus japonicus. The sequence goes on from NC_091994.1 coordinate 69,756,653, forward strand.
AACCACACTACCCAGTGTAGTATTCACCCGCACTGCCTACTGTAGTATTAACCCACACTGCCCAGTGTCGTATTAACCCACACTGCCCAGTGCAGAATTAACCTACACTGCCCAGTGTCATATTAACCCACAATGCCCAGTGTAGTATTAATCAATACTGCCCAGTGTAGTATTAATCCACATGCCCAGTGTAGTATTAACACACACTGCCCAGTGTAGTATTAACTCACACTGCCCAGTGTAGTATTAATCCACACTGTCCAGTGTCGTATTAGGCCACACTGCCCAGTGTAGTATTAACACACACTGCCCAGTGTAGTATAAACACATGTTGCCCAGTGTAGTATTAACCCACACTGCCCAGTGTAGTATTAATCCACACTGCCCAGTGTAGTATTAACCCATACTGCCCAGTGTAGTATTGATCCACACTGCCCAGTGTAGTTTTAATCAATATTGCCCAGTTAACTATAAATCAACACTGCCCAGTGTAGTATTAACCCTAACTGCCCTGTGTAATCTTAACCAACGTTGCCCAGTGTAGTATTAACTCTCTCTGCCCGTTGTAGTCTTAAACCACCTTGCTCAGTGTAATATTAACCCTCACTGATGTAGTATTAAACCACACTGCCCGGTGTCGTATTAACCCACACTTCCCAGTGTAGAATTAACCCATACTGGCCAATGTTGTATTAACCCACACTGCCCAGCATAGTCTTAACCTTGACTGCCCAGTGTAGTATTAACCCACACTGCCCAGTGTAGCATTAACCTTGACTGCCCAGTGTAGTATTAATCCACACTGCCCAGTGTAGTATTAACTCACACTGCCCAGTGCAGTATTAACCCACACTGCCCAGTGTAGTATTAACCCACACTGCCCAGTGTAGCATTAACCTTGACTGCCCAGTGTAGTATTAATCCACAATGCCCAGTGCAGTATTAACCCACCCTGCCCTGTGCAGTATTAACCCACCCTGCCCTGTGTAGTATTAACCCACACTGCCCAGTGTAGTATGAATCAATATTGCCCAGTATTGTATTAACCCTGACTGCCCAGTGTAGTAATAACCCGCACTGCCCAGTGTAGTATTAATCCTGACTGCCCCGTGTAGTATTAACCCAAACTGTCCAGTGTAGTATTAACCTACGCTGCCCAGTGTAATGTTATTCAGTACTGCCCAGTGTAGTATTAACCAACACTGCCTGCTGTAGTATTGGCCAACACTGCCCAGTGTTGTATTAACCCACACTGCCCAGTTTAGAATTAACTCATACTGCCTAGTCTAGAATTAATCAACACCTCCCAATGTAGCATTAACCTTGACGGCACAGTGTAGTATTAACCCAAACTTCCCAGTTTAGAATTAACCCACACTGCCCTGTGTAGTATTAACCCACACTGCCTTTGTAGTATTAACCCACACCATCCAGTGTAGTATTAACCCACACTGTCAAGTGTAGTATTAAACCACACTGCCCAGAGTAGTATTAACCCACACTGCCCAGTTTAGTTTTAATCCACACTGCCCAATGTAGTTTTAATCAATACTGCCCAATGTAGTATTAACCCATACCGCCCAGTGTAGTATTAATCCATACTGCCCAGTGCAGTATTAAACCACACTGCCCAGTGTACTATTAACCAACACTGCTCTGTGTAGTATGAACCCACACTGCCCAGTGTGATATTAACCCACACTGCCCAGTGCAGTATTAACCCACACTGCCCAGTGCAAAATTAACCGACACTGCCCAGTGTCATATTAACCCACACTGCCGAGTGTAGTTTTAAACCACACTGCCCAGTGCAGAATTAACCTACACTGCCAAGTGTAGTATAAACCCACACTGCCCAATGTAGTATTAACCCACACTGCCCAGTGTAGTATTAATCAATACTGCCCAGTGTAGTATTAACCCACACTGCCCTGTGTAGTATTAGCCAACACTGCCCAGTGTTTTATTAACCCATACTGCCCAGTTTAGAATTAACTCATACTGCCCAGTGTAGTATTAACCCACACTGCCCAGTGTAGCATTAACCTTGACTGTCCAGTGTAGTATTAACCCACACTGCCCAGTGTAGTATTAACCCACACTGCCCAGTATAGTGTTAACCTCAGTAGTGGGTAAAATGATGGAATCAATTATTAAGGATGTCATAGCAATGCATCTGGAAAATGGTGACATGATAGGTCCAAGTCAGCATGGATTTGTGAAAGGGAAATCATGCTTGACAAATCTTCTGGAATTTTTTGAGGATGTTTCCAGTAAAGTGGACAAAGGAGAACCAGTTGATGTGGTATATTTGGACTTTCAGAAGGCTTTCGACAAGGTCCCACACAAGAGATTAATGTGCAAAGTTAAAGCACATGGGATTGGGGGTAGTGTGCTGACGTGGATTGAGAACTGCTTGTCAGACAGGAAGCAAAGAGTAGGAGTAAACGGGTACTTTTCAGAATGGCAGGCAGTGACTAGTGGGGTGCCGCAAGGTTCTGTGCTGGGGCCCCAGCTGTTTACATTGTACATTAATGATTTAGACGAGGGGATGAAATGCAATATCACCAAATTTGCGGATGACACGAAGTTGGGTGGCAGTGTGAGCTGCGAGGAGGATGCTATTAGGCTGCAGAGTGACTTGGATAGGTTAGGTGAGTGGGCAAATGCATGGCAGATGAAATATAATGTGGATAAATGTGAGGTTATCCACTTTGGTGGTAAAAACAGAGAGACAAACTATTATCTGAATGGTGATAGATTAGGAAAAGGGAAGGTGCAACGAGACCTGGGTGTCATGGTACATCAGTCATTGAAGGTTAGCATGCAGGTACAGCAGGCGGTTAAGAAAGCAAATGGCATGTTGGCCTTCATAGCGAGGGGATTTGAATACAGGGGCAGGGAGGTGTTGCTACAGTTGTACAGGGCCTTGGTGAGGCCACACCTGGAGTATTGTGTACAGTTTTGGTCTCCTAACTTGAGGAAGGACATTCTTGCTATTGAGGGAGTGCAGCGAAGATTCACCAGACTGATTCCCGGGATGGCGGGACTGACCTATCAAGAAAGACTGGATCAACTGGGCTTGTATTCACTGGAGTTCAGAAGAATGAGAGGGGACCTCATGGAAACGTTTAAAATTCTGACGGGTTTAGACAGGTTAGATGCAGGAAGAATGTTCCCAATGTTGGGGAAGTCCAGAACCAGGGGTCACAGTCTGAGGATAAGGGGTAAGCCATTTAGGACCGAGATGAGGAGAAACTTCTTCACCCAGAGAGTGAGTGGTGAACCTGTGGAATTCTCTACCACAGAAAGTAGTTGAGGCCAAGTAACTAAATATATTCAAAAGGGAGTTAGATGAAGTCCTTACTACTCGGGGGATCAAGGGTTATGGCGAGAAAGCAGGAAGGGGGTACTGAAGTTTCATGTTCAGCCATGAACTCCTTGAATGGCGGTGCAGGCTAGAAGGGCTGAATGGCCTGCTCCTGCACCTATTTTCTATGTTTCTATGTTTCTAACCCACACTGCCCAGTGTAGTATTAGCCCACACTGCCAAGTGTAGCATTAACCCACACTGCCCAGTGCAGTATTAACACACAATGCCCATTGTAGTATTAACATAAACTGCCCAGTATAGTATAAACCCACATTGCCCAGTGGAGTATTAACCCACACTGCCCGGTGTAGTATTAGCCAACACTGCCCAGTGTAGTATTACTCCACACTGCCCAGTTTAGTATTAGCCCACACTGCCCTGTGCAGAATTAATCCACACTGCCCGGTGTAGTATTAACCCACACTGCCCAGTGTAGTATTAATCCACACTGCCCGGTGTAGCATTGACCCACACTGCCCAGTGTAGTATTAACCCACACTGCCCAGTGTAGTTATAACCCACACTGCCCAGTTTAGTATTAATCCACAATGCCCGGTGTAGTATTAACCCTCACTGCCCGGTGTAGTATTAACCCACACTGCCCAGTGTAGTATTAACCAACATTGCTCAGTGTAGTATTAACCATCACTGCCCAATGTAGTATTAACCCACACTGCCCAGTCTAGTATTAGCCCACACTGCCCTGTGCAGAATCAATCCACACTGCCCCGTGTAGTATTAACCCACACTGCCCAGTGTAGTATTACTGCGCACTGCCCAGTGTAGAATTAACCCACACTGCCCCATGTAGTATTAATCAATACTGACCACTGTAGTGTTAACCCACACTGCCCAGTGTAGTATTAACCCACACTGCACAGTGTAGTATTAATCAATACTGCCCAGTGTAGTATTAACCCTGACTGCCCCGTGTAGTATTAACCCAAACTGCCCAGTGTAGTATTAACCCACACTGCCTGGTGTAGTATTGGCCAACATTGCCCAGTGTTGTATTAACCCACACTGCCCAGTTTAGAATTAACTCATACTGCCCTGTGTAGTATTAACCCACACTGCCTTTGTAGGATTAACCCACACCGTCCAGTGTAGTATTAACCCACACTGCCCAGTGTAGTTTTAAACCATACTGCCCAGTGTAGTATTAACCCATACCGCCCAGTGTAGTATTAACCCACACTACCCAGTGTAGTATTAATCAATACTGCCCCATGTAATATTAACACACACTGCCCAGCGTGATATTAAACCACACTGCCCAGTGTAGTATTCACCCGCACTGCCTACTGTAGTATTAACCCACACTGCCCAGTGTCGTATTAACCCACACTGCCCAGTGCAGAATTAACCTACATTGCCCAGTGTCATATTAACCCACAATGCCCAGTGTAGTATTAATCAATACTGCCCAGTGTAGTATTAATCCACATGCCCAGTGTAGTATTAACCCACACTGCCCAGTGTAATATTAACTCACACTGCCCAGTGTAGTATTAATCCACACTGTCCAGTGTCGTATTAACCCACACTGCCCAGTGTAGTATTAACACACACTGCCCAGTGTAGTATAAACACATGTTGCCCAGTGTAGTATTAACCCACACTGCCCAGTGTAGTATTAACCCATACTGCCCAGTGTAGTATTGATCCGCACTGCCCAATGTAGTTTTAATCAATATTGCCCAGTTAACTATAAATCAACACTGCCCAGTGTAGTATTAACCCTAACTGCCCTGTGTAATCTTAACCAACGTTGCCCAGTGTAGTATTAACTCTCTCTGCCCGTTGTAGTCTTAAACCACCTTGCTCAGTGTAATATTAACCCTCACTGATGTAGTATTAAACCACACTGCCCGGTGTCGTATTAACCCACACTTCCCAGTGTAGAATTAACCCATACTGGCCAATGTTGTATTAACCCACACTGCCCAGCATAGTCTTAACCTTGACTGCCCAGTGTAGTATTAACCCACACTGCCCAGTGTAGCATTAACCTTGACTGCCCAGTGTAGTATTAATCCACACTGTCCAGTGTCGTATTAACCCACACTGCCCAGTGTAGTATTAACACACACTGCCCAGTGTAGTATAAACACATGTTGCCCAGTGTAGTATTAACCCACACTGCCCAGTGTAGTATTAATCCACACTGCCCAGTGTAGTATCAACCCATACTGCCCAGTGTAGTATTGATCCACACTGCCCAGTGTAGTTTTAATCAATATTGCCCAGTTAACTATAAATCAACACTGCCCAGTGTAGTATTAACCCTAACTGCCCTGTGTAATCTTAACCAACGTTGCCCAGTGTAGTATTAACTCTCTCTGCCCGTTGTAGTCTTAAACCACCTTGCTCAGTGTAATATTAACCCTCACTGATGTAGTATTAAACCACACTGCCCGGTGTCGTATTAACACACACTTCCCAGTGTAGAATTAACCCATACTGGCCAATGTTGTATTAACCCACACTGCCCAGCATAGTCTTAACCTTGACTGCCCAGTGTAGTATTAACCCACACTGCCCAGTGTAGCATTAACCTTGACTGCCCAGTGTAGTATTAATCCACACTGCCCAGTGTAGTATTAACTCACACTGCCCAGTGCAGTATTAACCCACACTGCCCAGTGTAGTATTAACCCACACTGCCCAGTGTAGCATTAACCTTGACTGCCCAGTGTAGTATTAATCCACACTGGCCAGTGTAGTATTAACTCACACTGCCCAGTGCAGTATTAACCCACCCTGCCCTGTGCAGTATTAACCCACCCTGCCCTGTGTAGTATTAACCCACACTGCCCAGTGTAGTATGAATCAATATTGCCCAGTATTGTATTAACCCTGACTGCCCAGTGTAGTAATAACCCGCACTGCCCAGTGTAGTATTAATCCTGACTGCCCCGTGTAGTATTAACCCAAACTGTCCAGTGTAGTATTAACCCACGCTGCCCAGTGTAATGTTATTCAGTACTGCCCAGTGTAGTATTAACCAACACTGCCTGCTGTAGTATTGGCCAACACTGCCCAGTGTTGTATTCACCCACACTGCCCAGTTTAGAATTAACTCATACTGCCTAGTCTAGTATTAATCAACACCTCCCAATGTAGCATTAACCTTGACGGCACAGTGTAGTATTAACCCAACCTTCCCAGTTTAGAATTAACCCACACTGCCCTGTGTAGTATTAACCCACACTGCCTTTGTAGTATTAACCCACACCATCCAGTGTAGTATTAACCCACACTGCCAAGTGTAGTATTAAACCACACTGCCCAGAGTAGTATTAACCCACACTGCCCAGTTTAGTTTTAATCCACACTGCCCAATGTAGTTTTAATCAATACTGCCCAATGTAGTATTAACCCATACCGCCCAGTGTAGTATTAATCCATACTGCCCAGTGCAGTATTAAACCACACTGCCCAGTGTACTATTAACCAACACTGCTCCGTGTAGTATTAACGCACACTGCCCAGTGTGATATTAACCCACACTGCCCAGTGCAGTATTAACCCACACTGCCCAGTGCAAAATTAACCGACACTGCCCAGTGTCATATTAACCCACACTGCCTAGTGTAGTTTTAAACCACACTGCCCAGTGCAGAATTAACCTACACTGCCAAGTGTAGTATAAACCCACACTGCCCAATGTAGTATTAACACACACTACCCAGTGTAGTATAAACCCATGTTGCCCAGTGTAGTATTAACCCACACTGCCCAGTGTAGTATTAATCAATACTGCCCAGTGTAGTATTAACCCACACTGCCCTGTGTAGTATTAGCCAACACTGCCCAGTGTTTTATTAACCCACACTGCCCAGTTTAGAATTAACTCATACTGCCCAGTGTAGTATTAACCCACACTGCCCAGTGTAGCATTAACCTTGACTGTCCAGTGTAGTATTAACCCACACTGCCCAGTGTAGTATTAACCCACACTGCCCAGTATAGTGTTAACCTCAGTAGTGGGTAAAATGATGGAATCAATTATTAAGGATGTCATAGCAGTGCATCTGGAAAATGGTGACATGATAGGTCCAAGTCAGCATGGATTTGTGAAAGGGAAATCATGCTTGACAAATCTTCTGGAATTTTTTGAGGATGTTTCCAGTAAAGTGGACAAAGGAGAACCAGTTGATGTGGTATATTTGGACTTTCAGAAGGCTTTCGACAAGGTCCCACACAAGAGATTAATGTGCAAAGTTAAAGCACATGGGATTGGGGGTAGTGTGCTGACGTGGATTGAGAACTGCTTGTCAGACAGGAAGCAAAGAGTAGGAGTAAACGGGTACTTTTCAGAATGGCAGGCAGTGACTAGTGGGGTGCCGCAAGGTTCTGTGCTGGGGCCCCAGCTGTTTACATTGTACATTAATGATTTAGACGAGGGGATGAAATGCAATATCACCAAATTTGCGGATGACACGAAGTTGGGTGGCAGTGTGAGCTGCGAGGAGGATGCTATTAGGCTGCAGAGTGACTTGGATAGGTTAGGTGAGTGGGCAAATGCATGGCAGATGAAGTATAATGTGGATAAATGTGAGGTTATCCACTTTGGTGGTAAAAACAGAGAGACAAACTATTATCTGAATGGTGATAGATTAGGAAAAGGGAAGGTGCAACGAGACCTGGGTGTCATGGTACATCAGTCATTGAAGGTTAGCATGCAGGTACAGCAGACGGTTAAGAAAGCAAATGGCATGTTGGCCTTCATAGCGAGGGGATTTGAATACAGGGGCAGGGAGGTGTTGCTACAGTTGTACAGGGCCTTGGTGAGGCCACACCTGGAGTAATGTGTACAGTTTTGGTCTCCTAACTTGAGGAAGGACATTCTTGCTATTGAGGGAGTGCAGCGAAGATTCACCAGACTGATTCCCGGGATGGCGGGACTGATCTATCAAGAAAGACTGGATCAACTGGGCTTGTATTCACTGGAGTTCAGAAGAATGAGAGGGGACCTCATGGAAACGTTTAAAATTCTAACGGGTTTAGACAGGTTAGATGCAGGAAGAATGTTCCCAATGTTGGGGAAGTCCAGAACCAGGGGTCACAGTCTGAGGATAAGGGGTAAGCCATTTAGGACCGAGATGAGGAGAAACTTCTTCACCCAGAGAGTGAGTGGTGAACCTGTGGAATTCTCTACCACAGAAAGTAGTTGAGGCCAAGTAACTAAATATATTCAAAAGGGAGTTAGATGAAGTCCTTACTACTCGGGGGATCAAGGGTTATGGCGAGAAAGCAGGAAGGGGGTACTGAAGTTTCATGTTCAGCCATGAACTCCTTGAATGGCGGTGCAGGCTAGAAGGGCTGAATGGCCTGCTCCTGCACCTATTTTCTATGTTTCTATGTTTCTAACCCACACTGCCCAGTGTAGTATTAGCCCACACTGCCAAGTGTAGCATTAACCCACACTGCCCAGTGCAGTATTAACACACAATGCCCATTGTAGTATTAACATAAACTGCCCAGTATAGTATAAACCCACATTGCCCAGTGGAGTATTAACCCACACTGCCCGGTGTAGTATTAGCCAACACTGCCCAGTGTAGTATTACTCCACACTGCCCAGTTTAGTATTAGCCCACACTGCCCTGTGCAGAATTAATCCACACTGCCCGGTGTAGTATTAACCCACACTGCCCAGTGTAGTATTAATCCACACTGCCCGGTGTAGTATTGACCCACACTGCCCAGTGTAGTATTAACCCACACTGCCCAGTGTAGTTATAACCCACACTGCCCAGTTTAGTATTAATCCACAATGCCCGGTGTAGTATTAACCCTCACTGCCCGGTGTAGTATTAAGCCACGTTGCCCAGTGTAGCATTAAACCACACTGCCCAGTGTAGGATTAACCCACATTGCCCAGTTTAGTATTAACCCACACTGCCCGGTGTGGTATTAAAGCACACTGCCCAGTGTAGTATTAACCCTCACTGCCCAGTGTAGTATTAACCCACAATGTCCAGTGTAGTATTAACCCATACTGCCCGTTGTAGTATTGATCCACACTGCCCAGTGTAGTTTGAATCAATAATGCCCAGTGTACTATTAACCCACACTGCCCGTTGTAGTATTAAACCTCACTGCCCGATATAGTATTAAACCACACTGCCCGGTGTACCGGTGTAGTATTAACCCACACTGCCCAGTGTAGAATTAATCCATACTGCCCAGTGTAGTATTGATCCACACTGCCCAGTGTAGTTTTAATCAATACTGACCAGTGTACTATAAATCAACACTGCCCAGTGTAGTATTAACCCTAACATCCCCGTGTAATATTAAGCCACATTGCCCAGTGTAGTATTAACTCTCACTGTCCGTTGTAGTATTAAACCACACTGCCCAGTGTAGTATTAAGCCACACTGCCCAATGTAGTATTAACGCACATTGCTCAGTGTAATATCAACCCTCACTGCCCGGTGTAGTATTAAACCACACTGCCCTGTGTAGTATTAACCCACACTGCCCAGTCTAGAATTAACCCACACTTCCCAGTGTAGTATTAACCCACACTGCCCAGTGGAGGATTAACCCATACTGCCAAGTGTAGCATTAACCTTGACTGCCCAGTGTAGTATAAACCCACACTGCTCAGTTTAGTATCAACCCACCCTTCCCAGTGAAGTATTAACCCACACTGCCCAGTGTAGCATTAACCTTCACTGCCCAGTGTAGTATTAATCCACACCGACCAGTGTTGTATTAACTCACACTGCCCAGTGTAGTATTAACCTACACTGCCCTGTGTAGTATTAACCCACACTGCCCAGTGTGGTATTAATCAATACTGCCCAGTGTAGTATTAACCCTGACTGCCCAGTGTAGTATTAATCCGCACTGCCCAGTGTAGTATTAATCAATACTGCCCAGTGTAGTATTAACCCTGACTGGCCAGTGTAGTATTAACCCAAACTGCCCAGTGTAGTATTAACCTACACTGCCCAGTGTAGTGTTAATCAATACTGCCCAGTGTAGTATTAACCCACACTGCCCGGTGCAGTATTGGCCAACACTGCCCAGTGTTGTATTAACCCACACTGCTCAGTTTAGAATTAACTCATACTGCCTAGTCTAGTATTAATCAACACCTCCCAGTGTAGCATTAACCTTGACTGCCCAGTGTAATATTAACCCACACTTCCCAGTGTAGAATTAACACACACTGCTCTGTGCAGTATTAACCCATTCTGCACTGTGTAGTATTAACCCACACTGCTCAGTGTAGTATTAACCCACACTGCCCAGTGTAGTATTAATCCACACTGCCCGGTGTAGTATTGACCCACACTGCCCAGTGTAGTATTAACCCACACTGCCCAGTTTAGTATTAGCCCACACTGCCCTGTGCAGAATTAATCCACACTGCCCGGTGTAGTATTAACCCACACTGCCCAGTGTAGTATTAATCCACACTGCCCGGTGTAGTATTGACCCACACTGCCCAGTGTAGTATTAACCCACACTGCCCAGTGTAGTTATAACCCACACTGCCCAGTTTAGTATTAATCCACAATGCCCGGTGTAGTATTAACCCTCACTGCCTGGTGTAGTATTAAGCCACGTTGCCCAGTGTAGCATTAAACCACACTGCCCAGTGTAGGATTAACCCACATTGCCCAGTTTAGTATTAACCCACACTGCTCGGTGTGGTATTAAAGCACACTGCCCAGTGTAGTATTAACCCTCACTGCCCAGTGTAGTATTAACCCACAATGTCCAGTGTAGTATTAACCCATACTGCCCGTTGTAGTATTGATCCACACTGCCCAGTGTAGTTTGAATCAATAATGCCCAGTGTACTATTAACCCACACTGCCCGTTGTAGTATTAAACCTCACTGCCCGATATAGTATTAAACCACACTGCCCGGTGTACCGGTGTAGTATTAACCCACACTGCCCAGTGTAGAATTAATCCATACTGCCCAGTGTAGTATTGATCCACACTGCCCAGTGTAGTTTTAATCAATACTGACCAGTGTACTATAAATCAACACTGCCCAGTGTAGTATTAACCCTAACAGCCCCGTGTAATATTAAGCCACATTGCCCAGTGTAGTATTAACTCTCACTGTCCGTTGTAGTATTAAACCACACTGCCCAGTGTAGTATTAAGCCACACTGCCCAATGTAGTATTAACGCACATTGCTCAGTGTAATATCAACCCTCACTGCCCGGTGTAGTATTAAACCACACTGCCCTGTGTAGTATTAACCCACACTGCCCAGTCTAGAATTAACCCACACTTCCCAGTGTAGTATTAACCCACACTGCCCAGTGGAGGATTAACCCATACTGCCAAGTGTAGCATTAACCTTGACTGCCCAGTGTAGTATTAATCCACACCGACCAGTGTTGTATTAACTCACACTGCCCAGTGTAGTATTAACCTACACTGCCCTGTGTAGTATTAACCCACACTGCCCAGTGTGGTATTAATCAATACTGCCCAGTGTAGTATTAACCCTGACTGCCCAGTGTAGTATTAACCTGCACTGCCCAGTGTAGTATTAATCAATACTGCCCAGTGTAGTATTAACCCTGACTGGCCAGTGTAGTATTAACCCAAACTGCCCAGTGTAGTATTAACCTGCACTGCCCAGTGTAGTGTTAATCAATACTGCCCAGTGTAGTATTAACCCACACTGCCCGGTGCAGTATTGGCCAACACTGCCCAGTGTTGTATTAACCCACACTACTCAGTTTAGAATTAACTCATACTGCCTAGTCTAGTATTAATCAACACCTCCCAGTGTAGCATTAACCTTGACTGCCCAGTGTAATATTAACCCACACTTCCCAGTGTAGAATTAACACACACTGCTCTGTGCAGTATTAACCCATTCTGCACTGTGTAGTATTAACCCACACTGCTCAGTGTAGTATTAACCCACACTGCCCAGTGTAGTATTAATCCACACTGCCCGGTGTAGTATTGACCCACACTGCCCAGTGTAGTATTAACCCACACTGCCCAGTTTAGTATTAGCCCACACTGCCCTGTGCAGAATTAATCCACACTGCCCGGTGTAGTATTAACCCACACTGCCCAGTGTAGTATTAATCCACACTGCCCGGTGTAGTATTGACCCACACTGCCCAGTGTAGTATTAACCCACACTGCCCAGTGTAGTTATAACCCACACTGCCCAGTTTAGTATTAATCCACAATGCCCGGTGTAGTATTAACCCTCACTGCCTGGTGTAGTATTAAGCCACGTTGCCCAGTGTAGCATTAAACCACACTGCCCAGTGTAGGATTAACCCACATTGCCCAGTTTAGTATTAACCCACACTGCTCGGTGTGGTATTAAAGCACACTGCCCAGTGTAGTATTAACCCTCACTGCCCAGTGTAGTATTAACCCACAATGTCCAGTGTAGTATTAACCCATACTGCCCGTTGTAGTATTGATCCACACTGCCCAGTGTAGTTTGAATCAATAATGCCCAGTGTACTATTAACCCACACTGCCCGTTGTAGTATTAAACCTCACTGCCCGATATAGTATTAAACCACACTGCCCGGTGTACCGGTGTAGTATTAACCCACACTGCCCAGTGTAGAATTAATCCATACTGCCCAGTGTAGTATTGATCCACACTGCCCAGTGTAGTTTTAATCAATACTGACCAGTGTACTATAAATCAACACTGCCCAGTGTAGTATTAACCCTAACAGCCCCGTGTAATATTAAGCCACATTGCCCAGTGTAGTATTAACTCTCACTGTCCGTTGTAGTATTAAACCACACTGCCCAGTGTAGTATTAAGCCACACTGCCCAATGTAGTATTAACGCACATTGCTCAGTGTAATATCAACCCTCACTGCCCGGTGTAGTATTAAACCACACTGCCCTGTGTAGTATTAACCCACACTGCCCAGTCTAGAATTAACCCACACTTCCCAGTGTAGTATTAACCCACACTGCCCAGTGGAGGATTAACCCATACTGCCAAGTGTAGCATTAACCTTGACTGCCCAGTGTAGTATTAATCCACACCGACCAGTGTTGTATTAACTCACACTGCCCAGTGTAGTATTAACCTACACTGCCCTGTGTAGTATTAACCCACACTGCCCAGTGTGGTATTAATCAATACTGCCCAGTGTAGTATTAACCCTGACTGCCCAGTGTAGTATTAACCTGCACTGCCCAGTGTAGTATTAATCAATACTGCCCAGTGTAGTATTAACCCTGACTGGCCAGTGTAGTATTAACCCAAACTGCCCAGTGTAGTATTAACCTGCACTGCCCAGTGTAGTGTTAATCAATACTGCCCAGTGTAGTATTAACCCACACTGCCCGGTGCAGTATTGGCCAACACTGCCCAGTGTTGTATTAACCCACACTACTCAGTTTAGAATTAACTCATGCTGCCTAGTCTAGTATTAATCAACACCTCCCAGTGTAGCATTAACCTTGACTGCCCAGTGTAATATTAACCCACACTTCCCTGTGTAGAATTAACACACACTGCTCTGTGCAGTATTAACCCATTCTGCACTGTGTAGTATTAACCCACACTGCTCAGTGTAGTATTAACCCACACGACCCAGTGTAGTTTTAATCCACATTGCCCAGTGTAGATTTAATCAATACTTCCCAGTGTACTATTGACCCACACTGCCGAGTGTAGTATTAACCCACTCCGCCCAGTGTAGTATTAACCCCCACTGCCCAGTGTAATATTAACCCACACTGCCCAGTGTTGTATTCACCCACAATGCCCATTGTAGTATTAATCCACACTGCTCAGTGTAGTATTAACCCACACTGCCCAGTATAGTATTAACCCATACTGCCCGGTGTAGTATTAACTCATCCCGCCCAGTTTAGTATTAACCCCCACTGCCCAGTGTAATATTAACCCACACTGCCCAGTGTTGTATTAACCCACACTTCCCAGTATATTTTCAATCCACACTGCCCAGTGTAGTATTAATCCACACTGCCCAGTGTAGTATTAACCCATGCTGCCCAGTGTGGTATTAACCCATGCTGCCCCGTGTAGTATTAACCCACACTGCCCAGTGTAGTATTAACCCACACTGCCCAGTGTAGTATTAACCCACGCTGCCCCGTGTAGTATTAACCCACCCTGCCCCGTGTAGTATTAACCCACACTGCCATTGCAGCGATAACCCATACTCCGTAATGTAGTATTAATCCACACTGCCGAGTGTAGTATCAGCCCAATCTGCCCAGTGTAGTATTAACCCACACTGCCCAGTGTAGTATTAACCCACATTACCCAGTGTAGTATTAATCCTCATTTGCCCAGTGTAGTATTAACCCACACTATCCGGTGTAGTATTAACCCACACTAACCAGTTTAGAATTAATCCACACTGCCCAGTGTAGTATTAACCCATACTTTCCACTGTTGTATTAAACCACACTGCCCAGTGTAATATTAACCCATCCCGCCCAGTGTAGTATTAACCCACACTGCCAAGTGTAGTAATCCACACTGCCCAGCGTAATATTAATCCACACCTCCCAGCTTAGTATTATCCCACACTGCCCAGTGTACTATTAAGCAACACTGTCCAGTGTAGAATTATCCCATATTGCCCCATGTATTATTAACCCACACAGCCTGATGTAGTATTAACCCACACTGTCCAGTGTATTATTAACCCACACTGCCCAGTATTGCATTAACCTTGACTGCCCAGTGTAGTATTAACCCACACTGCCCAGTGTAGAATTAACCCACACTGCCCAATTTAGTATTAACCCACACTGACCAGTGTAGTATTAACCCACACTGCCCAGCGTAGTATTAACCCACATTGCCCTGTGTCGTATTAACCCACACTGCCCAGTGTAGTATTAATCCATACTGCTCAGTGTAGTATTAACCCACACTGCCCAGTTTAGAATTAACTCATACTGCCCGGTGTAGTATTAATCCACACTGCCCAGTGTAGTATTAACCCACACTGCCCAGTGTAGTATTAACCCACACTGTCCAGTGTAGTGTTAACCCACACTGCCCAGTGGAATATTAACCCACACTGCCCAGTGTAGTATTAACCGACACTGTCCAGTGTAGTGTTAACCCGCCACACTGTCCAGTGTAGTGTTAACTCACACTGCCCAGTGTAATATTAACCCACACTGCCCAGTGTTTTATTAACACACAATGCCCATTGTAGTATTAATCCACACTGCCCAGTGTAATATTAACCCACACTGCCCAGTGTTGTATTAACCCACAATGCCCATTGTAGTATTAATCCACACTGCCCAGTTTAGTATTAATCCACATTGCCCAGTGTAGTGTTAATCAATACTGCCCAATGTAGTTTTGGCCAACCCTGACCAGTGTTGTATTAACCCACACTGCCCAGTTTAGAATTAACTAATGCTGCCCAGTCTAGTATTAATCAACACCTCCCAGTGTAGCATTAACCTTGACTGCCCAGTGTAGTATTAACCCACACTGCCCCGTGTAGTATTAACCCACACTTTCCAGTGTTAAATTAACCCACACTGCCCTGTGCAGTATTAACCCATTCTGCGCTGTGTAGTATTAACCCATACTGCCCAGTGTAGTTTTCACCCACACTGCCCAGTGCAGTATTAACCCACACTGCCCAGTGACGTATTAACCCACACTGCCCAGTATAGAATTAACACATACTGCCCGGTGCAGTATTAACGCATCCTACCCAGTGTAGTGTTAACCCCCACTGCCCAGTGTAATATTAACACACACTGCCCAGTGTTGTATTAACCCACACTTCCCAGTTTAGTATTAATCCACACTGCCCAGTGTAGTATTAACCCACACTGCCCCGTGTAGTATTAACCCACACAGCCCCGTGTAGTATTAACACACACTGCCATTGCAGTATTAACCCATACTTCAGAGTGTAGTATTAATCCACACTGCCCAGTGTAGTATTAACTCATACTGCCCAGTGTAGTATTAATCCACATTGCCCAGTGTAGTATTAATCCACACTGCCCAGTGCAGTATTAACCCACATTCCCCAGTTTAGTATTAACCCACACTGTCCAGTGTAGTATTAACCTACACTGACCAGTTTAGAATGAACTCATGCTGCCCAGCATATAATTAACCCACTCTTCCCAGTGTCGTATTATCCCACACTGCCCAGTGGAGGATTAACCCGCACTGCCAAGTGTAGCATTAAGCTTGACTGCCCAGTTGTATTAACCCACACTGCCCAGTGTAGTATTAACCCACACTGCCCAGTGTAGCATTAACCTTGACTTCCCAGTGTAGTATTAATCAACACTGCCCGGTGTAGTATTACTCCACACTGCCCAGTGTTGAATTAACCCACACTGCCCTGTGCAGTATTAACCCATTCTGCGCTGTGTAGTATTAAGCTACACTGCCCAGTGTAGTATTAACCCACAGTGCCCAGTGTAGTTTTAACCCACACCGCTCAGTGTATTATTAACTTACACTGCCCAGTGTAGTATTAACCCACACTGCCCAGTTTATAATTAACTCATACTGCCCAGTATAGTATTAACCCACACTGCCCAGAGTAGTATTAACCCACACTGCCCAGTGTAGTATTAATCAATACTGCCCAGTGTAGTATTAACCCACACTGCCCAGTGTAGTATTAACCCTCACTGCCCACTGTAGTATTAACCCACACTGCCCAGTGTAGTATTAACCCACACTGCCCAGTGTAGAATTAACCCACACTGCCCAGTGTAGTATTAACCCACACTGCCCAGTGTAGTATTAACCCACACTGCCCAGTGTAGTATTAACCCACACTGCCCAGTGTAGAATTAACCCACACTGCCCAGTGTAGTATTAACCCACACTGCCCAGTGTAGTATTAACCCACACTGCCCAGTGTAGTATTAACCCACATTGCCCAGTGTAGAATTAACCCACACTGCCCAGTGTAATATTAACACACACTTCCCAGTGTAGAATTAACCCACAAGGCCTAGTTTACTATTACTCCACACAGCAAAGTGTAGTATTAACCCACACTGTCCAGTGTAGTATTAACCCACACTGCCTAGTGTAGCATTACCCCACACTGTGCAGTGTAGCATTAAGCTTGACTGCCCAGTGTAGTATTAACTCACACTGCCCAGTGTAGTATTACTCCACACTGTCCCTTGTAGTATTAACCCACACTGCCCAGTGTAGTGTTAACTCACACTAACCAGTTTAGAATTAACCCATACTGCCCAGTGTAATATTAACCCACACTGCCCAGTGTAGTATTAACCCACACTGCCCAGTGTAGTATTAACCCACACTGCCCAGTTTAGAATTAACTCATACTGCCCAATATAGTGTTAACCCACACTGCCCAGTGTAGAATTCACCCACAATGCCCAGTGTAATATTAACCCACACTGCCCAGTGTAGTATTAATCAGTACTGCCCAGTGTAGTATTAACCCTGCCTGCCCAGTGCAGTATTAACACACAATGCCCAGTGTAGTATTAACCCACACTGCCCGGTGTCGTATTAACCCACACTGCCCAGTGTAGTATTAACCCACACTGCCCAGTATAGTATTAACCCAAACTGCCCAGTGTAGTATTAATCAATACTGCCCAGTGTAGTATTAACCCACACTGCCCAGTGTAGTATTAAACCTCACTGCCCAGTGTAGTATTAACCCACACTGCCCAGTTTAGAATTAACTCATACTGCCCAATATAGCATTAACCCACACTGCCCAGTGTACCATTAACCTTGACTGTGCAGTGTAGTTTTATCCCACACTGCCCGGTGTAGTATAAACCCACACTGCCCAGTGTAGTATTAACCCACACTGCCCAGTGTAGAATTCACCCACAATGCCCAGTGTAATATTAACCCACACTGCCCAATGTAGTATTAACCCACACTGCCCAAAATAGTATTAACCCACACTGCCCAGTGTAGTTTTAACCCACACGCCCACACATTTTTGGTTGAATCTGCTGTACTGGGCCAGTGCAGTGATTCCTCAGTCTGCGTCCTGGACACCTGCCTGCAGCAAGGTTAAAGCAGCCAGGGCAGCTGTGGATCATTGGGTCGCACTCTTACCTCTGAGTCAGAAGGTTGCGGGTTCAAGTCTCCAGGGACTCAGCGCATAAACCTAGGCTGAAACTCCAGTGCAGTGCTGAAGGAAAGCTGTTGGAGGATCCGTCCTTCGGATGAGACGGTTAAACCGAGGTCCCGTCTGCTCTGTTAGATGGATGTAAAAGATCCCATGGCACTATTTCGAAGAGGAGCAGGGCAGTTATCCTGGCCAATATTTATCACTCAATCAACGTCACTAAAACAGTTTATCCAGTCATTATCACATTGCTGTTAGTGGGAGCTTGCTATGCGCAAATTGGCTGCCGCGTTTCCCACATTACAACAGTCACTGCACTCCAAAAGTACTTCATTGGCTGTAAAGCACTTTGAAGTGGTCGTGAAAGGCGCTATATAAGTGCACATCTTTTCTTTTTCAACCAGGCACGGCCCTGCACACTAGGCTAGTGCCAACTCCAGCGTCTCATAATTCGTGAGCGAAACTCCAATCGCCCACGATTCACAAAATGGCGGTCGCAGCACCGTCTTCCTTGCTCTTCCATTGGCTGTTTTCCGTCACTGAGCTTTGTGATTGGTTCCCTCTGCTGTCAATTAACTGTGAACAGCTGTCAATCAAAGAATCTTACAGCGGATTGACCTAACCAAACTCAGGTCTCGCAGAGCAGCCAATCACCAGCCGGCGTAACAAAGTCGTATGAAATAGGAGAAAAATCATGACCTTTTCACAGTTAAATCGCGAGATCACGAGTTGAGATAAATTTTCATTAAAAATGGCCTGTCTCGCGATTAATATGCGAGAGTTGGCATTTCTGCTAGTGCATGGTCAATCCAGCCAGGGCCCTGCACAACAGACGAGGGTCATCAGCAGATTCAACATCTGTCCTCCCAGGGGATTTGTATGATCTTGCGGAGACATCATTGGTGGTATTTCTCCAGCGACTTGAGGTGTTTACTGTACATGGTCCACGTCTCTGAGCCACACAGGAGGGTGGGTATTATTACAGCCATGTAGACCATGAGCTTGGTGACAGTTTTGAGGGCCTGGTCTTCAAACACTCTTTTCCTCGGGCGGCCGAAGGCTGCACGGGCGCACTGGAGGCGGTATTCGATCTCGTCGTCAATGCCTGCTCTTGTTGATAGGAGGCTCCCGAGATCGGGGAAGTGGTCCACGTTGTCCAGGGCCATGCCATGGATCTTGATGTCTGGGGGGCAGTGCTGTGCGGTGAGGACAGGCTGGTGGAGGACTTTTGTCTTACTGATGTTTAGCATAAGACCCATGCTTTCACACGCCTTGGTAACTACATCGACTATGTCCTGGAGTTCAGCCTCTGTATGTGCGCAAACGCAGGCGCCATCCACGTACTGTAACTCGACGACAGAGATTGGAATGGTCTTGGACCTGACCTGGAGACAGCGAAGGTTGAACAACTTCCCACTGGTTCTGTAGTTTAGTTCAACTCCAGCGGGGAGCTTGTCAACTGTGAGGTGGAGCATGGCGGCGAGAAAGATTGAGAAGAGGGTTGGGGCGATGATGCAGTCCTGCTTGACCCCGGTCCGGATGTGAATTGGGTCTGTGATGGATCCGTTGGTAAGGATCACGGCCTGCATGTCGTCGTGGAGCAGGCGGAGGATGGTGACGTACTTTTGGAGGCATCCAAAACGGAGGAGGATGTTCCATAGACCCTCATGGTTGACAGTGTCAAAGGCCTTTGCAAGGTCGAAGAAGGCCATGTATAAGGGCTGGCGCTGTTCCCTGCATTTTTCCTGCAGTTGTCGCGCTGCAAAGATCATGTCTGTTGTGCCCCGGAGGGGCCGAAATCCGCACTGCGACGCCAGGAGGAACTACTCGGCCACGGGGCGAAGACGGTTGAGGAGGACTCTAGCGACGACTTTCCCAGTGGCTGATAGCAGGGAGATTCCTCTGTCGTTGCCGCAATCAGACTTGTCCCCTTTTTTAAAGATGGTCACGATCACTGAATCTCTAAGATCTCCCAGCCACTCTTCTCCCTCCAGATGAGAGAGATGAGGTCGTGTATTCGTGCCAGTAGTGCCTCTCCACCATACTTCAGTGCCTCAGCGGGGATTCCATCCGCTCACGTAGCGTTGTTGTTTTTTAGCTGTCTTATGGCTTTTTCTACCTCGTGCAATGTTGGGGTCTCACTGAGGTGGTGGCATGCCGCAGAATGGAGTCGAGAACATTCGAGTCAAAGCCAGAGTCTCGATTGAGGAGATCTTCAAAGTGTTCCTTCCAGCGGGCCCTGACTGCCTCAGTGTCCTTGATGAGTGTTTCCCTGTTCTTGGCCAGGAGTGGGGTAGGGCCTTGGGAGTTTGGTCCGTATGTGGCCTTGACTGCAGTGAAGAATCCTCGCACATCATGGCTGTCGGCCAGCTGCTGTATCTCCTGTGCTTTCTCCATCCACCACCTGTTCTTTAGGTCCCGGGTTTTTTGTTGGACCTTAGCCTTTAGCCGACTGTAATGCTGCTTTGCTGCTCCCGAGTTGGGTTGCTGTTTAAGGCTCAGAAATGCCCTGCGCTTGCAATCTATTAGTTCTTGAATCACCTGATCATTCCATCAAACCAATCCTAGTGTTTCCTGGTTGAGTGACCAAGCGTCTCTTTGCAGACACTGGTTATGGAGGCCTGGAGGGCAGACCAAATGCTGTGGACATTCTCCGTCTCGGGGTTAGCAAGGCACGCCAGGTTAGCTGTGAGGCGCTGACTGTAAAGGACTCTCTTAGCTGGGTCCTTAAGTGTCCCGGCATTGACTTTTTTGCGAAACTGCTTCTGCTGCCCCCTTCATTTTGGGGCTATGTTGATGTCAATGATGGATCGGATTAGGCAGTGGTCCATCCAGCAGTCGTCAGTTCCCGTCATGGCACGAGTGATGCGCACATCCTTGCGATCCCTGGCTCGGACGATGACATAGTCGAACAGGTGCCAGTGTTTGGAGCGAGGGTGTTGCCATGATGCCTTGTATTTGTTCCTCTGGTGGAACAGGGTATTAGTGATGACAAGTTCATGCTCTAGACATTTTGTCAGGAGTGGGGTACCGCTGGAGTTGGCTTTCCCTACCCCCTCTCTGTCAATCACGCCTCCCCAGAGGTCTGTGTCCTTGCCGACCCTGGCGTTGAAGTCGCCGAGGAGGTTCAGTTTGTCGCCCGCGGAGACGCAGGTCAGGGATGTTTCGAGGTCGGAGTAAAAACCCTCTTTGGCCTCATCTGTTGCATCGAGTGTTGGGCACTGGTTCCGGGTGAGTTGAAGCATCTTGAGGCGTTCATTAGCCCCGCAGGGAGAGTCTTTGAGGCGGTCGACCAGTTCGTTATTGACGGCGAAGCCGACTCCGTGGAGGTGCCGTTCTGCCTCTGGTTTCCCTTTCCAGAAGGTGATGTAACCTCCACCTTATTCCTTGAGTTGGCCTTCCCCTGCCCACCGGGTCTCGCTTTGGGCTGCGATGTCGATATCAAAGCATCTAAGTTCCCAGTCAACAGTGGTGCGGCGCTCCGGCCTGTCACTGTTAGGATTGTCCATGAGGGTCCTGACGTTCCAGGTCCCGAACTTCATGTTAGAGGAGTGGAAGATGCCTGTGCATGATTTCTTTTAACGTGGGGTGGTCGCTGCACACCGGCCAGCACACGGGCTTAGCTGAGCGAGGTCTTGGTCCAGTGGCAAGGGGGTCAAGGATGACCGGAGACCAGGCACTGCTATGTGGGCCTAATTGACTACGGCGAGGTGTTGGCCGCAAGCTCGGCACTGGGTAGCGCCCTTGATGGTAAGTGGTCCAAGGCTTGGTTGAGGGCAGGCATTGGATGGGCCAGTGGTGCACTGGGGTTCAGAATGGGGGGGTAGGGGGGTCACAGCCATTGTACTCACCACATGCTGGAGGAGGAGAGGAGGTCAGGCCATCAGTGGGGAAGGAGAGGTCCTGATGCGGGGGTGGGGGGGGAAGGAGATGGAGGCCCGATAGCCAGGTCCAGCCACCCAGTCGCCGCAGGTGGTCCAGCCGGGAGGCTCAAGTCGCGTCGAGTCATCCAGTCGCTGCAGGAGGTCCAGCCGGGAGGCCTAAGTCGCAGATCAATATCATAACTGCCAATTACTAAGTTCCATTTCTCCTAAATCATTTCTCAGCCATCTGAGTCTTAATGTGCACATCTTAGCTGGAAAACGTAACAAATACAGTGATTAGTGCAGATTATGGAGATCGGATGGGAAAGTGGAGTTGAGGTCGATGATCAGCCATTATATTATTGAATGGTGGAGCAGGCTCGAGGGGCCAAATGGCCTACTCCTGTTCCTGATTCTTAAGTTCTCATGTTGAAGAGTTAAAATACCACAACAGAATTGATTGTAACAACAGGGTGGGAACAAAACACAACTCTAACAATAGATGTAGTGTATAGATGATTAAAATCATAGAATGATACAACACAGAAGGAGGCCATTCGGCCCATCATACCTCTGCCGACTCTTTAGTAGAGCTATCCAATTAATCCCACTCCCCCGCTATGTTTCCCCTTCAAGTATACATCCAATTCTCTTTTGAAATTTACTATTGAATCTGCTTCCACCATTATTTCAGGTAGTGCATTCCAGGTCTCAACAACTCGCTGAGTAAACAAATGTCTCCTTATCTCCCCTCTGCTTCTTTGCCAATTACCTCAAATCTGTGTCTTCTGGTTACTGACCCACTTGCCAGTAGAAACAGTTTCTCTCTATCTACTCTATCAAAACCGCTCCAAAATTCTGAATACCTCTATTAAATCTCCCCTTAAACTCTGCTCTCAGGAGAGCAACCCCAGCTTCTCCAGTCTCTCCACGTAACTCAAGTCCCTCACTCGGTCCATCGTGCCTGCGCTGGATTTTCAAAAGTTAGTCCCGCTATCTTGATCTCTCCCACATAGTCCTGCAAATTTTCCCCTGTCAAATATTTATCCAATTTCCTTTTGAAAGTCACTATTGAGTCTGCTCCCACCGCCCTTTCAGGCAGCATGTTCCAGATCACAACAACTCGCTGCGTAAACACACTTCCTCATCTCCTCCTCTGGTTCTTTTGCCAATTACCATAAATCTGTGCCCTCTGGTTAATGACCCACTTGCCAAAGGAAACAATTTCTCCTTATTTAATCTATCAAACCCCACATCTTTTTGAATATGTCTATTAAATCTCTCCTCAAACTTCTCTGCTCTAACAATCTCAGCTTCTCCGTTCCCTTCACATAACTGAAGTCCCTCGTCAATGGTACCATTGATGTCAATCTCCTCTACACCCGCTCTCATGTCTTGACACCCTTACTAAAGTCCGGTGCCCAGAATTGGCCACAGTACTCTAGGTGAACCTCTGATTTATAACGGTTCAGTGTGATGTCCTTCCTTTTGCTCTTATTAAGTCAGGGTTATACCTATCTGCACATGTGTTATGTCCATTACAGCATTTCAATGGGCTGAGCCGTAAAGCATTGGCATCACAATCAATTAGAAGAAAGTACGATTTTTGAGTCAGGATTTCTGTGAAATGAATTTTGAATTATGCATTAGTTTAGAGACGTGACCAGATTGAGTGAAGCACTCAGTGCCTGTCCTTGCACAACAAATCGGCGAGTTCCCAAGGCAGGGGATGCGTTGGATTTGGTGTTTACTAATCTCAGAGCTGGAGAATGCTGAGCCCCTGTATTGGAATTGATATTGTGGTTAAAGTTGATGCTGAAAGTAGAAATGGAGTGGGACAGAAACAAGGAGAAGCTTCTGCAGCTGAAAAAGCTTCAGGCAGTATTATTTGGGACAGCACATGTAACATTTTTCGGACTTTACTCTGGATATTTTTCGTGGGCTCACTCTCTCAGCCCATTCCCATAGGTGACCTCGCTCCCTATGACCCAGAGTATGGTTTTACCAGTCCAATATCTTGGCCATGTGGAATGAGCCTTGGTCTGAGCAGCAACCAAACAGCGCTATATTTAAGGCACGGCGACTATCAGTGTCCCTGCTTTCTCGCTTCTGGAAGACGACAGGAGAAACACTTCCCCAGACTGTGACTTTAGGGGTGAAATTCCATTGCGCCCCATTTGGGGCGGTAACACCAGGGAGGTGGGACATTTTGCGGCAGGTGCAGAAGTCCCGCCCCGCTCGGAAAATTCGGGTTACCGCCCCCGAAAGGAAGTGGAGCGCAAAATAACGCACTCCACTTCCTTTCTGGGGCAGTAGTTAGGAGGGACGGGTTGGGAGTGGGGCGCAGCGCTACGCACAGGGCTGTCTAGCGCTGCCGTGTAGGAGGGTCCTCTCCCCTTCATCAAAGGGAAGGGCCCAAGCTGCAAACTCTGCAGTGAGGATACGGGCCTCCCTGGGCTACTGGGGTGGTGGGCGTGCCATGTCAACAGCAGAGTGCCGGGCTGTGCGATCAATGGGGCGTCGAAGAAAAACAGCACATTCGTTATCATGGCCGACACCTCGCCTTTAAGCGTCGCCCTGCGAGTGGCCTGCTGCCCGGTTCACGGCCCCTGCACTTGTCGCTGTCATCGCCCGGCGCAGCTTCAGGGGACGTCCCCAATTTTTGTTCCGGGGCGAAAATGGGGAGCTGCGCACGGCGATGACGCTACAGGCTACCGCTGCAGCTAACCCCCCGCGGAATTTAACGGGTGTCATTATTGGCACTGCGTCTGGGCAAAAAGTCGCAAACCACCCAAATTGCTCGGCCTGAGACTCTAAATTCACAAAGAGCTGGATTAAAGAATCAGCGAATGAATGAAGAGAAGCAATGACGACGCACGGGGTGGCGGGGTGGGCGGGGGGGGGCGCGCGGGCAGTGATGTTAGTCTTCAGCGGCAGAGCAAGAACAAGGCGGGCGATAGTGAATCTGCTGTCTTTGTTTTATACAGTGAAAAGTTTGTTGTGAAATGAGCTGCCGATTTGCTCACCCATTCTGCCCCACCGACCAAGGCTAACTTCAGCCCCATTATGCTTCATCTTTGCCACACCAGACTTAGAAATGGAACAAAAGTTAATGGAGTGTGTGTAAGGCATGTACGATGAGGAAAGACTGATTATCATAGAATCATAGAATCACAGAAATTTGCAGCACGGAAGGAGCCCATCGTGTCCGCACCGGCCAACAAAGAGCTATCCAGCCTAATCCCACTTTCCAGCTCTCGGTCTGTTGATTTTACATGTTTTAAAGTTTAATTTGTTTTAATTGCCGGGTTTTAGTGTCCCCCTCCCCTTTTATAGGGGGTACTTGTAAAATTTATGGTTTTACTGCCCAAAAAAACCTCAAAAATCACCAAGAAAACCAAAAAAAAACACAAAAAAAGGGCACATGAAAAGTGTTTGGAATGTCCCCCAGATTTGGGGGGCACTTGATTTAAATGTTTAATTTTGTCTTCCAAAAGAGTTGTAGCCCTGCAGGTTACGGCACTTCAAGTGCACATCCAAGTACTTTTTAAATGTGGTGAGGGTTTCTGCCTCTACCACCCTTTCAGGCAGTGAGTTCCAGATCCCCACCACCCTCTGGGTGAAGACATTTCCCCTCAAATCCCCTCTAAACCACCTACCAATTACTTTAAATCTATGCCCCCTAGTTCTTAACCCTTCTGCTAAAGGAAATAGGTCCGTCCTATCCACTCTATCTCGGCCCCTCATAATTCCAAAGAAAACAAACCCAGTCTATGCAATCTTTCCACATGGCTAAAATTCTCCAGTCCTGGCAGCATCCTCATAAATCTCCTCTGTACCCTCTCGAGTGCAATCACATCTTTCCTGTAATGTAGTGACCAGAACTGACCTGTTTAGAAAAAGAGAAACAAAACAAGATCTAGACCGGGGTCTAATAAGGAGGTAAGAATGAACTTGAAAAACAGGCAGGAAAACTTCTAAAAGATACAACGAATCAAGTCTGGACTGATAGGTTTCAGTCAAGGAGGAGGCCATGCCTCTCAGTTCCAGTTGCATTAACATTCTCTGCTTTAATCCCATTTCTCTGCTCATTCCCTCCACCCTTTCATATTTTTACGCTTGAAGTGTTCACCTAATTCCCTCTTAAATGCCGTGACTGATGCAGCTACAAAGCCACTTGGACTAATGTACTCCATATTCTAACAACCCGCTGCATCAAACCTTTCTTCCAAATTTCTCCTGAATGCTTTGTGTGCTAATCCCAGCTGCCTGCTCCCTTGTTACTGATTCACCAACCAATGGAAATAACCTTTCACTATTTACTTTTTGAAACTGTTTCGAACACTTCTTTACATCACCTTTAATCTTCACTGTTCCAAAGAACAATAGCGGTTTATAGCAAGGAAAAAGCCTGTTCGACCAATCATGTCTGTAGTAGCTCTTTGCTTGAGCAATCCAAATCTCATTTCCCTACTTGCTCTTCCTAGAGCCCGAGGTGTTCCCATGTTTCAAAGGCTAGAACATAACAACATAAGAAATAGGAGCAGGAGTCGGCCATTTAACCCCTCGAGCCTGCTCCGCCATTCAATAAGATCATGGCTGATCATCGACCTCAACTGTACTGTCCCCATATCCCTTGATTCCCTTAATATTCAAATATCTATCGATCTCTGTCTTGAATATACTCAGTGACTGAGCCTCCACAGCCCTCTAGGGTTGAGAATTCCAAAGATTCACCACCCTATGAGTGAAGAAGTTTCTCTTCATCTCAGTCCTAAATGGCCGACCCCTTATTCTGAGAAATTCGGTAGGCCTCCAATTGGGACATTAAATTTTTTTAAGTTGAAAAAGTAGCCCCAGGTTCTAATCATTCTCGCCTCCAGTGACATTCAGCTTTAACTCTCCAAGAGGGAAGTGGAACGCTAAATCAAGCGCTAACCACTTCTCTTAGGCCTCTAAAGTCTGAGGTAGCAGCAGACGCTAAACAATTTGCAGTGCATTGCTAACGGCATCTGAGGCTGCTTCCCTCGCTTAAAGAGAAGGGCCATTGATGCTGCACAAGCTCGTTGACAGCATTTCTGCATTGCTCGGCGACTTGCCTGACTGCCATTACAGCCCCAAACACTCTCACAAAGCGGAGAGCTTGGACATCTTGCATCAGGGAAACATGAAAAATTTTGAGCAGGCACCAGACTGGTGCAAATAATAAAGGTTGCGCTAGCTGAAAAACATTCCATCTAATTACTGCTCCCCAAGCGGCTGGCCGAGTTCACAAAGCCTCCTCTTGCTGCCGTTGTTCTCGCCCGACAATACAGCAGAGTGCGGGAGTCAATTTCACATCCCGGGCGGTAACGGGGCGCTGCGCACTTTATGATGTCACCATCTACAAGGCGCTAAAGGCAGCGCTAAACCGCTGCTGCATTTTGCCGCTCCCGGTCGCTAACCCCGGCACTAATGAGAGGCGCTAACCTAACGAATTTCTAACCCAAATGTGTTCATCCAGTTTTCCCTTATAAGGTGCAATGGTCTCTGCCTCAACCATTCTTTGTGGCAAAGCATTCCTGGCGCCAACAACCCTCTGTAAAGGAAGGTTTCCTAACCTCTCATCTCACCTCCCTCAGTGAGCATGTTAAATTGATGACCCCTCATTACTGACTCCCTAACCCGAGGAAAGAATCTTTCCCGATTCACTCGATCAAACCCATGGCAGTCATCCAACACCAGCGAGATGGCCCTGGGGCCCGATCCCGTCACCGCCTCGGGTCAGCACAGCGATTCCCCTTTCCAGCGGGTACTTGACCAGAGGGATTTAATGAGGCCCTGGAGGTAAAATAGCCCACGCTGCATTTCGAGAGCATCTTGTGCGTTCCTCACTCTCCTCGCTAGTTAATGCGAGTTAAAATCAGGCTGCAACTGTGGGCTAACCATTGCTTTGCACAAGTTCATCAATATCTCTTTATTACTCTCTACCTGCTCATAGTTGCAGGAATTCTATATTTACATGCATAGGTCTCTCTCTGACCATCCACATCCTTCAGTATCTGTCCATTGACTGTACACTCCTAATCGCCGCAACCTTCAGGCGAGCAGGGTAAACAAATAGAAATATAAATTATCCAGATCGCCAATATTCTGGAGTTCACAATATTGTTGAGCAGCTTCGAAATAAAATCTTTTCAAGAAATTTAAAAATTATTAGCAAGACAATGGGGGTAATTTGCCTTTGTGGGATAGTGTGAGACGGGTGGTAATGAATCAGCAGCCTGAGCTACATCTCTCCTGATATTCATTTCTAGATGTAAAATGAGCTGTCGGTTCAGCATTGCACAAAGACCCAATGCCCCCAGTTGGTGGCCAGCTCTGCTGGTGAGGTCTTGCCCTGTAAGACACGACTGGAAAACTATAGAGATCATTCATCAGAACAGGTTCATCAGTAGAGCTGATACAATGGTAATGTATTACCACTGTCATCTTCTTCTCCATGCCGAGCAACCTGATTCTTCCACTGCCTTACAGCCAGCAGATCGCCTCTGGGACATTCCTGTAACAAAGAACCTTTTTATGTGGACAGGTTGTTCGGTTGACAGCTGGGTAGACAGAGTTAAGATTATCGATCAGTCATGACTGAACTGAATGGTGTAACAGGCTCCATAGTATAATGGCCTGCTCTTGTTCCTATGTTCTGTCCTATGTTAACCTGACTCACGGCACCCGATGGGGAGACTGGCTAGATAGGATGGGGCATATTCCCTCCCATTGGATGCAAGCACCCAGTATTCAGAGACGGTGGCCTAGAAATTCATCTCGGGCGGTGGGGCAAACCGGGTGGTATCCGATCAGTTATAGGCAGCGCCTGATATTCAGATTCATTGATTGCAATAGAATGGAATAAAATGCGCTGCCTATAACGGGCAGCCAATCCGATACCGCCCGGGACAAATTTCGAGGTCCATATCTTGGGCTGCATTTTCGGCTCACTTGCGCCTCAGTTAGCACCCCGGAGCGGCGGTAAAGGGTGTTTCTGGGCATTACGGCAGGCGGCCAGCTTTTACCGCCCGGCCGGCAAATTAGGTTCATGGTTTGCGGCAGTGCAAAAACTTACCGCCCCGCACTCTAGTTTCACTGAGATTGTGACGTCAATCGTTCTGCAATGCTCCGCCAGCACCGTGGATGCAAAATTCGGTCCTAATGCCTCATTAAACGCCCGCCCCAGGAAACGTCTAAAAAACCAGGCATTCCCAGGGTGCAGCAGGCAGTATTGGAGGGAGGAGGATCGTACATCGCAGGTCACATTGACTGCAATGTTTGGGCACAGCATGCTGCGTCAAGCTCTGACTTGAAAGTGGCAGTTTTATCTGCCATTACAGTATCCTTACAATGTCAGTGAGAGAATTTAATGAGGGCATTACTTGTTCGCCAGCGAATCATGCTCCATGCTATTGCCAGGTGGCGTCAAGCTAGAAGATGGGCTCTTGGCCATGTCGGCCCACGGATGATGAACGGCCAAAGACGTCCGGGGAGGAGGGCTTAACCCCACGGGTTTACAGTCACCAACACTCATACCTCCAGCTTGCTGAGGAGCAGTGTGTCAGAAGGCTGTGCTTCTGAAAGGAAGTGTTGACAGAGCTATGCCAGCTATGAGACTCCCGAAGCAAATGCTTTATGTGGAGCTCCTTCTTAGTAAACGAGCCAAAGGAGGACAGCGGAAACGTTAAAAGGACACCCTCAAAGCCTCTTTGGTAAAGTGCGACATCAACACTGACACCTGAGTCTCAATGCAAAGAGCAGTAAAAATTATGATTCATCCTTTGCCATTGGTGTCTTGTGCATCATTCCAACGTTCACCAGAGATGTGCCTTTATGGGGGCACACAGCGTGCCCAGTATTAGCTTCATCTCTCAGCTTCCTCCATTTAGGAGCCGAAGGAGCGCGCGGCAAACCAGCCCCACCGACCCCTTCCCTCAATGAATGTCTATCCCACCTGTAACAGGGTCTGTGGCTCTCGTATCGGACTGTTCAGCCATCAAAGAACTCACTTTGGGAGTGGAAGCAAGTCTTCCTCGATTCCGAGGGACTGCCTATGATGATGATGGATGTCCTACAGGCAGACCGATGCCTCGACCGCTCTGGAGGCAGCCTTCAACATTCCCCTCAACAGGTATCCGGATTCTTTGTGGTGTGCTGCATGTTGCACAACTTGGCCATCATGAGGGGCCAGGCATTGCCAATGGGGATTGCAGGCCTACCTCAGGAGGAGGAGGACGATGAAGAGGAGCCTGGTGAGGCCCCATTGGATAGCCACACTATCCACAGGGGAGGCAGCGTGGAGATGCTGCCAGACAAGAGTCACACATCACCAGCTCATAATGGACCGGCTCCTAAATGGAGGAAGCTGAGGGATGAAGCTAATACTGGGCACGCTGTGTGCCCCCATAAAGGCACATCTCTGGTGAACGTTGGAATGATGCACAAGACACCAATGGCAAAGGATGAATCATAATTTTTACTGCAATAAAGTAACAAACACTCCCCCCACCAAAGGAAAAACCATACAATAGACAACGTTATGTTGCAGGACATTGAAGAACAATGAAGTCCCTTAAATCAGCAAAACCTTTTTAACGCTGCAATTTTCGGCTGGGCTGCAAAAACTTCCTTGTGTAATGCCTGATTTTGCGTCCCCGATCATTTTTTTGCTGAATTTTGTCGACGAGGTCGCAAACTTTTTCCGCCGGTATCAGGACCGCCCCACCGCCATTACCGCCCCAAAATCTCAAAAGCCCAAAATCCAGCCCGAGGCTTGTCCAGGTGCTGTCTGGAGCGGGACTCGAACTGATAATCTTCCGACCCAGAACGCTTATCACTGAGCCACAGCTGACTCTGCGGACATTTTGTTTGCTCAGTATTGAGAAGCGCGTGGCCAAGGTTAATACTTGTACAGTTTGTAAGCTCCTGATTTTAGAAGCAGTGATTTGGCGAGGGACATTTCTACAGATACTGCAAGTTGCGAGACTCCCTGCCTGGGTAACGGAATTGTGTTTGATGATTGTGGAATGCTAACACATCGCTTTCTGCTCCCTGTGGCCTATCCAACCGATCGTTCAGAAATTAAATCCTTTTTGTAATAAATGTCTTTAATAATTCTGATCCTATTGCTGCACGTGCAGTGAGGAAGGAGAGCGACTGCCTGCTCACAGGGTGGCAGAGCGATCGGCTCCAACTGCTTGAAGCGGTGTGGAGCACTTCCTTCAACAGTGTATATTTTTCCTTCTTGTATTCTCAAACCCCCGACATCTATTTGTCTCCCAGCTACAAATGTGAAAATCAGTGAGCCTGACTTTGTGGAACAGGCTCGGGCAGCAGAAACCCCAGAGCAACACACAGTGAGCTAGTCAGGCTGCTCATCGTTCTCAAGCTTAATGACTTTGCAATCCAGACTGCAAGAGACAGCAGTATGTCTTTTCACATAAACACGGTCTGCGCACCAGCATTTGATTTGATTCTCATTTTTGGGGCGTTCCAACAAATTGTAAGACAGATCTTTATTTGTAAAATTGTAAGATAGATTGTTATTTGATTATATTATGTTTACTTGTACCCGGGTGTAGTTACGGTGGAAGGTGACAGTGCTATCAAGTGACACTTACTCACCAATAACCTGCTCACTGATGCTCAGTTTGGGTGCCGCCAGGACCACCCAGCTCCAGACCTCATTACAGCCTTGATCCAAACATGGACAAAAGAGCTGAATTCCAAAGGTGAGGTGAGAGTGACTGCCCTTGACATCAAGGCAGCATTTGACTGAGTGTGGCACCAAGGAGCCCTAGTAATCAGGGGGAAAACTCTCCACTGGCTGGAGTCATACCTAGCACAAAGGAAGATGCTTGTGGTTGTTGGAGGCCAATCAACTCAGCCCCAGGACATCGCTGCAGGAGTTCCTCAGGGCAGTGTCTGCAGCCCAACCATCTTCAGCTGTTTCATCAATGACCTTCTCTCCATCATAAGGTCAGAAGTGGGGATGTTCACTGATGACTGCACAGTGTTCAGTTCCATTCACAACTCCCCAGATAATGGAGCAGTCCATGCCCGCATGCAGCAAGACCTGGACAACATTCAGGCTTGGGCTGATAAGTGGCAAGTAACATTCACGCCACACAAGTGCCAGGCAATGACTATCTCCAACAAGTGAGAGTCTAACCACCGGCCCTTGGCATTCAACGGTATAACCATCACCGATTCCTCCACCATCAACATCCTGAGAGTCACCATTGACCAGAAACTTAACTGGACCAGCCACATAAATCTTGTAGCTATAAGACTGGGTATTCTGCGGGGAGTGTCTCACCTCCTGACTCCCCAAAGCCTTTCCACCATCTACAAGGCACAAGTCAGGAATGTGATGGAATACTCTCCACTTGCCTGGATGAGTGCGGCTCCAACAACACTCAAGAAGCTCGACACCATCCAGAACAAGGCAGCCTGCTTGATCGGCGCCCCATCCACCACCTTCAACATTCACTCCCTCCACCACCGGCACACCGTGGCTGCAGTGTGTACCATCTACAAGATGCACTGCAGCAACTTGACAAGGCTTCTTCGGCAGCACCTCACAAACCCGCAACCTCTACCACCTAGAAGGACAAGGACAGCAGGCGCATGGGAACACTATCACCTCCGAATTCCCCTCCAAGTTACACACCATCCTGACTTGGAAACATATCGGCCGTTCCTTCATCGTCGCTGGGTCAAAATCCTGGAACTCGCTCCCTAACAGCACTGTGGGAGCATCTTCACCACACGGACTGCAGTGGTTCAAGAAGGCAGCTCACCACCACCTTCTCAAGTGCAATTAGGGATGGGTAATAAATGCTGGCCTTGCCAGTGACACCCACATCCTGTGAATGAATAAAGAAAAGGCATCCACTCACAATCATTGTCTTTTGAAGAGTTGAGTCAGGCTCTGTGTTATGTAAAACCGTGCTCTTTGTGACAGGAGCTCGAAGCTAGGCATGTTAGTCCATCTGATTTTAAATTAAAAATACCTTTAAAGAAACCGATATTGAACATTTTAAAGTCTCTGTGTCATCGTTGAGGAGAACTGTAAAAAGAAACCACAGTATTGACTATGGTATAGCTGTTACCATAGCAATGGTTTGAGTTCCCAGGTAATTAAAGTGGTGGCAGAGATTTGAGCTGTTTACAATAATATTGTATTTAGACCAATTCCAAAAAATTACTTTCATATTAAAGCAGACGTTGAACAGTGTACAATAACTCAGCCAGGTCTGTGTTCTGTGCCACTTCGTGATACGAATCAGTGACTGCAATAAAAGTTAAATCAGTGCATTTCCTCTGAACTAGAAAGCAAGAACATCAAACTTCCTCGCAATCCACCTGACGCACACACAGAATCACACACACACAGAATCACACACACACAGAATCACACACTCACTCACAGAATCACACACACATACAAAATCACACACACACACACACACAGAATCACACACTCCCACACAGAATCACACACACACACAGAATCACACACTCACACACAGAAGCACACACTCACTCACAGAATCACACACTTACTTACAGAATCACTCGCACACACACACCGAATCACACACTCACTCACAGAATCACACAAACACACACACACACACACAGAATCACACACTCACTCACAGAATCACACACACACAGAATCACATACTCACACACAGAATCACACACTCACTCACAGAATCACACACACACAGAATCACACACTCACTCACAGAATCACACACTCACACACACACACACACACAAAATCACACACACACACACAAAATCACACACAGAATCACACACACACACAGAATCACACACTCACTCACAGAATCACACACACATACAAAATCACACACACACACACACACACAGAATCACACACTCCCACACAGAATCACACACACACACAGAATCACACACACAGAATCACACACTCACACACAGAAGCACACACTCACTCACAGAATCACACACACACACACAGAATCACACATTCACACACAGAATCACACACTTACTTACAGAATCACTCGCACACACACACCGAATCACACACACATACACACAGAATCACACACACACAGAATCACACACTCACTCACAGAATCACACAAACACAGAATTACACACACACACACAGAATCACACACACACACAGAACAGAATCACACACTCACTCACAGAATCACACACAGAATCACACACGGACACAGAATCACACGCACACAGAATCATACGCTCACTACATACAGAATCACACTCTCACTCATATACTCACACACACTCACTCATACAGAATTACACACACTCATATACTCACACTGAATCAAACACTCACTCACACACACACAATCATACACTGGCCTCCTGAACAGCAATGTGGTTGGGTGCTGGTGTCCTGTGCAACTTCAGGTCATTGCGGAGAAGCTTGGTGGTGGTGTTGGTGGTGATGCTGGTGTGTTTAGTGATGATGGTGTTGGGGCTGATCGTGGTGGGGTTTCTCAGGACCAAGGTGAGATTTTTTCAAGAGCACCGATGCTGCTGGAATAGATGACAAGTTGAGGTGATAGAAGCGATCTGTCAATGAGGTTGCTCCAAGGAGGTGACAGTGAATAGAGTTCAATGCAAACACTTCCAAACTCCATAAAGCTCATGTGTCTTTCAAATCCTGAAAGCTGCAGCCTCTGAGATTGGAAAGTGAACAGCTATGAAATGGTTGCTTTTATACCACTTTTGCAGCTGTCAGCTATTGAGAAGACTAGATACTGATGGAACACCCAACCTACTTACCTGACATGATCCCCAAGCACCGTGAACCTCGTCAAAAAGCTGGAAAAATGTGAAGTACAGTGAAAAATGGTGCTTAATTGCCTATTAACAACTTCTTAATAATCTAAATGGCCTCCCCCACCGCTTGATGTCGGGTCTGTTCAGCGCTGACAGACCCCAACCCCTAGGAGACTAACGTGGAGGCAGGATAACGGCGGGCTCCCGACCCGCTGTCAATCATTTCAATTTTGAAGGCTAACCCACCTCCGATCCTGCCCTCTCAACACCAATAAAATTCCAGCCACACACTCAACTAAACATACACACAGAATCATATGCTCACTTACACACACAGAATCCCACTCACACACTCACATAATCACACTCATACACTCTCACACAGAATCACACACTCACACACTCTCCCACATAATCACACTCACACACTCTCCCACATAATCACACGCACACACTCTCCCACATAATCACACTCACACACTCTCCCACATAATCACACGCACACACTCTCCCACATAATCACACACTCACACGCAGAATCACACACACACTCACTCACAATCACATACACACATACTCACTCACCCAAATAGAATCACATACATACACACACACAACACACTCACTCACACACACACACAACACATTTCCTCGCACACACACACACTCACTCACAGAATAACACAGTCACTCACACACACTCACTCACTCACACAATAAGTTTCCGATTTCAGCTGTTTTTTTGGGCCACCTGTGGAAACCCGTCACCATAGTTAAAAATTTCCAAACTAAACTACTGAGCATTTGACAAAGGTAGATTTTCTGTTATAGAAACAGAAAATGCTGGAAATACTCAGCAGTCAGGCAGCATCTGTACCTGAGTTAACATTTCAGGTCGATGACCATTCGTCACAACTCACTCTGCTTATCTGCTCTGGAGTGCACACTCCCTCACGATAATGACACACTTATGTAAGTCCAGAGGGCTTATGTGCAAGTTGGCAAGGGCCCAGGCTGGTATATCCCTTGAGCTTACAGAGATACAGTTGGAGTTTAAACAACCTTAAACTGCACTGCCTAAACTTAAACTGCAGCATCCGACTGCTTGCCCAGTATTGGCGTTGTTGTGGAAGAGCCCAGCCCATGGCAGGTCGCTCTGTGTCCTGTCACTGAGCTAAACTGGCAGGTCAATCATCAACAGTGCCCTGCATACTGGGGACCTGCCTGGTGTCAGGTCAGATTACAGAGTCTGCCACAGAGAAGAGATGCAGCACCTCATCATGTTCCCACCTCAAGATCAACCAATTGCCTCTGAGTGTGGCCATTGCTGATGGACCAGATTTTGCTTTCAAAATAACGGTGAGGCTAATGGCATTTGGCCTTATTTATGCACAAATGAAACAGCAACTTCAGGGGAGGGGATGATGCACAGCTAAACTCAAATATCCACAAGTTGCTGTCCGAGTTTCGCCACTCCGCCGATATCTTTGTAATCGGCATCTCGCTTCCTGCCTCACCATTGAAATGCATTGAATGGTGTGAAGCTGCTGTATTTGCACGGCAGGTACCAACTAAACTCATCACAGAAAGTTACATCTCGTCCATTTCAGTGTACGTACCCTATTAACAATGTGAGGTGTTAATTACTGCCAGTCAACCTCTCTGGCACTGAAAATGAATATTACAAATGTGGCAACTCATTCCTTCAGGTTTTAATTCTTGTTGGAGGTTTAAAAATGTAACATTTTAAATGTTTTTTTTTTCTTTTCCTTTCTGTCTCATGTTTTTCTCTCTCTTAATCCAATCTTTCTTTCCATCTCTTTATTTATTTTTCTTTACCTGGTTTGACATTGAATTCA
Source organism: Pristiophorus japonicus (assembly GCF_044704955.1). Taxonomy (NCBI): domain Eukaryota; kingdom Metazoa; phylum Chordata; class Chondrichthyes; family Pristiophoridae; genus Pristiophorus; species Pristiophorus japonicus. The sequence continues at coordinate 69,793,692 of NC_091994.1, forward strand.
GCCTTTCTAATTTACACATCCTTCTCAGTCCTCGCGCTGTTAATTCAAAAATGCTCGAGGCAGATTGGTTAAGGAGATTCACAGTCGTTTGCCCTGTTCACTCAAGAAGTGGGTGCAAATGGATATATCGCCAGGGAGTGTGTGCAAATGGATATATTGCCAGGGAGTGTGTGCAAATGGATATATCGCCAAGGAGTGTGTGCAAATGGATATATTGCCAGGGAGTGTGTGCAAATGGATATATCGCCAGGGAGTGTGGCAGTGTGAGCTGCGAGGAGGATGCTAAGAGGCTGCAGAGTGACTTGGATAGGTTAGGTGAGTGGGCAAATGCATGGCAGATGAAGTATAATGTTGATAAATGTGAGGTTATCCACTTTGGTGGTAAAAACAGAGAGACAGACTATTATCTGAATGGTGACAGATTAGGAAAAGGGGAGGTGCAACAAGACCTGGGTGTCATGGTACATCAGTCATTGAAGGTTGGCATGCAGGTACAGCAGGCAGTTAAGAAAGCAAATGGATGTTGGCCTTCATAGCGAGGGGCTTTGAGTACAGGGGCAGGGAGGTGTTACTACAGTTGTACAGGACCTTTGTGAGGCCACATCTGGAGTATTGTGTACAGTTTTGGTCTCCTAACTTGAGGAAGGACATTCTTGCTATTGAGGGAGTGCAGCGAAGGTTCACCAGACTGATTCCCGGGATGGCGGGACTGACATATGAGGAAAGACTACATCAACTGGGCTTGTATTCACTGGAGTTCAGAAGAATGAGAGGGGATCTCATAGAAACGTTTAAAATTCTGACGGGTTTAGACAGGTTAGATGCAGGAAGAATGTTCCCAATGTTGGGGAAGTCCAGAACCAGGGGTCACAGTCTAAAGATAAGGGGTAAGCCATTTAGGACCGAGATGAGGAGAAACTTCTTCACCCAGAGAGTGGTGAACCTGTGGAATTCTCTACCACAGAAAGTTGTTGAGGCCATTTCACTAAATATATTCAAAAAGGAGTTAGATGTAGTCCTTACTACTAGGGGGAATCAAGGGGTATGGCGAGAAAGCAGGAATGGGGTACTGAAGTTGCATGTTCAGTCATTGAGTGCAGGCTCGAAGGGTTTCTATGTTTCTATATAGCCAGGGAGTGTGTGCAAATGGATATATAGCCAGGGAGTGTGTGCAAATTGATATATAGCCAGGGAGTGTGTGTAAATGGATATATATCAAGGGAGTGTGTGTAAATGGACATGCTTCATGCAGGCAGGGGTTTTTGAAAGCAGCTGGGAAGTGTGTGTTACTGCAGCATGTGAAGCGAGGAAAGAGCTGTAAGGTTTTCTTACCTCTTCACGTGGCCTTAAATCAGGGTGTCACAGGTTGACGGGATGCTCATTATCTCTGGGAATCTCCCTATGCCTATATAACTGGAATCGATTTGGTGAGCTTGGCTGTTGGATTTCAGGCTGGTGCACAGCTCCCAGCTCAGGGCAGCTCAGCCCAATGTATCTTTATAGTCCTGACAGGAGGCCAAGGAGGGGGGCAGTTTGAGGTAGAGTTTCTGGGTAATATATCTCTGGGCCTAACTATAGAAGAGCCTTTGTGATGACACTAGCCTCGAGATTACTGTTGGTGACATTAGCAAAGGAACGATTAATATTTCTTACAATATTGCTCTGTTCAGTGCTTTAAAGGGGGTGATACCATTTATTGTGACCAGGTTAATCCCAACGTTAATGAACTGAGAAATGCTCGTCATCATAGGCAGTCCCTCGAAATCGAGGTAGACTTGCTTCCATTCTAAAAGTGAGTTCTCAGGTGACTGAACAGTCCAATACGGGAATTACAGTCTCTGTCACAGGTGGAACAGACAGTGGTTGAGGGAAAGGGAGGGTGGGGCTGGTTTGCCGCACACTCCTTCTGCTGCCTGCGCTCGGTTTCTACATGCTCTCGGCGACGAGACTTGAGGTGCTCAGCGCCCTCCTGGATGCTCTTCCTCCACTTAGGACGGTCTTTGGGCCAGGGACTCCCAGGTGTCGGTGGGCATGTTGCACTTTATCAGGGAGGCTTTGAGGGTGTCCTTGAAATGTTTCCTCTACCCACCTGGGACTCGCTTGCCGTGTAGGAGTTCCAAGTAGAGCGCTGGCTTTGGGAATCTTGTGTCAGGCCTGCGAACAATGTGGCCCGCTCAACGGAGCTGTCGAGTGTGCTCAGTGCTTCGATGTTATACTGTCTACAATTATCACAGGTAGTAATTCATAGGCCAATACTTGTAAAATTCCTCATAAGTAAGACTATTGGAAGGGCTGTGATGAATATTTTTTGAGAATATTGTATATTCTTAGTGCTGTTTGCAAACAGTTTAGTTCCATTTTAAACAGTAATGGTTTTTTTCCCTCCTTCCTCCCAGTGGCCGTTCAGGATGAATTTGTTCAAAGCTAAATAGAAGGTTGTAACATTACAAAAGCTAATTGATGGGAGCAGACTCCTTTCACAACCACCTCAGTCAATACTTCTTGAGCCTTTAATAATTATTCCATAACTCTGTATCTCCTGAGTGTCAAATTTCTTTCAAATTTGATTGAGGGTATCCTCGTAACATAGACTGTGGCTCACAACATACCCCAGCCAGTCAGACTCAAAACTAATACCATCTTAAATACTACTTTTGGTTGGAAGGTACATGTGAACAGCTCTGGCGCACTATTGCTTGGAGCACAGCAGAGACTGAACACACCCTGGGTGATTTACAGCCAAAACAGGTTGTCACCATAAATCGGGCATCAGCTCTTGTCACAGTACATATGCCACTGCTTTCTCCTCAACGAACATTGTACTGATTATTAATGGTAAATAATGAATACTCTGAGCTTGATTACTGAGGATTGAGCTCAAGATTATTGCATTCCATTTGACTCTTGCATGGAGAGACTTGTAAATAATTAATAACCTCAGCTTTGCTGTGGTTTGGCATGCGATTTCCCAGAGGCATTTTTTGTCAGTTTTCAGAAAAAATTGGAATGGATGAGCTGTCTGTGTGTTTTGCTGTGGGAATCACCTCTGTACGTCTCATGTTTTTATTCAGAATTACCTTGCTTTACATCAGGAGACCCAGAGTTACAGGAATTAACCTGGTTTGCAGTAGTGCTGGTTCATCTTTAATAGTTGGTAAAATGTTGGCATTTACAGGTTGAAGGATCAAACTCAATGACATCACAATGACTGAGGATTGAGAGGGTTTTAGAATTAAACAAAGAATGACAAAGAAATTGAGAGAAAAGTGAAAGAAAATAAACTAGCAAGAAACTTAAAACAGCTTCTATAGGTATGTAAAAAGGAAGAGACTAGCAAAAGTAAACATGGGTCCCTTACAGGCAGAGACAGGAGAAATGAGTCAAAGGCAGGTACATGGAGTTAGATCACGGATCAGCGATATCTCATTCAATGGCGAAGCAAGCTCGAGGGGCTGAATGGCCTAATCACATTCCTAAATTATAATGGGGAATAAGTAAATGGTAGAGACATTAAACAATGCATTGGGCTGGACTTTACCAACCTCGCCAGGTCCATGGCGGGCAAAATCAGGGTCCCGGCCTTGCTGTTGGCTCCAGCCTGCTGTCCAAAATGATTTTCCCCTGATTGGGCTTGTTAAGCCCGCCCAGCAAGTTTGTCGGCCAATTGAAGGAAGCGAGGCTGATGACGTCATTTGATGACGCGTCCTCAGCCGGTTTCCTTAAAGGGACCATGTCCACATTCATTTTGAGAGTTGTGCTATTAGTGTTCTGCAGCATTGAGGTGCTGCAAACACTGACAAACACTGCACAGAGGTGCAGGGCTGCACCCAGGCTCTCCCATGACTTTCTTCCTTTGCTTATGGAGGGAGTCACAGAACACAAGAGGGTCCTCTTCTCTTCTTCTGGGCGGAAGAGACCTCCCCAGGAGACCCACGCAGCCTGGTTGCACAGTACAGAGGAGGACAAAAGCAGGGATGTCATCAGGAGGACCTGGCTGCAGTGGTGAAAACCTTTCAATTATCTCAGTAGATAACGAAACATTATTGCAAAGCCACACTTAACCTCATCCTGCTGTGACACCTCATCACATCCCGATCACGCTGTCTTCCCTACCCAAATCTTGCACATCCTCACTCACACCAACTTACCTTGCACCTCCACCCACCCCTCTCTCTCTCTATCTACATTATCACTGCCCCATCTCACTAGCCACCCCTCACATTCACCCTCATCCTAGTGCAAGCATACCAACTGATAACACACACGGGTAGGCACTTGCGTGTTTTCAGCAATGTTCATGTAAAGTTTCTGTTAATGCATTGTCAAACATTGAAATCTTTATTTTCAACACTTTACGTTCTTGGACAGATTTGTGTGCATCTTTGGAAGTGGCTTAGTGAGTTGCAGTGAATGATGAGACATAACAGGTCCCCCCGGAATGGCTTGGGCATTGTAGGGATGCTCTATGGTGCTGGTGTGGGGTGATGCCACCCTGGTGCATCATGTGGCAGCCAGGGTGTACAGCGTCAAGTGACATAAATGTGGCCATGGTGAGACCACCCTAGGCCTCCCGGGCAGCAATGTGGTTGGGTGCTGATGCCCTCTCCTGTGCAGCATCAGTTGATTATGGAGACGGTTGGTGTTGTTGTTGGTGCTGCTGATATGCCTGGTGCTGCTGGTGTTGGGGAAGATCATGGTGGGATTCTGAGGACCAAGGAGAGATAGTTTCAAGGGCAGCGATGCTAATGTAATAGATGGGAGGTAAACTTGAGATGACAGAAGCGATCTGTCAATGGTGAGAGAGGTTGTTCCAATGAGGTGACACTGGATAGAGATTTTGCTCCAAACACTTGCAACCTGCATAAAGTTGAATGTGCCTTCCAAATGCAGTAAGCAAGAGCTTCTGAGCTTGGAAAGTGAACAGCTGTGCAATGAGAGCTTTTATAGCACATTTGCAGTGGTCAAGTAAAGAGACGATCCAATGGCCATTCAACTTCTGACCTGCTTACCTGACATGATCCCTGAGCAGTGTGGACCCCGTGGGCAAGCTGGTAAACTCTGAAGGTGAGCTCAAAATATGTTTTCATGGTCTGTTAACAATGACCTCAGTTGCCTCCCCATCCGCTGCATTTCAGATCTGCTCAGCATTGACAGACCCAACATCTGGGAAAGTAGCATGGCAGCGGGTTGATAGCGGGGCACTGACCCACTATATGTCACAGTTACTATGTTACAGTGGTTATGTCACAGTGGTTATGTCACAGTGATTACGTCACAGTGGTTATGTCACAGTGGTTATGTCACAATGATTATGTCACAGTGGTTATGTCATAGCGATTACGTCACAGTGATTACATCACATTGGTTATGTCACAACGATTACGTCACGGCGATTACGTGGCAGCGATTACGTCACAGCGATTATGTCACAGTGATTGCGTCACAGTGGTTATGTCACAGTGATTTTGTCACAGCGATTTTGTCACAGTGATTATGTCACAGTGGTTATGTCACAGTGATTATGTCACAATGGTTATGTCACGGCGATTATGTCACAGTGATCGTGCCCTTATCATTACTGCACGTTCAGAATTGTTCGAGATTTTTTAATTGTTTTTAGAAAAATTTGGTTTCCCCGGTTTCAGTGCAGCACTGAATGATATTCATAGCACGGGATTCATTCACTCCACAATCGTTACTACAGGGTTTGTCTTCAAATAATCAGCAGAGGATTACAGGGAAATTCTATACAAAACTGGATTATACAAGCTCTTATTTGATGATCGTATCTTTTACAACTCAAAATTGTACAAAGAGCAGTGGGCTCATCATGTCCCACTACACTGTTGGATCACGGTGACAAGGTGGAGGCATCGTTCTCTAATCTTGATTTAATGGCTATTCCTTCACTCCAGTTACTACTGTTAAATACCATCTACATTTCAGAACCGTATTTTGATATGTTGCAAGTGTTATGGGTTAGAGAAAGGTGTATAATAAATAAATGCTGACGTGGAACAATGCTGTCTGATTGCTTCAGTTTGTGTAGGCTGACTGTTCTCCTGTAAACCTGAGGGTCAGTAATCAAAATCCAAGAAGTTTCGGTAAAAGTTTTCTGGAATTTAAAAAGTTCTTCAGTTGGAATTAAAGTCAGTTTGAAAAAACTCAAAGAAGGAATGACTGAAGGAAAGAAAAAGAAAAATCGCTCCTCATTTGCAAGGCATGGTTTAGATTAACCAGGCTCTTGCTTTGATCAAAAATTCAAGGCAAAGAAACACTGGGGGCAATTTTAACTCTGGCGGGTGGGTGGGCTGTTCAAGTCACCCGGGTCCGTTACCCATGCTGGAGCTGCTGGGATCCTTTTCAACAAGTGCATGTCGGGACAAAATTATGTTAGTTTTTTACGAGATGGCCTGAGCAGTGAGTGGTATCACCAGGCTGACCGAGTGAGGAGGAGGAGCAGGGCCAGAACAACAACAACTTATATTGATATAGCATCTTTAATGCAGCAAACATAAAAACATAGAAAATAGATGCAGAAGTAGGCCATTCGGCCCTTCGAGCCTGCACCACCATTCGATAAGATCATGGATGATCATTCAACTCAGTACCCCTTTCCTGCTTTCTCTCCATACCCCTTGATCCCTTTAGCTGTAAGGGCCACATCTAACTCCCACTTGAATATATCCAATGAACTGGCATCAACAACTCTCTGCGGCAGGGAATTCCATAGGTTAACAACTCTCTCAGTGAAGAAATTTCTCCTCATCTCAGTCCTAAATGGCCTACCCCTTATCCTTAAGACTGTGTCCCCTGGTTCTGGACTTCCCCAACATCGGGAACAATCTCCCGCATCTAACCTGTCCCGTCCCGTCAGAATCTTGTACGTTTCTGTGAGATCCCCTCTCATCCTTCTAAACAAAATGTATAAAGGCCCAGTTGATCCAGTCTCTCCTCATATGTCAGTCCGGCCATCCCGGGAGTCAGTCTGGTGAACCTTCGCTGCACTCTCTCAATAGCAAGAACATCCTCCCTCAGATTAGGCGACCAAAATTGAACACAATATTCCAGGAGAGGCCTCACCAAGGCCTTGTACAATTGCAGTAAGACCTCCCTGCTCCTATACTCAAATCCCCTAGCTATGAAGGCCAACATGCCATTTGCCTTCTTTACCACCTGCTGTACCTGCATGCCAACTTTCAATGACTGATGAACCATGACACCCAGGTCTCGTTGCACCTCCCCTTTTCCTAATCTGCCGCCATTCAGATAATATTCTGCCTTCGTGATTTTGCCACAAAAGTGGATAACCTCACATTTATCCACATTATACTGCATCTGCCATGCATTTGCCCACTCACCTAACCTGTCTAAGTCACCCTGCAGCCTCTTACTATCCCCCTCACAACTCACACCGCCACCCAGTTTAGTGCCATCTGCAAACTTGGAGATATTACACTCAATTCCTTCATCCAAATCATTGATGTATATTGTAAAGAGCTGGGGTCCCAGCACTGAGCCCTGTGGCACTCCACTAGTCACTGCCTGCCATTCTGAAAAGGACTCATTTATCCCGACTCTCTGCTTCCTGTGTGTCAACCAGTTCTCGATCCACGTCAGTATATTACCCCCAGTTCCATGTGCTTTGATTTTGCACACCAATCTCTTGTGTGGGACCTTGTCAAAAGCCTTTTGAAAGTCCAATTACACCACATCCACTGGTTCTCCCTTCTCCACTCTACTAGTTACATCCTCAAAAAATCCCAGAAGATTTGTCAAGCATGATTTCCCTTTCATAAATCTATGCTGACTTGGAACGATCCTGTCACTGCTTTCCAAATGCGCTGCTATTTCATCCTTAATAATTGATTCCAACATTTTCCCCACCACGGATGTCAGGCTAACTGGTCTATAATTACCCGCTTCTCTCTCCCTTCCTTTTTAAAAAGTGGTGTTACATTAGCTATCCTCCAGTCCATAGGAACTGATCCAGAGTCAATAGACTGTTGGAAAATGATCACCAATGCATCCACTATTTCTAGGGCCACTTCCTTAAGTACTCTGGGATGCAGACTATCAGGCCCCGGGGATTTATCAGCCTTCAATCCCATCAATTTCCCTAACACAATTTCCCGCCTAATAAGGATATCCTTCAGTTCCTCCTTCTCACTAGACCCTTGGTCCCCTAGTACTTTCGGAAGGTTATTTGTGTCTTCCTTTGTGAAGACAGAACCAAAGTATTTGTTCAATTGGTCTGCCATTTCTTTGTTCCCCATTATAAATTCACCTGAATCCGACTGCAAGGGACCTACGTTTGTCTTCACTAATCTTTTTCTCTTCACATAGCTATCGAAGCTTTTGCTGTCAGTTTTTATGTTCCCGGCAAGCTTCTTCTCGTACTCTATTTTCCCCCTCTTAATTAAATCCTTTGTCCTCCTCTGCTGAATTCTAAATTTCTCCCAATCCTGCTTTTTCTGGCCAATTTATATGCCGGTTCTGGGAGAGGTGGGACCAGTACAAACCGGACGGTCTGCACCTAGGCAGGACCGGAACCAATGTCCTCGGAGGAGTGTTTGCTAGTGCTGTTGGGGAGGAGTTAAACTAATATGGCAGGGGGATTGGAACCAATGCAGGGAGTCAGAGGGAAACAAAATGGAGACAGAAGCAAAAGACAGAAAGGAGATGAGTAAAAGTGGAGGGCAGAGAAACCCAAGGCAAAAAACAAAAAGGGCCACTTTACAGCAAAATTCTAAAGGGTCAAAGTGTGTTAAAAAGGCAAGCCTGAAGGCTCTGTGCCTCAATGCAAGGAGTATTCGGAATAAGGTGGACGAATTAACTGTGCAGATGGCAGTTAACGGATACGATGTGGTTGGCATCACGGAGACATGGCTCCAGGGTGACCAAGGCTAGGAACTCAACATCGAGGGGTATTCAACATTTAGGAAGGATAGTCCGAAAGGAAAAGGAGGCGGGGTGGCGTTGCTGGTTAAAGAGGAAATTAAAGCAATTGTAAGGAAAGACATTAGCTTGGATGATGTGGAATCGGTATGGGTGGAGCTACAGAATATCAAAGGGCAGAAAACGCTAGTGGGAATTGTGTACAGACCTTCAAACAGTAGTAATGATGTTGGGGAGGGCATCAAACAGGAAATTAGGAGTGCATGCAATAAAGGTGCAGCAGTTATCATGGGTGACTTTAATATGAATATAGATTGGGCTAACCAAACTGGAAACAATACGGTGGAGGAGCATTTCCTGGAGTGCATAAGGGATGGTTTGCTCGACCAATATGTCGAGGAACCAACTAGGAGGGAGGCCATCTTAGACTGGGTGTTGTGTAATGAGAGAGGATAATTAGCAATCTCGTTGTGCGAGGCCCCTTGGGGAAGAGTGACCATAATATAGTGGAATTCTACATTAGGATGGAGAATGAAAGTTAATTCAGAGACCATGGTCCAGAACTTAAAGAAGGGTAACTTTGAAGGTATGAGGCGTGAATTGTCTAGGATAGATTGGCGAATGATACTTAAGGCAATGGCAGACATTTAGAGATCGCATGGATGAACTACAACAATTGTACATCCCTGCCTGGCGTAAAAATAAAAAAGGGAAGGTGGCTCAACCGTGGCTATCAAGGGAAATCAGGGATAGTATTAAAGCCAAGGAAGTGGCATACAAATTGGCCAGAAATAGCAGTGAACCCGGGGACTGGGAGAAATTTAGAAATCAGCAGAGGAGGACAAAGGGTTTGATTAAGGCAGGGAAAATAGAGTACGAGAGGAAGCTTGCAGGGAACTTTAAAATGGACTGCAAAAGCTTCTATAGATATGTAAAGAGAAAAAGGTTTGTAAAGACTAACAGAGGTCCCCTGCAGCCAGAATCAGGGGAAGTCATAACTGGGAATAAAGAAATGGCAGACCAATTGAACAAATACTTTGGTTCGGTATTCACTAAGGAGGACACAAACAACCTTCCAGATATAAAAGGGGTCAGAGGGTCTAGTAATAAGGAGGAACTGAGGGAACTCCTTATTAGTCGGGAAATTGTGTTGGGATTGAAGGCCAATAAATCCCCAGGGCCTGATGGTCTGCATCTCAGAGTACTTAAGGAGGTGGCCTTGGAAATAGCGGATGCATTGACAGTCATTTTCCAACGTTCCATAGACTCTGGATCAGTTCCTATGGAGTGGAGGGTAACCAATGTAACCCCACTTTTTAAAAAAGGAGGGAGAGAAAACAGGGTATTATAGACCGGTCAGTCTGACATCGGTCGTGGGTAAAATGATGGAATCAATTATTAAGGATGTCATAGCAGCGCATTTGGAAAGAAGTGACATGATAGGTCCAAGTCAGCATGGATTTGTGAAAGGGAAATCATGCTTGACAAATCTTCTGGAATTTTTTGAGGATGTTTCCAGTAGAGTGGACAAGGAAGAACCAGTTGATGTGGTGTATTTGGACTTTCAGAAGGCTTTCGACCAGGTCCCACACAAGAGATTAATGTGCAAAGTTAAAGCACATGGAATTGGGGGTAGTGTGCTGACGTGGATTGAGAACTGGTTGGCAGACAGGAAGCAAAGAGTAGGAGTAAATGGGTACTTTTCAGAATGGCAGGCAGTGACTAGTGGGGTACCGCAAGGTTCTGTGCTGGGGCCCCAGCTGTTTACATTGTACATTAATGATTTAGACGAGGGGATTAAATGTAGCATCTCCAAATTTGCGGATGACACTAAGTTGGGTGGCAGTGTGAGCTGCGAGGAGGATGCTATGAGGCTGCAGAGTGACTTGGATAGGTTAGGTGAGTGGGCAAATGCATGGCAGATGCAGTATAATGTGGATAAATGTGAGGTTATCCACTTTGGTTGTAAAAACAGAGAGACAGACTATTATCTGAATGGTGACAGATTAGGAAAAGGGGAGGTGCAACGAGACCTGGGTGCCATGGTACATCAGTCATTGAAGGTTGGCATGCAGGTACAGCAGGCGGTTAAGAAAGCAAATGGCATGTTGGCCTTCATAGCGAGGGGCAGGGAGGTGTTACTACAGTTGTACAGGGCCTTGGTGAGGCCACACCTGGAGTATTGTGTACAGTTTTGGTCTCCTAACTTGAGGAAGGACATTCTTGCTATTGAGGGAGTGCAGCGAAGGTTCACCAGACTGATTCCCGGGATGGCGGGATTGACATATCAAGAAAGACTAGATCAACTGGGCTTGTATTCACTGGAGTTCAGAAGAATGAGAGGGGTTCTCATAGAAACGTTTAAAATTCTGACGGGTTTAGACAGGTTAGATGCAGGAAGAATGTTCCCAATGTTGAGGAAATCCAGAACCAGGGGTCACAGTCTAAAGATAAGGGGTAAGCCATTTAGGACCGAGATGAGGAGAAACTTCTTCACCCAGAGAGTGGTGAACCTGTGGAATTTTCTACCACAGAAAGTTGTTGAGGCCAATTCACTAAATATATTCAAAAAGGAGTTAGATAGAGTCCTTACTACTAGGGGGATCAAAGGGTATGGCGAGAAAGCAGGAATGGGGTACTGAAGTTGCATGTGCGCCATGAACTCATTGAATGGTGGTGCAGGCTCGAAGGGCCGAATGGCCTACTCCTCCACCTATTTTCTATGTTTCTATATTTCTATGCCTCTTCCTTGGATTTAACACTATCCTTAATTTCCCTTGTTAGCCACGGTTGAGCCAGCTTCCCCGGTTTTATTTTTACTCCAGACAGGGATGTCCAATTGCTGAAGTTCATCCATGTGATCTTTAAATGTTTGCCATTGCCTATCCACCGTCAACCCTTTAAGTATCATCTACTCTAGCTAATTCACGCCTCAAACCATCGAAGTTACCTTTCCTTAAGTTCAGGACTCTAGTTTCTGAATTAACCGTGTCACTCTCCATCCTAATAAAGAATTCTACTATGTTATGGTCACTTTTCCCCAAGAGGTCTCGCACAACAAGATTGCTAATTAGTCCTTTCTCATTACACATCACCCAGTCTAGGATGGCCAGCTCCCTGGTTGGTTCCTCGACATATTGGTCGAGAAAACCATCCCTAATACACTCCAGGAAATCCTCCTCCACCGTTTTGCTACCAGTTTGGTTAGCCCAATCAATATGTAGATTAAAGTCACCCATGATAACTGCTGTACCTTTATTGCATGCATCCCTTATTTCTTGTTTGATGCTGTCCCCAACCTCATTACTACAGTAAAATGTCCCAAGGCACAAACAGGAGTATTTTGAAACAAAAGTTGACTCTGAGCCACACAAGCAGATCTTGGCACAGATGACCAAATGCTTGGTCAAGCGGTAGAGAGGCCACCAATGGTTGAGCAGTTATAATCAGGGATGCTCAAGAGGCCAGAATTAGAGGAGCGTAGACATCTCAGGGGATTGTGGGGCTGCAGGAGTCTACAGAGGTAGGGATTGGCATGGCCATGGAGTGATTTGTCATTGACCACGCTTGATCAGCTCCGTTGGGCGGGTCACATCGTCCGCATACCTGACACGCGATTCCAAAGCAAACGCTCTACTCGGAACTCCTACACGGCAAGCGAGCCGTAAGTGGGCAGAGGAACTGCTTCAAGGACACACTCAAAGCCTGCCAATTGAATAAATACTTTGGTTCTGTCTTCACGAAGGAAGACACAAATCACCTCCTGGATGTACTCGGGGACCGAGGGTCTAGTGAGAAGGAAGAATTGAAGGATATCCTTATTAGGCAGGAAATTGTGTTGGGGAAATTGATGGTATTGAAGGCCGATAAATCCCCGGGGCCTGATTGTCTGTATCCCAGAGTACTTAAGGAAGTGGCCCCAGAAATAGTGGATGCATTTGTGATTATTTTCCAACAGTCTATCGACTCTGGATCAGTTCCTATGGACTGGAGGATTGCTAATGTAACACCACTTTTTAAAAGAGGAGGGAGAGAGAAAACGGGTAATTATAGATCAATTAGCCTGACATCAGTAGTGGGGAAAATGTTGGAATCAATTATTAAGGATGAAATAGCAGCACATTTGGAAAGCAGTGACAGGATTGGTCCAAGTCAGCATGGATTTATGAAAGGGAAATCATGCATGACAAATCTTCTGGAATTTTTTGAGGATGTAACTAGTAAAGTGGAGAAGGGAGAACCAGTGGATGTGGTATATTTGGACTTTCAAAAGGCCTTTGATAAGGTCCCACACAAGAGATTTATGTGCAAAATCAAAGCACATGGTATTGGGGGTAATGTACTGGCGTGGATCGAGAATTAGTTGGCAGACAGGAAGCAGAGAGTCGGGATAAACGAGTCCTTTTCGGACTGGGAGGCAGTGACTAGTGGAGTGCCACAGGGCTCAATGCTGGGACCCCAGCTCTTTACAACATACATTAATGATTTGGATGAAGGAATTGAGTGTAATATCTCCAAGTTTGCAGATGACACTAAACTGGGTGGCGGTGTGAGCTGTGAGGAGGATGCTAAGGGCTGCAGGGTGATTTGGACAGGTTAGGTGAGTGGGCAAATGCATGGCAGATGCAGTATAATGTGGATAAATGTGAGGTTATCCACTTTTGTGGCAAAATCACGAAGGCAGAATATTATCTGAATGGCGGCAGATTAGGAAAAGGGGAGGTGGAACGAGACATGGGTGTCATGGTTCATCAGTCATTGAAAGTTGGCATGCAGGTACAGCAGGTGGTAAAGAAGGCAAATGGCATGTTGGCCTTCATAGCTAGGGGATTTGAGTATAGGAGCAGGGAGGTCTTACTGCAATTGTACAGGGCATTGGTGAGGCCTCACCTGGAATATTGTGTTCAGTTTTGGTCTCCTAATCTGAGGAAGGACGTTCTTGCTATTGAGGGAGTGCAGCAAAGGTTCATCAGATTGATTCCCGGGATGGCTGGACTGACATATGAGGAGAGACTGGATCAATTGGGCCTTTATACACTGTAGTTTAGAAGGATGAGAGGGGATCTCATAGAAACGTACAAGATTCTGACGGGACGGGACAGGTTAGATGCGGGAGATTGTTCCCGATGTTGGGGAAATCCAGAACCAAGGGACACAGTCTTAGGATAAGGGGTAGGCTATTTAGGACTGAGATGCGGAGAAACTTTTACATTCAGAGAGTTGTTAACCTGTGGAATTCCCTGCCGCAGAGAGTTGTTGATGCCAGTTCGTTAAATATATTCAAAAGGGAGTTAGATGTGGCCCTTATGGCTAAAGGGATCAAGAGGTATGGAGAGAAAGCAGGAATGGGGTACTGAAGTTGCATGAACATCCATGATCATATTGAATGGTGATGCAGGCTCGAAGGGCCGAATGGCCTACACCTGCACCTATTTTCTATGTAACATCCACACCGACACCTGGGAGTCCCTGACCAAAGACCGCCCAAAGTGGAGCATCCGGGAGGCCGCTGAGCACCTCGAGTCTCGTTGCCGAGAGCATGCAGAAATCAAGCGCAGGCAGCAGAAGGAGCATGTGTCAATCCACGCTCCCCACCCACCCTTTCCCTCAACCACTGTCTGCCCCACCTGTGACAGAGACTGTAATTCCCGCATTGGACTCTTCAGTCACTTTTAGAGTGGAAGCAAGTCATCCTCGACTCTGAGGGACTGCCTATGATGAAAACAAGGATGAGAATTTTAAAATCGATGCGTGCTTAACCAGGAGCCAATGTAGGTCAGGGGTGATGGGTGAATGGGACTTAGAGCAAGTTAGGACACAAGCAGCAGAATTTTGGATGACTTCAAGTTTATTTAGGGTAGAACGTGGAAGGCCAGCTAGGGGTGCATTGGAATAGATAAGTCTAGAGGTAACAAAGGCATGGATGAGAGTTTCAGCAGCAGATGAGCTGAGGTGAGGCGGTGTCGAACGATGTTATGGAGGTGGAAATAGGCGGTCTTAATAATGGCGCGGATATGTGGTGGGAAGCTTATTTCAGGGTCACCATGCTCACCATATGACACCAGGTTTGCGAACAGTCTGGTTCAGCCCCAGTCAGATGCCAGGGAGAGGGCTGAAGTCGATAGCTGAGGGAATGATGCTTGTGGTGGGGACTGAATATAATGGGTCGGTCTCCCTAATATTTAGCTGGAGGAAATTTCTGCTCATCCAGTACTGGATGTCCGACCACCAGTCTGACAATTTAGAGACCGTGGAGGGGTCGAAAGAAGTGGTGGCGAGGTCGAGCTGGGCGTCGTCAGCGTACATGTGGAAACTGACGCTGTGTTTTCGGATGATGTCGCCAAGGGGCAACATATAGATGAGAAATAGGAGGGGCCAAGGATCGATCCTTGGGGGACACCAGGGGTAAGAGTGCGGTGGCAGGAAGAGAAGGCATTGCAGGTGATTTTCTGGCTACGAGTCGATAGATAAGAATGGAACCAGGCGAGTGCAGTCCCACCCGGCTGGACAACGGTGGAGAGGTGTTGGAGGAGGATGGAGTGGTCAACCGTGCCAACGGCTGCAGACAAGTCGAGAAGGAGGAGGAGAGATAGGTTACCTTTGTGACAGTCACAAAGGATGTCATTTGTGGCTTTGGTAAGAGCTGTTTTGGTACTGTGGCAAGGGTGGAAACTTGATTGGAGGGATTCAAACATGGAGTTCCGAGAGAGATGGGTACGGATTTCGGAAGCGACAACACATCAAGAACGTGACGTGAAAAGCAGTTTGCGAGGACGGAAGGGTCAAACATTGTGTTTTGAGGAGGGGGTGATGACAGCAGATTTGAAGAAGAGGGGGACAGTACCTGAGGAGAGAGAACCGTTAACAATATCTGCTGACATGGGAGCCAGAAAAGAAAAAGAGCAGACCCAAAAAGATAAGTTTTAACATTTATCTTTGCATTGCTTCAGGGATGTGAAGAATAATGAGAGCTCCTGTGGGCCCAGGAGGGAAGTTTAGGCCACCCCAGCCACGATCTCAACCTCTCCTCTCCTGGACCACAGGGACCTCCGTGGGACATCCCGCCACTGCACTCGATCCCATCACTTACCTGCTGTGGACAGCCTCTGGACAATGCAATTTTCAGCCACTTCCCTTCAATTCCCCACCTGGAACTTGTGAGCCGTAGGGGTTTCACTCAGACCCGTGGTTAAAAATCCCGTGGGCCTCCATTGTGGAGCAGTTTGTGAAATTCCAGCTCGCACTAGGACACTCACTCACCCACCCAAAAATCAGGGCCACTGCGCTATTTAAGAGCTTTCTACAAAATTGGTTCTTAAATTTGGGATCTTTTGATTATTTTGTCCACTTGGTCAAAAGAAGTTTGCTGTAAATGTAGAACTAGATTATATGGCTGCCACTAATGTGCTGGTTCACCTTTTGTAAAATAAAACTGCTTAATATTTTCAACTTAAGAAAGACTTGCATTTATATAGCGCCTTTCACGACCATGAGACGTCTCAAATGCTTTACAGCCAATGAAGTACTTTTGGAGTGTAGTCAGTGTTATAATGTAGGAAACGCGGCAGCCAATTTGCGCGCAGCAAGCTCCCACAATCAGCAACATGTTAATGACGAGATAATCTGTTTTTGTTATGTTGATTGAGGGATAAATATTGGCCAGGACACCGGGGATAACTCCCCTGCTCTTCTTCGAAATAGTGTCATGGGATCTTTTACGTCCACCTGAGAGGGCAGACGGGGCCTCGGTTTAACGTCTCATCCAAAAGACAGCGCCTCCGACAGTACAGCGCTCCCTCAGCACTGCACCGGAGTGTAAGCCCTGGTTTATGTCCTCAAGTCCCTGGAGTTAGAATCATTGAATCATAGAAATTTACAGCATTTTGGCCCATCATGTCCGTGCCGGCCGACCAAGAATCCCACTTTCCACATCCAAAAATGTTTTAAATGTGGTGAGGGTTTCTGCCTCGACCAGCCTTTCAGGCAGTGAGTTCCAGACCCCACCACCTCTGGGTGAAGAAGTTTCCCCTTATATCTCCTCTAAACCTTTCCCCAATTACTTTAAATTTATGCCCCCTGGTTGTTGACCTCTCTGTCAAGGGAAACAGGTCCTTCCCATCCACTCTATCCAGGCCCCTCATAATTTTATACACCTCAATCAGGTCTCCCCTTAGCCTCCTCTGTTCCAAAGAAAACAGATCCAGCTTCTCCAATCTTTCCTTCTGACCCAGAGGCGAGTGTGCTACCCACTGAGCCACAGCTGACATTAAGACATGGACTGGTGTGAAGTTCAACTACTTTTGAAGGCTGGAGTGAGATTTTATGGAGACGAAGGATGAGTGTAATTACCAGGCAGACTGTTAGTTTCTTGGGCATGTTACCAGAAGCTTGCCCAGATTTAACGACAGTGATAGACACTCTCAAAGATTTGGGGAACTGGGAATCGTGCGTGAGATTGACAGAAGAGATGAGAACCAAAATAATCTTGGGTAAGAATTGCTGGAAAAACCAAAAATGGAACCATCTTCATTGTTGAGGATTACTTTTAGTGTCTGCACCTAGAATTTCAAGGCAATTGGGAATTTTTTAGAACAAAATTTGGGCAGTCTCAATCAAATCTCTAATGGGCACAGATCTTCAGCCAAGAGTGTTCCAATAATCACTCATAGGCTCTGTTATGTATCACATTGTAAATAGTTATATGATTGACTTTGCGGGGGGGGAGTGCTGTTATGTATGTAAACCTGTAATTACCATGTCTAACCACCAGAGGGCTTATTCCTTGGAGTCCCAAGGGATCCCATAATCCCTTGGGAGCACCTGTATATAAGGAGGCCTCACAGGCTGGAGAGACACTCTGAGCTCTGCAGTAAAGGACTACGGTCACAATTACTTTGAGCTTGCAGTATTTAGTCTGACTCTTTATCCAAGACATAACAGGCTCCACAGTGGAATTGCAGATATTTGAAATTCCGACACCGAGGATATTCCGTGATCCAGGCCAAAGGGATAGTTTTCTGATAGTCAAAGAATTTCCAATTTTTTAGATAAACATCGAAAAAAAACAATCTTCTAAGAAAATAAGCATATTGGGCTGGATTTTCGGTTGTTGCCGCCTCTGTTCGTGCCCCATAGGGACGCTAATGGCGGTGGAAATGATCTCCAGACAGCCAGTCAGCTTCCAGCAACCCGCCGAGACATTCGGTGCCGGTTTTGCTGGGCGTGGAGCAGCACCGCCCGGAAAAGGCGAGCCGGTGTCCCCTTGGTTGCGACACCGTTCTGACATTTGTTTGCAGCGGGACCATAGCACCCCGTAGTGCGCCCTGGTGGGACCGCCTTGGAAAGCGGGCGGTCCGAGCTGCAGCGGTGGCAATGAGGGAAGGAATGTTTACCTGAAGTAACTGTGGTTGCTTATTTTTATTTTTGCGATTTATGTTGATGTGGGGTGAGCAAGGTATTGGGAATATTATTTGTGCTTTTTTTGTTGATTTTTTCCCCCTGGGGAAGCCTCTCTTAGGCCGGCTGTTTAGCTCGGGATTTTCAGTTGCTCAGCCGGCCTAGCGCCCCTAAGACAGGTGTGGAACGCCTCCCTTAGCGCTCCGCCCCACACTCAGGGCCCAGCTGGTGAATTTTGTGGCCGTCGACGCAAACCATTTCTCGGCGCAAAATTTACCGCCCCGCGGCCATTAGCACCCTGAGTAGCCTCAAACCGAATTTCCACCCTTATATGTTCCACTTACAGTGGCTATTTCTGATCTTGCACATTTCAGATCACCAAGTCATTTGGTGACTTGATGGTTGATCTCATTGAGGTCTCGGTGATTGCTGGGATGACTCCTGGAAATATCCCATTGACGCTGTAGCCATATTCTTCTGTAGTTAGAATAAAGACTCGTTGGCGAAATGTAAGGGGACTTTAGGTTGCCACGATGAGCATGGGAACTCACCAAACCTGTTTTAAAAAGATAAGATAGGACAGTGATAATGTGCCAATGTGTCCACATGCTGTTTTGATAATCTGTCAGCAGATACTTTACACTCGCTGTTAATAGTATGGCTCTCAGTGCTCAGAGAATATTAGAATCGTGGAGCCCACCTCAGCTGTGACTGACTGTTCCTTTAAAAATGAGAGGATTAGTCAATCATGCAAACCAGTCGAGAAAGCTCTTCATCTGCGGCAAGTGTCTCCCGAGTCCTGCCTTTTAGCTACATCCAGATAACCCTATTACCTTTATGCTAATTAGATGTCAGTCACCGTTAAACCTCGATATAATTCCTATTGAAGGCACCCCAGAGGGCTATGACTTGATTAAGGGGCAGAGTTTGGCAGGCAGCAGCCGCTGCAGTGTACTGAGAAAAAATTGTAACTTTTGTCATTTTGGGGATTAATTTTGGGGCTTATCAAACTGAACAGATGTCAGTGCTTGGGAATAAAATATTTTCTTCCGTTTATACATCCAGTGTGTTTGTAACAGGCGCTCTTTGAACAGGTCATAGTTAGACACAGGATAAGCTCTGGATATACTGTCTCAACAACCCCAGCCTTAAATCCAGGCTCAAACACCCACCCCCATTCAGCACAAATCGGATATTTCCATTTTCCACATATAAAGAAAGACTTGGATTGATGTACCGTCTTTCATGACCACCGGATGTCTCAAAGTGCTTTACAGCCAATTAAATACATTTTTTTTTATTGTGTAGTCACCTTTGTAATGTGTCCTCATGCATCTCAGTGCTGTACTAGTTAGCAACAAATTATTGGTCAACTCCAGCTGCTTCATCAATGACCTTCCTTTAATCTTAAAATCAGGAAAGGGACTGTTTCCTGATAATTTACAGCGTTCAGCTTCACTCATAACTCCTGCAAGAATGAAGACGTTCAGGGGAGCCTACATCAGGACATGAATAACATCCAGGTTTGGACTGACAAGTGGCATTCACTTAAGCACCAGGTTGATTCCGGAGATGAGGGGGTTGACTTATGAGAAAAGGTTGAGAAGGTTGGGCCTCCACTCATTGGAATTCAGAAGATTGAGAGGTGGTCTTATCGAAACAGATAAGATTATGAGGGGGCTTGACAAGGTGGATGCAGAGAGGATGTTTCCACTGATGGGAGAGACTATAACCAGAGGGCATAATCTTAGAATAAGGGGCCGCCTATTTAAAACTGAGATGAGGAGAAATTTCTTTTCTCAGAGGGTTGTGGACCTGTGGAATTCGCTGCCTCACAGAGCTGTGGAAGCTGGGACATTGAATAAACTTAAGACAGAGATAGACAGTTTCTTAACCGATAAGGGAATAAGGGGTTATGGAGAGCAGGCGGGGAAGTGGACCTGAGTCCATGATCGAATTGGCCATGATCGTATTAAATGGCGGAGCAGGTTCGAGGGGCTGTTTGGCCTCCTCCTGCTCCTATTTCTTATGTTCTTATGTAATGTCCACCTCAAACAACCACCTCCCCTGGCCTTCAGTGGCACCACCATCGCCTCGTGCTTCACCATCACCACTGGCAGAAGTGAAACTGGACCAGCCATATCAGCACTGAGGCTGCACGAGTAGAGCAGAGTAGGCGTTCTGTGCTGAGTGGCTCACCTCCGACCTCTTCACCATCTACAAGTCACCAGTGTAATGACGTTCTCACCATTTGCCTGGATAAGTGCAGCTGCAACAGCCCTCAAGAAGCTCGACAGTATCCAGCACAGAGCAATCCACTGCACCAGATCCCGTGTGTCTGAATTCAGCAACCATGCCCTCCACATCTGCTGTACGTGTGACTGCAGGATGCACTGCAGCAATTGGCCAAGATTACTTTGAGAGTAACTCCCTCCCCATGGAATATAGAAACAGGAGGAGGCCTCTAGCACCTTGAACCTGTTCAGCCATTCAGTTAGATCATGGCTGATCTGTAGCTCAGCTCCATCTACCCGGCTCGGTTCTGTAACCCTTAATACCCTTGGCTAACAAAATTCTATCAATCTCAGTTTTGACATTTTCAATTGACCCCAAGCATCCACAGCCTGTTAGGACACAGAGTTGCAGATTTGCACTCCCCTTTGTGTGAAGAAATGCTTTCTGACATCATGCCTGAATGGCTGAGCTCTAATTTTAAAGATATGCTCCCTTGTTCTGGACTCCTACCACCAGAGAAAATAGTTTCTCTCCACATACCCTATGAAATCCTTTAATCCCTTCTGGTTCTTTTGCCAATTATCTTAAATCTGTGCCCTCTGGTTACCAATCCTCCTGTTAGTGCAAACAGTTTCTCTCTATCTGCTCTAACAAAACCGCTCATAATTTTGAACAGATCGATTAATTCTCCTCTTAACCTATTCTGCTCCAATGAGAACGATTCCAGCTGCTCCAGTCTCTCCACATAACTGTAGTCCCTCATTCCTGATACCATTCTAGTCAATCCCTTCTGCACCATTTCTAAGGCCTTGACATCCTTCCTAAAGTGTGATGCTCAGAATTGGGCATAATATTCCAGCTGGGGCCCTGCCAGTCTTTCATAAAAGTTCAGCATAACTCCCTTGCTTTTGTACTCAGTGCTTCTATTTATAAAGCCAAGGCTCTCATATGTTTATTACCAACCTTATCAACTTATCCTGCCACCTTCAAAGATGTTTTTGTACCTATACCCCCAGGTTTCTCATTTCCAGCACCCCTTTAAAATTATACCATTTTATCTTCCTCTTTTTCATCTACTTGTTCCTCTAGGTGACCCTGAAACTAGGCCCTGTGTTTGCCAGCCAGTGGAAACAATCTTTTACTATTTATCTGCTCAAAATATATTTTTTTAAACCATCATTTTAGATCCATCTTAACCTTCTATGTTTCAGTGAAAAAAGACAGATTTTAAGCCTTCCTTCATACCTGTAACTATTTATTCCTGGTATCATTCCAATTAATGTTCACCGTTCCCTTTCAGTGGATATCATTTCCTTCCTACAGTCGGATGCCCGGAAAAAGAAACAAAAGATTGGATTTATATAGCACCTTTCACGACCACCGGATGTCTCAAAACACTTTACAGCCAATGAAGTACTTTTGGAGTGTAGTCACTGTTATAATGTGGGAAAACGCAGCAGCCAACTTGCATACAAGCAAGCTCCCACAAACAGCAGATAATCTGTTTTTTTGATTGAGGGATACATATTGCTCAGGACACCAGGGATAACTCCCCTGCTCTTCTTCGAAACAGTGCCATGGGATCTTTTACATTCACTTAAGAGGGCAGACATCTCATTCGAAAGACAGCACCTCTGATAGTGCAGCACTCCCTCAGTACTGCACTGGAGCGTCAGCCTAGATTTATGTGCTCATGTCCCTGGAGTGGGACCTGAACCCACAACCTTCTAACCCAGAGGTGAGAGTGCTGCCCACTGAGCCACAGCTGACACTCTATACAACTGTATACAATACTCCAACTGTGGCCTAACCAATACCTTGTATAATTTGAACATCAGTTCCGTGTTTTTCTATTCTGTGCCCCTGAGTATATAACCCAAGATCCCATTTGTCTTGTTATGATCTTTTCTATCCAGAATGCCACCATGAAAGGTATATGTTTCTCCATCCTACCACTCTCTGTTCGTTCACTGTGTTAAGAACTAATATTTAGAGTACATGTCCTTAAACTATAGTTTACACAAAAGGTAACACTTCATGTTTCTATGCATTAAACTCCATTGGCCACCTATTGCAATAACCCATTTTTATTTTCCTGCATTCTCCCTTATCGTTTGCCATTCCTGCAAATGTAGTATCAGCAGCAAACTTGAAGGGAGGGTCCTGGTTCCATGAATGAACAGACAGGTTAGGCTAAAAATAAAAATAGTCAAAGAATAGAGCATTTACCTAATGGTGAGACTCGAGGAGCTGGGGCAGAACATAAGGAATTAGGGGCTAGAAATTTGGCTGGAGGGGTCCTAAGGCGCTAATGTCGGGCAGTCGCTAAATTTAGCGCCGGAAAATCTTTAGCGACGGGAGCAGCAAAGTTCCGTTTTGTGCCCTGAGAGTGGAGTGGAGCTCTAAGGGAATTGTTCTCTTGCTCTAGGCCATGTGCGAAACTGAATAACCCATGCTGAAGAACCAGCTTCGTAGCAACATAAGAGAGTCCTCCTTGCAACAAAAAAATCGGAAACAAAAACTCAAAAAACATTCCCGATACATTACTCTCCCCAAATAAAGTTAAATCCCAACAAAAAAGATATCAATCGCACTTACCTCATGCAGTCATTCCTTTCCGTAGCGCCTGAGGACAGCTCTGCACGGCAGCGTTCTCTGGCGAGGTCACTAGGGGGCGCTATGTGTACAGAGCAAACCAAATTTTGCTTCTGTGTAAATACCGGGGACGTTGCACACCGGCGCGGTGCTCCCGGGCGATAATCCTCAGCGCCACCGGTAGCGGCACACTGAATTTGCCGAGCAGTGCGAATGTTGGCGCTCGCGGCTGCAAACCCTTTAGCGCCCCTCTCCCTCGGTGTCCATGTACACAAATTTGTAAAAGCAAAAAGCAAAAAATAATCAGACAGGCTAATGGAATGTTGGCCTTTATCTCAAAATGACTGGCGTACAAAGGGGAGAAGGTTATCCTACAGTTGTATAGATCTTAGTCAGACCCTATCTGGAGCACTGCATTGAGTTCTGGGCATCTCAAGAAGGATATATTGGCCTTGGAGGGAGTGCAGTGCAGAATCACCAGAATTATACTGGGGCTAAATTGTTAAATTAAGAGGAAAGATTGCATAAAAGTGGCATGTATTGCCTTGAGTTCAGAACAGTAAGGGATGATCTAAGCAAAGAAGGTTAATGGGACATTAAATAGAGGTGTTCAGAATTATGAGGGGTTTTGACAGAGTAAGTAGAGAGAAACTTCTTCCACTGCAGGGGGGGAGGGGGGGCAAGTACCCAGAGGACACAGATTTTAGGTCATTGTCAAATGAACCAGAGGGGAGATGAGATTTTTTTTCCTGCAGTGAGTTAAGATCTGGAACGCGCTGCCTGAAAGGGTGGCGAAGGCGGATTAAATAGTATCTTTCAAAAGAGAATTGGATAGATACTTCAAGAAAAAAAATATGCAGGGCTATGGGGAAAGAGCAGGGGAGTGGGATTAATTGGACTGCTCTTTCAAAGAGCCGGCACGAACATGATGGGCCGAATGGCCTCCTTCTGTGCAGTATGGTTCTATGAATGTATGATAATGGAGGTGTTTAAAATAAGATGGGGATTTGATAAAGGAGATATAGAGACACCCTTACCTCTGGTGGGGAAATGCAGAACAGTGGGCCATGATCTTAAAATTAGAGCTTGGTCATTTAGGAGTTAAATCCGGAAACACTTTTTCACACAAACGGTAGTGGAGACCTGGAACTGTCTCCTGCAAAATGCTGTGGATGCTGGGGGTCAATTGAAGGTTTCAAGACTGGGATCAATAGATTTATGTTGGGTAAGGGAATCCAGGGATATGGAGCAATGGTGGGTAAATGGATTTGAGGCACAGATTAACCAGGATCTAATTGAATGGCAGAGCAGGCTGAAGTGAACTGCTCTGTCCCGGACAGTGTGAGCTTCTTGCTTATTGAGCCTTCAGCCAGCCAGGCGAGTGGTGAGTATTCCATCACACTCCGGATTTGAGCCTTATAGATGGCGGAGAGGAGTCAGGAGGTGAGCAACTCGTTGCACAGTACCGGGCCTCCGATCTGCTGCTGAAGCCACAGTGTTGATTCGGCTGCTCTCAGATACACTTCCTGTAAACAGAATTGCTTCAAGATAATTTTAATGCAGATTTAATAAACCTTCATGCCGTGCCAGTAAACCAAATAAATATGCAGTGCATGTATGATTCCACATGACCTATCCTCATTGCTCCAAGCTATTTCAGCATCACATCACATCATAACATGGACAAAACTGACAGCGGAATAGCTCATCTGCGAGTATCTGTGCACTGAAAGCACAGCATAAAAGCTTTGTGCACAGGTTTGCTCTGAAAGTGATGATATTTAAAATGCCTATTTATTTTTAATGGGAAAGGATTGTTTCTGGGGTTAAAGTTGAATCCGGCTGCATTCGGTTCTAGCAACATTAGGAATCGCTAGATGAAAAAGACCACAGTCCATTTAGTTCGCCTTCTACCACCTTCGTAGTCGCAGGGTACAATGATACTGCAGTTGTTGACTAAACACAGCAATCAATCTGTATCAATTAGTCTACAACAGACCCAGACATGACACGAGGGAAACCCCCGTGCCACATCATGTCTCAAATAACTGTATGCCAAAATATTGTTTTCTGAAAGAAATTGGCCAAATTTGCATTTGATTGAATCAACACTAACTGCTCCCACTTCTCCCGAGGGAGTCTGTTCTATAGATTGATCGCTCGCTCACTGAAATAATGTTTCCACAGATTAGTTTTCAATTTTCCCCCTTCAAGCACAGGCCGTGTCCTCTGGTTGTGGACAAGGTGAAATAGGGCCTGCCCACTTTAACAGCCAGCCAGATTGAGGGGCTGACCATCCGCGGGTGTGTAGGCCTCAGAAGCGAGGGGTTGATCCAGGGGGATGGGGGTCGGCAATCGGCTGGGGATTGGGGGGAGGGGGGTAGGATTGGCCGGGGTCGGGAATCGGGGAGGGTATGGGGGGGATCGGAGAGGGGTGGGGGAGAAGAGGATCAGCTGGGGGGGAGGTATCGCGGGGGGAGGGGGGGCGGTTCGGGGGGAGGATCGACGGGGGTCGGGGGATCGTGAAGTGGGAGGGGGGGGCGAGGATCGGGAGGGAATCGAGCGAGAGGGCGGGGGAGAGGATTGGCAGGGCTTGGAGATCAGTGGGAGGTGGTGGAAGAGAATCTGGGGGGGAAGGGATCAGTGAGGGGGGAGGAGAATCGGGGGAAGGGGATCGGTGGGCGGGGAGGAGAATCGGGGAAGGGGATCAGTGGGGGGTGGAGAATCGGGGGAAGCGGATCAGTGGGGGGTGGAGAATCGGGGGAAGTGGATCAGTGGGGGGGGAAGGGATCATTTGGGGGCAGGGGGAAGAGGATCGGGGGGGGGCGAGAGGATCGACAGGGGTCAGGAGGCGGGTATTGCTGCAATAGCTTCAATTTATTGTCAATCCGGATCGACAGATCTCTCTCATTTTCCAGGCACATTATTTTCTATCCACTTCAGTAATAGTCCTTTCCTGGATTTATTTCTCCCCATTCGAAGCACTTTGTCTTTCTCTACATGGAGTTTCCTCTGACACCTGTCTGCACAATTCCCAAGTATATTCAAATCCTCGCTTAGTTCATCCAGCTCAGCTTTGGAGGCCAACACCTACATTAGCTTTGTAACATCGACACATTTAGCCACTGTATAATTTATAATTAAGGACAGAGTGACTGAGCACTTGGAGAAATTTGAGCTGATTAGAGAAAGCCAATATGGATTTGTAAAGAGTAGGTCGTGTCTAACAAACCTAATTCATTTTGTTGAGAAAATAATGAAAGTAGTAGACAGGGGAATGCTTATGGATTTCCAGAAGATATTCGCTAAGATTCCACAGAAGAGACTGTTGGGTAAAATTAAAGTTCATGGAATTGATGGCAAATGATTGACCTGATTCAGAGATTAGTCAGGTGGTAGAGACCCCCAAAGCAAGCGCTCTACTCAGAACTCTTTCATGGCAAATGAGCCAAAGGTGGGCAGAGGAAACATTACAAGGACATCCTCAAAGCCTCCCTGATAAAGTGCAACATCCCCACTGACACCTGGGAGTCCCTGGCCAAAGACCACCCTAAGTGGAGGAAGTGCATCCGGGAGGGCACTGAGCACCCTGAGTTTCATTGGCGAGAGCATGCAGAAATCAAGCGCAGGCAGCGGAAGGAGGGTGCGGCAAACCAGTCCCACCCACCTCTTCCCTCAATGGCTATCTGTCCCACCTGTGACATATCTGTGGTTCTCGTATTGGACTGTTCAGCCACCTAATAGCTCATTTTTAGAGTGGAAGCAAGTCTTCCTCGATTCCGAGGGACTGCCTATGATGATGATGAGAAAGAAACCTTTTCTGCTGGTGAGTCTGGGGGAGTCTGGGACAGAATCGGAGCCAGGGCACTCAGGAGAGAAGAGAGGACGCACTTGATTCACGCAAAGTGCGGTAGAGTGCGGGACTCTTCCCCACAAAAAACAGTCGATGCTACCTCAATTAATAATTTTAACTCTGAGATTGATAGATGTTTGCTACACAGGGGTATAAAAGAATATGGTGCCAAGGCAGGTGGGTGGGGTTAAGGTACAGGTCAGCCATGATCTCATTGAATGGCAGAACAGGCTCGAGGGGCTGAATGGCCTCCTCCTGTTCCTATGTTCATTGTACTTGTGGCTCCGAGCACCAAATAATTTATTCATCAAAAGCGATGACATTCTCCCAGGCTGGTGACAATTCCTGCACTACCACCCTCCGGATTCTATCCGTCAACCAATTGCGTATCCATTATAAAATATTTACACTGATTCCTGCTTTATTTTTTTTAAGTACCAGCCTTTCCAGAGGATCTGTATGACAGGCCGTTCTGAAAACCAAGTCCACCATACCCACTGCCTTACCCCTATCCCACTCCTTTGTCACACGCTCAAAGAAAACTAGATTAGATTGACAAGCCCGCCCCTTCATGAACCCACATTGGGGATCTTTTATGATTTATTTCTATTCAGACGCTCCATGATCTTATCTGTATTAAGGGTTTCCATAACTTTACCCACGATGGACGTCAAACTCATTGGTCTATAGTTTGCTGTGTTAGTTTTGCTAGTTTTTTAAAAAACAGGAATAACATCGACCTTTCTCCAGTCCCCAGGCACCTCTCCAGTATTCAGCGATTTCTGAAAGATTTGTGCCAATGTTCCTGCAATTTCTTCCCGTACCTTCTGTTGCCTGGGCCCCAAGCTCTGGATCTCCCTGCCTAAACCTCTCCGCCTCTCTACCTCCCTGTTCCTCCTTCAAGACGCTCCTTACAACCTACCTCTTTGACCAAGCTTTTGGTCTCCTGCAATAACTTCTACTTATGCAGCTCGGCATCAGATTTCTATTGCATAATGCTCCTGTGAAGTGCCTTGGGACGTTTCACTACGTTAAAGGTGCTATATAAATATAAGTTGTTGTTGTTATTTCCTCAAGGATTCTCGGATGTTTCTTATCCACCCCCTGAGATTTAGTCACCTTCTGTGAGCACAGCGGTTCAGCACCATGCTGACAGCAATGTGAATCACAACTTAGTGCAACACCCTCCATTTCCAGATCAAAGATGTTATCTGTCTCCTTGGTAACAACTGAGGCCAAAGCGCATTGAGCACTTGAGCAGCCTGTGTGGGATCAGTTGTCACACCCTCATCCGATCATGGGCCCCACTAAATCTTTCCCTTTTCTCTTTCTCTTAATACAACTGAAATTCTTTTTATTATTCTCCTTCACATCACTTGCCACAAGTGTCAGCTGTGGCTCAGTGGGTAGCACGCTCGGTTCTGAGTTAGAAGGTTGTGGGTTCAAATCCCGCTCTAGAGACCTCAGCACCTAAATCCAGGCTGGCACTCCAATGCAGTACTGAGGGAGCGCTGCACTGTCAGAGGTGCCGTCTTTTGGATGAGACGTTAAACCGAGGTCCCGTCTGCTCTCTCAGGTGAACGTAAAAGATCCCATGGCAATATTTCGAAGAAGAGCAGGAGAGTTATCCCCAGTGTCCTGGCCAATATTATCCCTCAATCAACCTCACTAAAACAGATTGTCTGATCATTATCACATTGCTATTTTGGGAGCTTGCTGTGCGCGAATTAGTTGCCGCGTTTCGTACATTACAACAGTGACGACACTCCAAAAGTACTTCATTGGCTGTAAAGCGTTTTGGGACATCAGGTGGTCGTGAAAGGCGCTATATAAATGCAAGTCTTCTTCCTTTATATTCATTGTGAAACTTTGCCATTTTGATGTCCTTTTTACACTCCAGGCATGCCTTTTGATATTGAATCCATCTTAATTCTGAGCCATTTCCCTGCCTGGCCTTAAATGCTTGTTTCCCTTCTGTGGGAGCTGCTTGGTCCTCCCCTTCACCCAGCAGGACTGCGGGTGTGCTTTGTACTTTTGTGGTAAGTGTAAATAAAGAGAGACTTTTACAAGTCTGTTTCCTTAACAGACAGGCTAGGAGCTGTAAGCCCTTCTGCAAGGACACAGGGAGAGAATGTATTTGTTTCATACTCAGCAGGTCAGGCAGCATCTGTGGAGAGAGAAACCGCATTTATGGGCCGTAAATTGCGGCCTCTCTGGGTGCGGGCGACGTGAGCACGTGCCTGAAGAGGCCCCGCAAGTTCCGGGTTTCGGCGCATGTAGCGCATGCTCCTGTACCCGGCACTTGCGATCTGTCAAAATCTCTTTCCCACAGATCGCACGCATCCCCGGGAGAAGGACATTCGCGGGCGGAGATTTGGCCCGTTTGCCCAACTCCTGCCCAGTGAATGCCCTTAAAACTCTTACGCCTGGTACCAGCAGGGAAACTTGAGAACGGATCTGGCCCGGGTAAATTGGAATCAAAGATTGGCAGGCAGGACTGTAATCGAACAATGGGCGGCCTTTAAAGAGGAGGTGGTTCGTGTACAGTCGAGGTACATTCCCACAGCGGGGTGGTGCCGAGGGGGGGGGAGGTGGGGCAACCAAAGCC
This sequence comes from Pristiophorus japonicus, assembly GCF_044704955.1. Classification (NCBI taxonomy): domain Eukaryota; kingdom Metazoa; phylum Chordata; class Chondrichthyes; family Pristiophoridae; genus Pristiophorus; species Pristiophorus japonicus. The sequence goes on from NC_091994.1 coordinate 69,823,277, forward strand.
AGAGTTCCTTGGATGACGAGAGATAGAGAGTAAGATGAAGCAGTATGACAGATTGAGAATACAAGTGAGAATCAGGCTGAATATAGAAAGTTCAGAGAAGAAGTGGAAAAGGAAATAAAAGGGCTAAAGAGAGAGTATGAGAATAGATTGGCAGCTAACATAAATGGGAATCCAAAAGTCTTCTATAGGCATATAAATAGTAAACGGGTGGTTCGAGGAGGGGTGGGGCCAATTAGGGACCAAAATGGAGACCTACACATGGGCAGAGCGCATGGCTGAGATACTAAATGAGTATTTTGCATCTGAATACAACAAGGAAGAAGATGCTGCAAAAGTCATAGTGAAAGTGGAGGCAGTTGTGATATTGGAATGGGATAAGAATTGATAAAGGGGAGGTACTAGAAAGGCTGGCTGTATTTAAAGGTTGATAAGTTCACCAGGAGCGGATGCATCCTAGGAAGCTGAGGGAGATTAAGGAGGAAATCGCGGAGGTACTGGACATAATCTTTCACTCCTCCTTGGATACGGGATTGGTGCCGGAGGTCTGGAGGGGGCCGAAATTGCCCTTCTCCTCAAGGCCTGTTACCACCGCAAATCGGCGGCCACACCGCAGAGTGGAGTGGCCACCAACTTTTGGTGGACTGGCCCTGCTCGCCCAGTTACCCTCCCGAGGTTCCCCGGCAGTGCCCTGATCCCGCCTCCTTACCGCTCTGCTGCTGCTGATCTGTGGTAAGCGCATCTTCACCGTGCGCACCGCCGATCGAACTCCCCTCGGAAAATTTTCAGCCCGCCCAGCGGTGCCAAAACAACTTGTTCCCGGTGGTCCAATGAGGCTGTGGCCTTCCGCAGTGGCAGTGTGGCTTCCCTTCCCAACTGCCCGACAGTTGCGCCCCCAGGTTCAGCCGGGCCGCCAATAGGCACCCCACTTGGGTGCCAGGCCACCAGGCCAGCCGAAACCCTCCCTGGTAGCCCAGTGGGCCGAAGTTTAAAAAGCACGCAGGCTCTCCCCCTTAAGTGAAGGGGAGAGCGTGGTGACGTGGCGCTGTGATGATGTCATCGCGGTGGTGACTCTGAACGCCCCCAACTTCCGCCCCTCAGCTGCTGCCCTGCCGTGTACCCGCCCCTCAGGTGTAATCCCCATCGTGTATCCGCCCCTCAGGTGTAGTCCCCGCCATGTACCCGCCCCTCAGGTGTAGTCCCCGCCGTGTATCCGCCCCTCAGGTGTAGTCCCCGCCGTGTACCCGCCCCTCAGGTGTAGTCCCCGCCGTGTACCCGCCCCTCAGGTGTAGTCCCCGCCGTGTACCCGCCCCTCAGGTGTAGTCCCCGCCGTGTACCCGCCCCTCAGGTGTAGTCCCCGCCGTGTATCTGCCCCTCAGGTGTAGTCCCCACCGTGTACCCGCCCCTCAGGTGTAGTCCCCGCCGTGTATCCGCCCCTCAGGTGTAGTCCCCGCCATGTACCCGCCCCTCAGGTGTAGTCCCCGCCGTGTATCCGCCCCTCAGGTGTAGTCCCCGCCGTGTACCCGCCCCTCAGGTGTAGTCCCCGCCGTGTACCTGCCCCTCAGGTGTAGTCCCCGCCATGTACCCGCCCCTCAGGTGTAGTCCCCGCCGTGTACCCGCCCCTCAGGTGTAGTCCCCGCCATGTAACCGCCCCTCAGCTGCTGCCCTGCCGTGTATCCGCCCCTCAGGTGTAGTCCCCGCCGTGTACCCGCCCTCAGGTGTTGTCCCCGCCGTGTACCCGCCCCTCAGGTGTAGTCCCCGCCATGTACCCGCCCCTCAGGTGTAGTCTCCGCCGTGTACCCGCCCCTCAGGTGTAGTCCCTGCCATGTACCCGCCCCTCAGGTGTAGTCCCTGCCATGTATCCGCCCCTCAGGTGTAGTCCCCGCCATGTACCCGCCCCTCAGGTGTAGTCCCCGCCATGTACCCGCCCCTCAGGTGTAGTCCCCGCCGTGTACCCGCCCCTCAGGTGTAGCCACGCCCCTGTTATGACCGACTTCCGGATGAAAACAAAAGAAAACAAAGAGCACAATTTCCAGAAAGAGTCGACCTGAACCGCAACTGTGGTAAAAAAACATCGAAACGGGGTGCGTGCGCCCCGCTTCAGGTGGGGGGCAATTTGTACCCCGACAAGTGCAAATGTTATACCCTTGTTTAAAAAAGGATGTAAGGATAAAGCCAGTAACTACAAGCCAGCCAGTTTTACTTCGGTATTGGGGAAGCTTTTAGAAACAATAATCTGGGACAAAATTAACAGTCACTTGGACAAGTGTGGATTAATTAAGGAAAGCCAGCAGAGATTGTTAAAGGCAAATTTTGTTTAACTAACTTGATTGAGTTTTGGATGAAGTAACAGAAGGGGTTGATGAGAGCAATGCGGTTGATGTGGTGTACATTATCTTCCAAAAGGCCTTTGATAAGGTGCCACATAATAGGCTTGCCAACAAAGTTGAAGCTGGTGGAATAAAAGGGACAGTGGCAGCATGGATACGGAATTGGCTCAGTGACAGGAAACAGAGAGTAGTGGTGAACTGTTGTTTTTCAGACTGGGGGAAGGTAAACAGTGGTGTTCCCCAGGGGTCGGTGCTGGGACCACTGCTTTTCTTGATATATATTAATAAATTAGACTTGGGTGTACAGGGCACAGTGTCAAAATTTGCAGATGACACAAAACTTAGAAGTACAGAATAATGAACAGTGAGGAGGATAGTGATAGACTTCAAGGAGACATAGATAGGCTGGTGGAATGGGCGAACACGTGGCAGATGAAATTTAACGCAGTAAATTGCGAAGTGATATATATTGTGTTCCTAACACAGCTGAGACTGCACACAGGAAGGTTAAAGTAACAGTGACCTCAGTCTTTATTAAGACACTCCAGAGTGAGGAACAGGCCTTAGGGGCCGGCTTATACAGTGCTCCCAAGGGATGCTGCGATCCCTTGGGACTTCAGGGGATGCGCTCCCTGGTGGCGGAACATGGGAGTGCATGCTTTACAGATACACAACATCACTCTCCCCACTAAGTCAAAGTGAAAACTATTTACAAGATGAGGCGGCTGAGAGCCTTTCTTTCCCTGGTGGACCGCCTCGGTACAAATGTCTGTTCTGGTGTGTTGGCTGTGCCCTCGCTGGGCTGGCGTGTTGTTGGCCCTGCAGGACTGCTGGGTGAGCCTGGTCTTGCTGGGCTGTTGGGTGTGATGGGTTCGATTTCCTGGTCCGGGGTGGTGTCGTTGATCCTTTGGGTGTGTGTTGTGGGCTCGAAAAAGGTGGTGTCTGCTGTGGGTTGTTCAGGGCAGTCTGTGAACCGCAGCCTCGTTTGGTCCAGGTGCTTTCTGCAAATTTGTCCATTGTCTAGTTTGACTACAAACACCCTACTCCCTTCTTTAGCTATCATTGTGTCCGCAATCCACTTGGGACCATGTCCATAATTTAGCACATACACAGGGTCATTCAGATCAATTTCCCGTGACACAGTGGCACGGCCATCGTTTACATTTTGTTGCTGCCGCCTGCTCTCTACCTGATCATGCAGATTGGGGTGAACCAGCAAGAGTCTGGTTTTAAGTGTCCTTTTCATGAGTAGCTCAGCCGGGGGCACCCCTGTGAGCGAGTGGGGTCTCGTGCGGTAGCTGAGCAGTACTCGGGACAGGCAGGTTTGGAGTGAGCCTTCTGTGACTCGTTTAAGACTCTGTTTGATGGTTTGTACTGCCCGCTCTGCCTGCCCATTGGAGGCTGGTTTAAACGGGGCCGAGGTGACATGTTTGATCCCATTGCGGGTCATGAATTCTTTAAATTCGGCACTGGTGAAACATGGCCCGTTATCACTGACCAGTATGACAGGCAGGCCATGGGTGGCAAACATGGCCCTCAGGCTTTCAATGGTGGTGGTGGCGGTGCTTCCCGACATTATTTCACATTCAATCCATTTTAAAAAAGCATCCACCACCACCAGGAATATTTTACCGTGAAACGGGCCCGCTTAGTCGACATGGATCCTCGACCATGGTCTGGAGGGCCAGGACCACAAACTTACTGTTGCCTCTCTGGGCGCGTTGCTCAACTGAGCACATATGCTGCATTGCCGGACACAGGACTCTAAGTCAGAGTCGATACCAGGCCACCACACGTGGGATCTGGCTATCGCTTTCATCATTACTATACCCGGGTGTGTGCTGTGGAGATCTGAGATGAACGTCTCCCTGCCCTTTTTGGGCAACACTACACGGTTACCCCACAACAGGCAGTCTGCCTGAATGGACAGCTCGTCCTTTCGCCGCTGGAACGGTTTGATTGGCTCTTGCATTTCAATGGGGATGCTGGCCCAGCTCCCATGCAGTACACAGTTTTTTACGAGGGACAGCAGAGGATCTTGGCTGGTCCAAGTTCTAATCTGGCGAGCCGTGACAGGTGATTTATCATTTTCAAACGCTTCCATGACCATCAACAAGTCTGCGGGCTGTGCCACCATTCTGGGCACCGCACTTTAGGAAGGATGTGAAGGCCTTCGAGAGAGTGCAAAAAAGGATTTGCTGGAATGGTTCCAGGGATGAAGGACTTCAGTTACGTGAACAGACTGGAGAAGCTGGGGTTGTTCTCCTTAGAGCAGAGAAAATTGAGAGGAGATTTGATAGAGGTGTTCAAAATCATGAGGGGCCTTGATAGAGAGAAACTGTTCCCATTGGCGGAAGGGTTGAGAACCAGAGGACACAGATTTAAGGTGATTGGCAAAAGAACCAAAGGCGACAGGAGGAAAAACATTTTTATGCAGAGAGTGGTTAGGATCTGGAATGCACGGCCTGTGGAGGCAGACTCAATCGCGGCTTTCAAATGGGAGTTAGATAAGAACCTGAATGAAACAAAACTTTGCAGGGCTACGGGGAAAGGGCGGGGGAGTGGGACTAGCTGAGCTCCTCTTGCAGAGAGCCGGCACGGGTTCGACGGGCCGAATGGCCCCCTTCTGTGCTGTAACCGTTCTATGATTCTATTCTATGAACCCTGATAATGAACTTCAGAATGCAACAGGATTCCTCCAGTCTAGCAGTAATCCTAAATTACCATAAATTCTTTCCTCTGAAACCTTTCAATATGTCCGCCAGACCTGAGAGAGTTATTTAACTGTTTGCCTGAGAGAGGAAGTTGCCCTCTATCATGTATGTAACCACAATGTAACACCACTGTATTACTGTATACATTCAACCTAGATGCACACCTTGACCACAAGGGGTGAACTTGTGGGAGACACTCCTTACCTGATCACACAGGTATAAAAAGGGAGGTCTCATGCAGGGTCATCGTTTTTGAAGTCCTGTGAATAAAGAGTTACGGTCACAGAGTGACTTTGTCCCCAGAATGTGCCTCGTGTGGTTTCATACTGTAGAGTAAGGACTTTACATTGGTGACGAGAAACGGGAATTCATGACCCACAAGAATGGCCACCGGTAGCACAGAAGAACGGTACTATGTTGGGGAAGACTGGGATGATTTTGTCGAGAGGCTTCAGCAAAGCTTTGTTACGAAAGAATGGCTGGGGGTTGCAGCGGCCGACAAGCGAAGGGCTCATCTTTTGACCAGCTGTGGACCAAAGACTTATGCGCTCATGAAGGACTTACGAGCACCCGAAAGGCCGGCGGCCAAAATCTTTGAAGAACTTAGCAAATTGATCGAGGAGCACCTCAAACCATATGGCCCGACACAGATTCTACACCCACCGACGTCAAGAAGGACAGAGCATACCAGACTTCGTAGTGGACCTCCGGCATTTGGCCAGCCTCTGTAAGTTCACAGATGCCTGCAGGAGGGAGATGCTAAGGGACTTCTTTATCGAGGGCATCGGTCATGCGGTAATTTTCCGCAAATTAAATGAGACCAAGGATTTGACCTTGGAAGCGGTGGCGTTGATAGCTCAAACTTTCATGGCAGTGGAGGAAGAGACGAAAATAATATATGCGCGCAAATATGCCTCTAACCTGCGATGGATCAGGGAGTCAACATCATCAATGCGACTCAGAGCCCCGGAGGCAGGCAGGGGCAGTCCGACACTCCCCAGGCAGCAATAGACTTCAGAGTAGGACTTCAACAGAGACAATGGCAGGCTGAACGGACATTCACGCCATCACAGTGGACAATGCGGCCCAGGATGGGGCCATTGACACCCACTAATAGGGTACTTAAGAGCAGTCAAAGGGACAGTCAGCGCGGAATGCCTGGCCATAGTCCCTTTGTTCCCAACAATGGAAACTTTAACTCATGCTGGAGGTGTGGGAGAAAACACTCAACTAGATCTTGCAGATTTCAACAGCTTGTCTGCAGGAACTGCAATCTCAATGGCCACTTAGCTCGAATGTGCAGGAAGTTTGCAACCAGACTAATATATGAGGCAGATGGACCAGAAGAGGGTTCTTTGAGGCAGGATGACTTTTGGGGCAAATCGATGGACGCCGAGGTTCAGCGGGTCCATGTGGCGAATATTCACAGTTCATACAACAAAACGTCACCAATGATGATGAGGGTTTTATTAAACGTTATCCCAGTACGCATGGAGCTGGACACTGGGGCCAGCCAGTCACTCATGGGCATTCAGCAACTTGAGAAGCTATGGCCACTTAAAGCCAGCAGACCAAATTAGCACATATTGAGACACAATTACGGATTTACACAAAAGAAATCATTCCGGTGCTAGGCAGTGCAATGTTGGCTGTCACACACAACGGGTTAGTGGATAGGCTGCCGCTCTGGATTGTCCCGGGCGATGGTCCCGCACTGTTGGAGAGGAGCTGGTTAGCCGAGATTACCTGGAAATGGGGGGATGTTCACGCAATGTCATCTGTGGAGCGAAGTTCGTGCTCACAAGTCCTACAACAATTCAATTCACTATTCCAACCTGGCGTCGGGACTTTCAAAGGCACTAAAGTAGTGATACACATCATCCCGGACGCCAGGCCAGTGCACCACAAAGCCAGAGCGGTGCCGTATGTGATGCGGGAAAAGATCGAGAGCAAATTGAACCGGCTGTTGAGAGAGGGCATCATCTCGTCTGTTGAATTCACTGACTGGGCGAGCCCCATCGTTCCCGTCCTAAAAGCGGATGTCTCTGTCAGGATCTGTGGCGACTATAAGGCCATCATCAATCGGGTGTCCCTACAAGATCAATACCCGCTCCCGAGAACGGAGGACCTCTTCGCCATGCTGGCAGGCGGCAAGCTGTTCACCAAGTTGGACCTCACTTCAGCCTATATGACCCAGGAACTGACCGACGAATCTAAACTACTGACCACCATCACCACGCACAAGGGACTGTTCGTTTATAACAGGTGCCTGTTTGACATTCGATCAGCAGCCGCGATTTTTCAACGAAACATGGAAAGCCTGCTTAAATCCATTCTTGGAACGATCGTATTCTAGGACGACATCCTCATCACAGGTTGAGACACCGAGGAACACCTCCACAACCTGGAGGAGGTGATACGCCGACTGCACCGGGTAGACCTATGACTCAAGAAGTCTAAATGTGTGTTCTTAGCTCCTGAGGTTGAGTTTCTGGGCAGGAGGGATGCTGCAGATAGGATTCGGCCCACCGAATCCAAAACAGAGGTGATTCAACGAGCACCCAGGCCCTGCAACACATCGGAGTTGCGTTCATTCCTGGGACTGTTGAACTATTTCGGGAACTTTCTGCTGAACTTGAGCACGTTGTTGGAGCTGCTACACGTGCTCGTGCGTAAGGGTTGCGATTGGTTTTGGGGGACTGTCAGGGACAGGCTTTTGATCGGGCGCGAAACCTACTTTGTTCAAACAATTTGTTGACCCTGTACGACCCCTGTAAAAAATTGCTTCTGACACGTGATGCATCGTCCTATGGGGTTGGGTGCGTGTTGCAGCAGGGCAATGCTGAGGGTCAACTACAACCTGTGGCTTATGCCTCTAGGTTGCTCTCTCAAGCAGAATGGGGATATGGGATGGTCGAGAAGGAAGCGCTTGCATGTGTCAATGGTGTAAAAAAAATGCATCAGTACTTCTTTGGTAGGAAGTTTGAATTAGAGATGGACCACAAGCCATTAACATCCCTGTTGTCAGACAGCAAGGCTATCAATGCCAGCGCAGCAGCTCACATACAGCGATGGGCTCTCACGCTGGCTGCTTATGACTACTCCATCCGGCACCAGCCCGGCACTGAAAATTGTGCTGACGTGCTCAGCAGGCTTCCACTGACCACCACTGAGGGGGCAGTGGAGCAAAGCGCCGAGATGGTCATGGCTGTCGATGCCTTTGACAGCGCAGGCTCCCCCATCACAGCCCGCCAGATCAAAATCTGGACAAACAGAGATCCCCTCCTATCCCTGATTAAGAAATGTGTCCTGACTGGGGATTGGGCGCCCGCACACGGACCATGCCCTGAGGAGGTCAGACCGTTCCACAGATGGATGGATGACTTCTCCATCCAAGCCGACTGCCTACTATGGGGCAGCCGGGTAGTTATGCCCCAGAAGGGCAGGGAGGCATTCATCAGGGAACTCCACAGTGAGCACCCAGGCATTGTGCTGATGAAGGCCATTGCCCGGTCACACGTTTGGTGGCCTGGAATTGATTCAGACCTGGAACACTGTGTTCGCAGGTGCACGACATGTGCCCAGCTGGGTAATGCCTCCAGGGAGGCCCTGCTCAGCTCGTGGCTCTGGCCCACCAGGCTATGGTCACGCATTCATGTTGACTACGCGGGCCCGTTCATGGGTAATATGTTCCTTATTGTGGTAGATGCGTACTCGAAATGGATCGAGTGCATCATTCTGAATTCATGCACGTCATCCACCACCGTGGAAAGCCTACGTGCGATCTTTGTAACGCATGGCTTGCCGGACATCCTGGTTAGTGATAATGGCCCATGTTTCACTGGCTACAAATTCCGAGAGTTTATGTCAGGCAATGGCATCAACCATGTCAGGGCTGCGCCGTTCAAGCCGGCCTCCAATGGCCAGGCGGAATGTGCGGTCCAAATCATTAAACAAGGTATGCTCAGGATTCAAGGACCCTCCCTACAATGCCGCCTATCGCGTCTTCTGCTGGCCTATAGATCCCGACCGCACTCGCTCACGGGGGTCCCGCCCACAGAGCTACTAATGAAACAGACACTCAAAATTCGGTTGTCCCTCATTCACCCAGTCCTGATCGACATAGTTGAGGGCAAGCGCAAGTCACAAAACAAGTACCATGACCGTAATTCGAGGGGGAGATGTATAGAAATAAATGATCCTGTATTCATCCTCAATCACGCCATGGGGACCAAATGGCTTGAGGGCACTGTAATTGACAAAGAGGGGAATAGGGTCATCGTGGTAAAACTCAACAATGGTCAGATATGCCATAAGCATCTGGACCAAGTAAAAAAAAGGTTCAGCATCGACACGGAGGAACCTGAAGAAGACCATGAGATGGAGCTCACAACACCGCCAGTGAACGAGCAACAAGAGCAATCAGAAGAATGCACAGTCCCTGCAGTCAGCCCGGACAGGCCGGAATCACCACAGGTGACAGACACTCACGTCAGTGTCCAACAACCAGAGCCCCAACTGCGGCGCTCCACGAGGGAGCGTAGACCACCTGAAAGACTAAACCTATGATCCCAATAAGACTTTGGGGGGGGAGGTGATGTCACGTATGTAACCACAATGTAACAATGTATTACTGTATACACTCAACCTCGATGCACACCTTGACCACAAGGGGTGAACTTGTGGGAGACATTCCTGACCTGATCACACAGGTATAAAAAGGGAGGTCCCACGCAGGGTCATCGTCTTTGGAGTCCTGTGAATAAAGAGTTAAGGTCACAGAGTGATTTTGTTCCCAGAATGTGCCTCGTGTGGTTTCATCCTGTCGAGTAAGGACTTTACACCCTTAGTTTCCCAGTAAGCCCACTGCCCACATCCCAAACCCACAGCCCAATACTGCTTCTCTTGAGTTATCCTGTTCTTTTCTAACAGGCAGTAACTGGTCCGTGACTTCTTGTGATCTCAATGGCCGCTCAGCTTCACTCAAAGGCTGTCAGTAAAATACAGACAGAATCACACAGGTGTCTGCATGGACACAGAGAAAGTGAGAACCAGAGATCACTGCAAAGCCTGTAACATGGCTTAAGAATTTGCTCGGAGCCGTAACTTCACCAGGATTGCGCTGGAAAACTCGAAACCTCTCTCTTTCACTGTAGTCACGGTGGTGGGGTGGAAACATTTCCAAGGAAACCTCTGTCCATTGTGTTAAAAACTGAAATAGTCAGACTCCACTCCCGGCCCATTGATGGAGGGAAGGTCTTTGCTGAAGCAGCTGAAAATGGTTGGGCTGAGGATGATACTCTGTGGAACTGCGACCTCAATGCCCCGGGGCAGCGATGATTGATTTCCAATAACAGTGACAGTTCTCCTTTGTGTCAGGTCTGACACCAACCACTGGAGGGTTTTCTCTCTCAACCCTACTAATCTGAGGTGTATTCGGTGCAATACTTGGTCGAATGCTGCCTTGTTGTCAAGTAGTTACTTATACCTCTCCTCTTGACTGGATTGGATGTCACCAAGATCCAGGTCCCTTATTGGAGCATGGGCAGGTACAGCAGGAGCGACAAGAGATTGTAGAGGGACGTGATCGGGGCTCAGGAAAGGCATGAGTTCAGGGCGCAGAAGAGGCGAGGGCCCAGGGGCAGCCCACACTGTGATATGTGTGCTCACTAGGTCCGTGCAGCAGAGCTGGTCTCCAGTCGTTTGGTTAATCCTTGCCAGTGGAGCAAGACCTGGCTCTGTCAAGCCCCGTGTGGTGGCTAGTGTGCAACGGCCACCACACGTTAAAAAAATCCACGCACAGGCATCTTCCACCCTTGTTGTTCGGGACCTAGAATTTTACATCCTTCATTGAAACACCTGTGAACTCATCCCTTTTGGCGTGGAAACAAGTCATCCTCGATACGAGGGAGCGCCTATGATTATTATGATACCTTTCCTGTGACATTCAGCTCTTGTGTCCATGTATGAAACAAGGCTGCATAAAGAACTGGAGTTGAGTGATTCTGACCGATTCCATCTAACTGTTGGTGAGCAGGCTATTGGTGAGCGGGTTATTGGTGTAGGTTACTGGTGAGCGGGTTATTGGTGTAGGTTACTGGTGAGCGGGTTATTGGTGAGCGGGCTATTGGTGAGCGGATTACTCGTGATTGGGTTACTAGTGAGTGGGTTATTGGTGAGCGGGCTATTGGTAAGCGGGTTACCGGTGAGCGGGTTACCGGCGAGCGGGTTATTGGTGAGTGGGTTATTTATGGATTCAAGCCGCGCTTCAGAGACACTGTCAGAGGTGCTGTCTTATCAATGAGACGTTAAACCGGGGCGCCATCGGCCTTCTCAGGCAGACATTAAAGATCCCTAGCCAGTAGAATGGTAGCATAGCAGTTAAGTGACTGGATGTAATCTCGATAGGCCTGGGCTAATGATCCTGAGACGTGAGTTCAAATCCCACCACAGCAGCTATGGAATTTAAATTCAGTTAATTAATAAATCTGGAATGAAAAGCTAGTATTAGTAATGGTGACTGTGTAACTAGTGGATTGTTGTAAAAACTTATCTGGTTCACTAATGTCCTTTAGGGAAGGAAATCTGCCGCCCTTACCTGGTTTGGCCTATAGCAATGTGGTTGACTCCGAAATGGCCTAGCAAGCCACCCAGTTAAGGATAAATAGAGACGGGCAATAAATACTGGCCAGTGATGCCCATATCCCGTGACTGAATAATTAAAATAAATTTCAAGACGAAAGCAATATTTATCCCTCAAACAACTACACAAAAAAAAAAATGATCTGGTCAGTTGTTTCTTGCTGTGTGTGGGAGCTTGCTGTGTGCAAATTGGCTGCTGTGTTTCCGACATTACAACAACGACAACACTTCAAAAGTACTTAATCGGTTGTGCAACGCTGTGGGACACCCTAAGGTCGTGAGTGATGCTATCTAAATGCAAGGTCTTTTTTTCTTTCTGAAATGTCTTTAGACCTCAACCTCTATTTCATCTGTAATGTTCATAGGCTTGTAATACAGACCAATAATTATACTGTTTCCTGACTATGTCCGTATGGATTCTGTCTCAGTGTAACTTCCTAGAACACGGTTATATTCTAGCAGTATGATAGAAACCTTCACTGACACTGACGCCCTACTCCCACTTTGTCCCTCTCTGTCTCTCCCACAAATGTTATAATCAGGAATATAATCCCAGTCCTATCCCAATTCAAGTCATGCTCCACTATAGCGACTATATTATATTCTCCTTAATTAGTTTTAGTCTGTAACTCTCCAATTTTGCTTTGTGCATTCACCTATGTACCACTCAATCCTGATTCCAATATTTTTGAATGTTGACCTTATCCTTGTTCGCTTTCTTACTTAATTGTTTTGATATCCCTGACCCCACAAGTCTTGTTATTTCTCGATGCCTCTAGGCCTGTTTCTTTCCCATTCTTCTCTGATAATATTTTTTCACCACGGCTTCAGTTCCAATTGCTCTCCTTCTCTGAGCTGCCCCCTTGCCATGTTAGTTTAACTCCTCCACCACTGCTCCATTCCCCCCCGCCCCACTGGTACCATTTTAGTTCAGGCGAAGGCCCTCCCTTCGGTATATCCTCCCCTGATTCCAGAACTTGCTCCAATTCCCCAAGACCATGAACCCTTCCCTCCTGGATCATCCCTGCACCCATGAGTTAACCTTTCGAGTATTCCTCCCATAATCTGTCCAGTGTGTGCCAGAGGAAGCACTCTGAGGATTACTACCCTTGACTTCCTCAATCTAGTGCCCAACTCCTGAAACTCCCTCTGCAGGACAGCAAACATACTTCTATCTGTGTCACTGGTTCCAACATGGAACATGACCTTTGATTGGTCTCCCTCCCTTCCGAGAAGAATTTCTAGCTGTGTGCTGCCCTTCACCCTTACCTCAGGGAAGTGACGTACCATTCAGGACTCTTGGTCACAATCACAGAAAGGACTGTCTATTGCCCTGACTACTGAACCTTCCACTGCCCCCATGTTCCAATTCTTGCCGTCTACTCAGCACTCATTCCTTCCTCGAGGTGCTAGGGCTGCTAACGCTCCACAGTCGGTGTTAACCTCTGCCTGACACTCATCAAACATTATATACCCATTGGGTACTTCCAATAACTCAGGGATTTCCTGTCTCCATAAGTCCCTCTGCTGCCCTAATGGTTGGTCACCCACTTCTCTCTCTCAACGTTATGCCCGTGTCCTGAACTGTCTATCACCGCCTCTTGAGTGACCACATTCTGGAGCGTCTGATCCAGAAACCCTTTCCCTGCCCACGATCACCCACCGCCACTCCCGCCCACGATCACCATCACCCCTCCCTGCTCAGCATCACCCATTCCCAGAGTATCCCCTCCCCAGTATCACTGCCCACCTCGCCCGACCTTCCAGTATCAGCCCCCTCTCCTGGTATCACCCCACCCTACCCATGATAACCCCCCTGCCTCCCACCAAGGATCACCATCACCCATCCCCGGTATCACCTCCCCACCTCACCCAGCATCACCCATTCCCAGGGTATCCCCTCCCCCCTGGTATCAGCTCCCCTGCCCCTCCGCTGAATTGAAGTGCCTAAACTGGTGCATGTTCTCTCACAGCATGCAGCATTCCTGTCACAATCACCTTTGGTCTCTAACAAGACAGATCGACTTTAGCCTAATGCAGCGCTGTGTCACTGTAAATGATTTCTGAGCTGTTACTGCACTTTCCAATGATCTGAATAATTGAACAGATCAGCTGGTGGATCCAAAATGCTTTTACATTCCGCTCACTTTTAAACAGAATCTATTCCCAAAATAGAAATTCCACCATGGAACCTGCACGCTATCTCCGCTTGGAAAGTTGTCTGGCATCTTCCAGAGGGTGTCGGACAGGTGCAAGGAAGGTTGCAGGAAATGCTGTCAGGACAACGGGTGTTTAAGGTCCCTTCGCACTTTGAGTGACGATGTTTAATACCTGATGTGACACTCCCTGAACTATTGTGAAAGGAGAGACCATTAGGGCTGGTTTTCTGTAACTATCTCTTTATAAGGCATTGCCTCGAAACTCTACCAGAAACATCTCCTGTACTTAGCTCTCCTGTGCTGCACTAGCACAGAGAAAGATAATTAGTTCACTACCCCTAAGTGAACAAAATGAAGATAAATTCTATTAGCAATAAGCTGGATTTCCCCTGTCTGCTGACCGACTTTGTGGCAATAATCAAGCAGATGTTGAGACCAATGGTGAATTGCAGAATCCTGCGCGTATATTCCTCAGAAAGAATTCATGGCCTGGTGGCCTGTTGAGCAGTAAGGAGACCAGGAAAAAAAGCAAAGAAAGACTAGCATTTCTAGAGCGCCATTCGCAACCTCAGGACTTCCCAAACTGTTTTACAGCCAATTAAATACTTCTGAAGTATAGTCGCTGTTGTAATGTACGAAACATGGCAGCCAATTTACACACAGCAAGGTGCATCAAGCAGCAATGTGATAATGGCCAGATAATCTGTTTTAATGATGATGGTTGAGGGATAAACATTGGCCCTGGACACCAGGGAGAACTACCCCCGCTCTTCTTCAGAATAATGCTATGGGATCTTTTACGTCCACCTGAGAGGGCAGACGGGGCCTCGGTTTAATGTTTCATCCGAATGACGGCACCTTCGGCAGTGCAGCGCTCCCTCAGCACTGCACTGGGGACCGGGATCCACTGTGGGCCAACGAGGATAGAGTGTGGTGTGAAGGCAATTTGGTGCAGGACAGCAGAGTTTTGGATAAGTGGGAGCTTACGGAAGGTGTAGGATGGCAGACAAGAGTGTTAGAGTCATCAAACCCAGAGGTAAGAAAGACATGTGTACGTGTCTCAGCAATGGAGGCGTGGAGGTGGTCTGAGTTCTGAAAGAGTCAGGTGATCTTCGAGAGGGTGGTCCCCATTCTCTATCTGTATCGCTTCAGTACCCGAGTTATTGGAAGAATCACGAAAATAGTGCAGAGGGACAAGGGTTGGGATGTAAGGACAAATTTCAGCAGATGTGGAGCAGTGCAATGCGGCCCCAGCATGGCATGTTGTGTTATGAGAGCGTGAGCTACAGTTAAGTGGGAAGAGTAAAGGAAGGGAAAATGCCCAATCACCCAGCCTCCAACCTCACCCTCACCCAGGCTGTGTGTGCCCTCCATCTGTCACTCAAGCCAATGGCCTCCATCGGAGTGCTAGTCTGTGACATGGCTGCACCTCCCTCACTGCTGTCCCCTTCCCTCTTGCTGTGAGCCAGCTTGTGCAACAGGAAGAGTGGGAATGGCTTAGTGTGCGCGGCCTGTGAAAGGCTTGTGGCAATGTGTGAGCACAGTGAGCACTCTGAGAGGGAGAAGTCATTGGATGAAAGGAAGTGTTTACAGTGTAAAATATCAAAGAACTTCACCAAAATGTCAAACAAAATAAAAACAGAATGTTTTAGCTGTTCCGAGGGCAGTCACAGCTGTGGAGTGTGTTAGTGTGAGCAGGAGGAGGTGTAGTGAAGTGCCCCGTTGTGAGTAAAGGAGGATGGAAGGATTGGCAGTGCTGGGGGAAATTGTGATGTTTCAGGGCTGTACTCAGAATAAGGGAGATGTGAAGTGAGTCTTATCTTAGGAAACCGGGTAAGGTCATTCATTTTTTTCCTGCACTGCAGCAGGTTTTGGGATGATGCTGTGGCATTGTCCTGCCCAGCCATCTCTCTCTGTGCCTGCTCACATTTTTGGGGTGTAACGTATCTGCCACCTGAGGAACCATGCCGTCCATGTTGGCCCTATCTTGTTCAGTAAGCCTCTGCGGCTCCAGCAACATGTGATCCAAACAGCATCAATAAAAACTGCCACCTCCCTTTGACAGGAGCAGGCACCCCCACTGGATTTCGCAAACGGCGAGCCCCCTTGAAGCAGCTCGATTATAGTTGCACCTCACCACGCAAATCGAAGGTGGTGAAATGCCAGCCTATGTGTTGATTCTCGCAGGGTCTGTGCCACGATTGTGGAGCCCGGCACTCCGTTTCGGTGCCGGGCTGTGGCCATGGCACCCCGCAGGTGCTGTAGGCCCCTGAAAAGCCTGCCGGGCTCGCAGTGTGCCCTCCCCTTTAACGGAGGCGCCGCATAGCGCTCCGACTTTTGCCTGGGTAATGCCCCCGAGCCGGCCCCGACAGGAAGTGGAATGCCCAACATTGCACTCCACTTCCTGTCAGGGGCGGTGACTCCAATGTAAGTCACGGGGCGGGGCTTCTGCGCCAGGCACAGAAAATCCTGCCTTGCGAAGGTTACTGGCCCCAAACGGGCACGTCCGAATTTCACCCCCTAAATGTTTACAAAAATCGAGTGGGCTACACACTGACTTTATCAGGCGGGCAGAGAGAAGGTACCACCTTCCGCCAGCCCGTGTATGGGGAAATCCACCAGGACAAAGCAGCTCACTTGATTGGCACCCCATCCACCACCTTCATCCTTCACTCCCTCCATCACCGGCGCCCCCTGGCTGCAGTATGTACCATCTACAAGATGCACTACAGCAACTCGCCAAGGCTTCTTTGGCAGCACCTCCCAAACCCGCCACCTCTAATACCTAGAAGGACAAGGGCAGCAGGTGCATGGGAACACCACCACCTCCACGTTCCCCTCCAAGTCACACACCATCCTGACTTGGAAATAGATCAGCCGTTCCTTCATTGTCGTTGGGTCAAATCCTGAAACTCCCTCCCTAACAACACTGTGGGAGTTCCTTCGCCACACGGACTGCAGCGGTTCACAAAGGTGGCTCACCACCATCTTCTCAAGGGCAGCTAGGGATAGGCAATAAATGCTGGCCTTGCCAGCGAAGCCCACGTCCCATGGACTAATGAAAAAAATTTACCCCATCCAGTATCTCATCTACGTCCTCCTTCACTATGTCTGTGGCAGCATCTTCTTCCTTGGTGAAGACTGATGCAAAGTGCCCTCTGCCTCCATGCGTTGGGCCCTAATCAGCCCACCCCGCCACTTACTACCCGTTTACTATTTATACACCTATTGAAGACTTTTGAATGACCTTTTATGTCGGCCGCCATTTTATTCTCATACCCTCTCTTTGCCCCTTTTTATTTTCTTTTTCACTTCTCTGAACTTTTTACATAAAGCCTGATTCTCAGATGTATTCTCAACCTGACATCTGTCATACGCGCTCCTTTTCTGCTTCATCTTACTCTCTATCCCTTTCGTCATCCAGGGAGCTCTGACCTTTCCTCCTTGTGGGAATGTACCTCGACTGTACCCAAACTATTTCCTCTTTAAAGGCAGCCCATTGTTGCACTATAGTTTTTCCTGCTAATCTTTGATTCCAATTTACCCGGGCCAGATTTGTTCTCATCTCATTGAAATTGTCCTTCCTCCAATTAATTATTTTTACTCGAGATTGCTCCCTGTCCTTTTCCATAGCTAATCTAAACCTTATGATACTGTTCCCTAAATGTTCACCTAATTTTCACGCTCCACTTGACCCAGTTCATTCCCCAGAACCAGATCCAGCAATGCCTACTTCCTCGTTGGGCCAGAAACATACTGATCAAGAAAGTTCTCCGAAACACACTTCAAAAATTCTTCCCCCTCTCTGCCCTTTACACTGTTACTGTCCCAGTCTATATTAGGATAGTTGAAGGTTCCCATTATCACTACTCTGTAGTTCTTGCATCTCTCTGTAATTCCTTTGCAACTTTGCTCCGCCATATTTTTCCCACTAGTTGGTGTCCTATAGAATACACCTAGAAGTGTAATAGCACCTCTATTATTTCTTTACTCTAGCCATATAGATTCTGTCCTTGATCCTTCCAAGACATCCTATCTATCCAGTACTGTAACATTCTCCTTAACCAATACTGTCACACCACCACACCTTTCCTTCCCTATCCTTCTTGAACACCCTATATCCAGGAATATTTAATACCCAATCCTGCCCTTTTTTGAGCCAGGTCTCTGTTATTGCCACAATAACTATTCCTATGTGGCTATTTGCACTTCCAGCTCACCAGCCTTGTTTGCTATGCTTCGTGCATTCACATACAACTATTTTTGTTGTATCTGTAAACAAATGCCCCCTGGTTAAAGGGGGGGGTCACACTCCAAAAACTTTCAATCAAGTGCCCCCCTTGTTTTTTTTTCTGAGGGCACTAAAAACACAAATTATACACGTGCCCCTGGCAAAAAGAGAGGGGGTGGGGGGTGGCGGCTGGTATTAAAACCGACAAACTTAAACAAATGAAACTTTAGATATTGTGGTTCAAATTAAAATTTGGTTGCCGGAGTTGATGATGCACTCCAGTCCCTCCGGCGCCCACCTCTCGCGGAAGGCCGCGAGCGTACCAGTGGATACAGCGTGCTCCATCTCCAGGGACACCCTGGCTCGGATGTACATTCACATACATACACTGTAAGCCTGCATCCTGTGTTCTCCCTCAGTCTGACCCGACCTGATATCTTGCTATTTCCTACTTTGGTGCTATCTGTCTCGCTCAATCCTTTGTGCCCTTTGTTTCTCCATTCTAATGCTACATCCTGGTGCTCAACCCCCTACCAACTTAATTTGAACCTTACCCAACAGCACTAGCAAACCCCTCCACGAAGATATTGGTCCCGGCTCTCCCCATTGTTGCATTGCTCATGGGCATCGCAGAGTTTTGGTTCGGGGGCTCGGGATAACTCATTCTCTCAGGTTTTTAAAATGTTGAGAGTGCTGGATATTAAATACAAGCAGGTTATCAAACTCTGAATGTGAGAGCAGGTCGAGGGAACATGAGAATGAAATAATGCACCTCAGGCAAGCTTCAAGATTAGAAGGAATTTCCCCCCACAGAGTTGTGGATAGATGGACTCCCCTATGAAGCAATAATTGTCAATTAACGTTTATGGAAACAAGCTGGACGATATCTGATTAGCAATGTGATTGAGGGGTAGAATGGTAAGTATGGGATAGATAATCTGTTTATAACAGATTGATTTGTGAATGCTTTGCTAAGGAAAGTGACTGGTCAAAGATGTCTCTAAATGCATTTATATAGAACCTGCGCACATCTTTGAGAAACTTTATTCAAGTTACTTCACACAGGTTGCTTCTTAAAGTGCAGTCACCGTAGACCCAACTTTTGCACAGCAAGGTGCCACAAATAGCACTGAGATAATGGCTGAGTGTTGGTCTGGATACGAGGAGAACTCCTTACTGTTCTTTGCATAGTGCCAAACAGGCAGACGGCACTTCAATTAATGTCTGATCTGAAAGCGGGCACATCGGGTAGTGCAGTGACACCCAGATTATGTGCTCAAATTCCGCACTACCTTCTGACTTGGAACCATCTGAGCTGAACTGGGACCTGTAGGATGTGAGAATGGATATGTATCCTGGAGAAACTTCATAGAGTTATTCCTCAGGAGATCAAATGGGATAGAGTACACGATAAAGTGCCAGAACTGGGCTTGAGGGGTTGGATGATATTTTCTTGATCATAGTTTCTTATGTTTGACATTCGTTGGTGAGAAGGTTTATGCTATAGAACTGTCGGAGTATGAGCTATCACCATGTGCTTTACAGTTGGTGGTTTTCATCCTTTAATCAACTTTCCTTCAGTAATTTCCATCAGTAATTTAACACGCACAGGGATTTTGTGTTCGTAGTCATGCTATCAGACAGTTCCATTTACCATCTGGTAATGTAATATTCCTGTCATTTACCAGAATGAGCAGTCGTCTACCATCAGAACTTGATAATCACCTCACTTCAAAGTGTGATTTCCAAGAGACGGGGGGGTAAAGATTGAAAGAGACAATGGGAAAGGCTGCAGTCATCTTGGACATTTCTGTTCCGTTAGGGCCACTGTCACAATGGCTGACCAGCAGTTTTGGCAGAGAGCTGGGTGCAGGCTGTCCTCCTGTACTATTGATCAGGAAGACATGGGATGTGACATGGAGACGGGGCTTAAGGAGGGGGCGAAGGAATATAAATTCAAACAGACAAAAGAAAATAATATTGTCAGAATTTAGCAATCTGAAAGCATCTGTGTAGTGGAATAATACGCAGTTACTGATTCCTGAGATGAAGGGGTTGTCTTATGAAGAAAGGTTGAGCAGGTGGGGCCTATACTCATTGGAATTTAGAAGAATGAGAGGTGATCTTTTTGATATGTATATGATTCTGAGGGGGCTTGACATGGTAGATGCAGAGAGGATGTTTCCCCTCGTGGGGGAATCTAGAACTAGGGGGCATAGTTTCAGAATAAAGGGTCACACATTTAAAACAGAGATGAGGAGGAATTTCTTTGTGAATCTTTGGAATTCTCTGCCCCAGAGAGCTGTGGAGGCTGGGTCATTGAATATATTTAAAGGTGGAGATAGACAGATTTTTGAACGATAAGGGAGTCAAGGGTTATGGGGCGCAGGCAGGGAAGTGGAGTTGAGGCCAAGATTAGATCAGCCATGATCTTATTGAATGGCGGAGCAGGCTCGAGGGACAAATGCCCTACTCCTGCTCCTATTTCTTATGTTCTTATGTACTGAGCACAGTGCACTGAAGAGTTATGATGTCATTCAGAATGACGAACCAATCACACATGGTGGAGGGGACAGGGCTCCAGATCCAGACCTCGGGATTTATTTCCAAGAATTTCAGTGGGGTTTGATGTGTAGAGAGCTCCCAGGTAAAATTCACACTCTCCACTTCCTGGCACATTCCATTTATTAAACATAACTTCAAGTGCCAGGAAACATTCTCAATTGTTTCTATTAAAAACAATTCCTTGGCTAGACTGAGCCTTTCATTGTTGTGGGGATGGGGGTTAATGAGATGCAGGCATGACACTGTTGTAATGTGGAACAGTTGTGGATCGAGACAGCCAGCCTCAGAGTTCCGTAAATGGAATTGTGCGCCCAAGGCACAATGGATCATTCCAACAGAGTGACAGCCCCTCATTGAAAAAAACATTCACTTAACTCGAGCTAAACTGCTGACTTCCAGAATCTCTCAATTCTTTCAATTGGTTACGATGTAGTTGACTAGGATGTCATTTGGTGACTTGAACAAGACTATCAAAAGCCGTCCTCCAATAGGTTTCGGGTGAGCATTGTCAGTTGTCGTGGTGTTATTGACTGCATTTATCAGTTAACACTTCAAATAGATTTTAAGTCCCGAGAGGTGAAATTTGATAAGTCCCAAAAATGGACGCGGGGACCACGATGGGAGCTATCCCTGCGCCCGTTCAGAAAACACAGGCAGCACGTCAACTTGGTGCTGCCTGCTGCTTTACTGACAGGAGCACACAGACCAGTGACTATCACACTGCTGACAGGCTGTGTACTCAACAGGGAGCCCAAGTTAGCATCGCTGGAGTGAGGCTACCTTTCCTTAAAACCAGCCTATTCCTTTTCAAGGCCGTCTCTAGTCCTTAAAGCTGAACTGCCTTGTGAAAAAAAACTTAAAAATCATTCATAACTAAGCAGTCTGCAGCTCTTACAGCTGAATTGACTTATGCACTTAACAAGTACTAAAAGTGCTTCAGCACCAACACAAATGGCTCAACAGGCAAGGGAAAGGGCACCCAGGGTCTCGGAGGCAGCATGCCAGCTTTGTGCAGGGGCCCAAAACTGGAAGAGAGGTCCTCTACCCACAGGGGGCTAGGTGGCCATCCAGAAAGAAAGATGTGGGATCAGATCGCCAAAGCATTCATTGCCAGCAGTGTCACCTCCCAGGACTTGGCTCCACTGCCCAAAGAGATTTCATGAGCTCAGACGAGTGGTCAAGATCAGTGAATGCATCTTCAAAAGCCTCCTATCAACAGCGCCACTAGCCTCACACACTGCTCAAGGCACGACCCGCAGCACACCCATCACTAACCTATCAACAATCTCAACCAAACACGAGGCACATCTCCCATTCCTAGCTTCACCTCACCCCCTTGGAGGAGATGGTGGAGGCCATTCTAGGCAGGGTCCCGGCTGAGCCCTTGGCCAGTGGCGGGGCTGAAAGTATACAAGATGGTGGTATCCTCACACGTTATCCTCCTTTTGGCATGCACCTCATGCTTTCCTGCCCTCTCCTCACCACAACTCTACCCTTGTGCCTTCCTCATTTCACACACCCAAGAAATGCAGCCGGCCCAGCCAGTGACCAAGAAGAGGTAGAAGAGAGTGAAGGAGAACAAGAACAGAAGAAGATTGATTTGACACTCCCAACCACCAACTCCTTGAGGTCGACTAGCAAGGCCACCTGCAATGGTCCCACTGAAAGTCAGCAGCCTTCCACCAGCCACGCTGCAGCCACTGGGGTAGTATTGTGTCGGAGCGCCAGGACAGGCAAAGGCACACGGAAGACAGGCACGAAGGGAATGCACAAGGGTGATTAGTTGATTTTTTTAATGTAATATTGCATGCAGACATGGATAAAGTTGGATTGGAAAGTTTGCTTTGTGAGGGCTTTTATTTCAGCATTGTGGCCAAGAGGATGCTGTGATGGTCAGTAACAAAGGGAAGGTAAATGTGGGAAAAATGTTGAAAGGGGAATTGGGGTTGTGTTCACTGGGACCGCAGGTGGATGATTCGATCCAGGATATCCCCGGTCACTTCCTCCTCTTCTGCTTCTTCCTCCTCCCCCTGCGAGCAGCTTGCCTCCTTCGCTGCCTCTGCTCATTCTCCATGTCCTGCTGCAGCCCAAGGGGGACTACAACTAGAGCCCCCAGGACTGGGAGCAAGTGATGTTCTCAGAGGCCTTCCTTTAACGTCCAAAGCCTTGCAAGCATCCAGCAGCACACCCTGCACACTTTAACAACTTTTTAAATGTATTGCAACAAGACACTACTCGAACAAAATGTAAAAGAAAAGTCCAAAAGTTAAAAGATAAACATACCTGAAAGATGTGTGTGTCGCTTTAAGAGGCGTTGGCAATGTATCTGTTGTACTGCTGCACGCACGTTCCTCTGTGCGCGGTTTGCAGAGGGCGGTAGCGAGAGGGGTGATGTCCAAAATCACAGTCGTGTGTCAATTCAGGCGTTGCACGCGAGTGATGTCACGATCTGCATCTGTTACGTGTGGGCGGCGAGTGCAGGCGACGGCAGCACTACCGACCTCCCCAAAATGGCGGCTGCCACCTTCCGCACCGCACGCGGGCGAAAGTGAGGTGGCCGCCATTTTTTTCAGCAAAACCGGCCTTAATGGCCGGTGCTACAGCACCGAATTACGTGGCTACTCTGCTTAAAGATTCACCCATTTCAACTTTCCTTTGACTTTCTACTTCTTGATGTTTTACTTCACAGAATATAAAGTGAGATAAGCACAGTAATCGTTTGCTCCCACATCCCTCCTTGTTCCTTAGCCTCAGCAAGTGCTGCTCTTGAATCAGCCACAGAGAGACTTGCGCGAGCACTGAGAGTTAGGTCACTCGAATGTTCCTCAAACCCGATAGTCCAGCATGTCCCTTCACTCTGCATCGTCCCATAATTAGAATATCTGTCATCAGAAACTTTCTCTGTTGGGAATTTCTTGTCCAAGCTCACATCCTGCTACTCCTGTCCACTACACCGTCCCTGAAAACTGTATTCTGTCCAGTTGTATATTTTGTGAAAATAAACCAGGTTGTTGGTTTACAGTTGTGCTTGTGGCACCAGAGTGTGACCAATGCACCTTCTGGAGATCGATTTACTTCCGTTAATAAGAAAGAATTTATGTAGCACCTTTCAGATCCTCAGTGTCCCAAAGTGCTTCTCAGCCAATGAATTGCTTTTGAAAGTTAGGCCGGAATATTGCCGGCACTCAGAGGGTGGGTTCGGAGACTTGTCCGCTGTCAAAATCTAAAAGATTGACAGTGGGTCCCGATCCCGCAGTGAATCCGCCTCCGTCAGTTTCTCAAGTGCTGGCTCTGCCTGCACTTTACAGAGCCGACACTAAGCGGTGGGTGAGCCAATTGAAATAGTTAAGAGGTTGTTAAACAGCATTTTACCATGTACTTACCATTTTTCTAGCTTTTTGACAAGTTTTACGGTGCTCGGGGATCACGTCAGGTAAGTAGGTCGGGTTTTCAATGATTTTCCATTGGAATAGGTGACAACTGCAAAAGTGGTATAAAAGCTACCATTTCACAGCTGTTCACTTTCCAATCTGTAGCTTTAAGGATTTAGAAGACACTTTTCAGCTTCAAAAAGTTTGGAAGTATTTGGAGTAAATTTTCTATCCAGTGTCACCTCCTTGGAGCAACCTCTCTCACCATTATCAGATTGCTTCTGTCATCTCAACTTCAGCTGCCATTTATTTCAACAGCATCAGTGCCCTTAATAAAATCTCACATTGATCGTCAGTATCCCACCACGATCAGCACCAACACCAACATCACTCAACACACCAGCATCACCACCAACAACAGCAACTTTCTCCACAATCACCTGATGCTGTACAAGACCCAGGGTCGCTGCAGCCAACCACATTCCTGCCCGGGAGGCCAGAGATGGCCTCACCATGGCCACATTTACTTCACTTGACACTGCCAAATGATGCGCCAGTTTGGCACCACCACAAACTAACACCATAAAGCATCCTTGCAATGCCCAAGCTATTCCTTTCACACTCATCACCATTACTGGGGTATTGATATGTCTGACCATTCACTACAACTCATTAAGCCACTTCCAAAGGTGCACACAAATCTGTCCAAGAAGGCAAAGTGTTGAAAATAAAGATTTCCACATTTGAGAACACATTAACAGAAACTTTACATGAACATTGGCTAAAAGACCCAAGTGCCTACCCTTGTGTGTTGTTAGTTAGTATGTTTGGACTTGGATAAGAGTGTGTGTGAGGGGTGGTTAATGAGATGGGGATGTCATAATGTAGATAGAGAGGGCTGGGTGGAGGTGCAAGGTAAGTTGGTGTAGGATGTGCAGGAGTAGGGAAGACAGAGTGATGGGGATGTGATAAGTGGCACAGCAGGATGAGGTTGAGCGTGGCTTTGCAGTAACGTTTCATGATCTACTGAAATCATTGAAATTTCTGTGCCACTGCACCCAGGTCTTCCTGACCACATCCCTGCTTGTGCCCTCCTGTGCAATATGCAACCAGGCTGCGTTGGTTTCCGAGGGAGGTCTCCTCTGCCCATTGGAAGGGAAGAGAACCTCCTCGAATGCTGTGACTCCCTCCATAAGCATCTGGAGGAGTCATGGGAGAGCCTGGTTGCAGCCGTGTACCTTTGTGCCGTGATTGTCAGTGTTTGCAGCACCTCAATGCTGTAGAACACTGACAGTACAACTGTCAAAATCAATGTGGACATGGTCCCTTTAAGGAAACCGGCTGATGACACGTCCTCAAGTGACATCATCAAACCCGCTTCCTTTTAATTGGCGGGAAACTTGCAGGGCGGTCTTAATAAATCCCATCAGGTGGGGGGGAAGCCATCATGGAGACAGCAGCGGGGTCACAGCCCGTCACTTGCCTTGGCCACACTGAGCCCGTGTCGGTCGGCAACATCGCAGCCTCAGTCACTGTTCTAATGCAGCCAAGTTACAAACAGCGAGGTCCCACAACTAGCAATAAAGTGAATGAACAGATAATCTGTTTTAGTGATGTTGGTCGAGGATAAATATCGGCCAGGACACCGGGGAGTACCTTTAAAGTAAGTGGTAGGAGGTTTAGAGGGGAGTTGAGGGGAAATTTCTTCACCCAGAGGGTGGTGGAACTCACTGCAAGAAAGGGTGATCAAGGCAGAAAACCTCATCACATTCAAAAAGTACTTGGATGTGCACTTAAAGTGCCGTAACCTACAGGGCTACGGACCAAGAGCTGGAAAATGGGATTAGGCTGGATAGCTCTTAGTCGGCCGGCACGAACAAAATGGGCCGAAATAGCCTCCTTCTGTGCTGTAAATTTCAATGATTCTATCATTCTAACTCCCCTGTTCTTCTTTGAGTAGTGCCATGGGATCTTTAGCATCCACCTGAGAGGGCAGGCTAGGCCTCGGTTTATAATGCCATCCGAAAGACGGCACCTCGGACAAAGTAGCATTCCTTCAGTGCAGCATTTGAACTATTTTTATACTCATAAATAGCTTTCTGTTCTCAATCACTGAACCGTCATTCAGTGGGACTATTGAGCTTTAAGTCAATGTCAAACCCAGATTGAGTGCTTATTTAAAGCTATTGCAGCAGGAAGCAAGAATAAGTGATAAGGAGCAGTGATTGTTTAATGTAGGTACTGATAACACCGGTCTCATTGTACTACTGAACACATCCACAGTAAGACCATCTCACTCCTTCAATTTCTGTTAGATCGTTTAGCCAATTCACTTGGGTCCATTTACGCTCAGAAATGATTGACTTTTGTAACCTGGGTTGGCACTGATGCGGAGATAGAGTTTCCACTGGGATGTTTGCTTTCACATTAATTAACATGTATAATTAAACACAGTGTCTACAGCCTACATTCTCTGATTCCGTACTCCAGACTCTCTTGAGCTTTAGTTAATTAACATATACTGATAAAAGCGGAAAATTCACCCCACTCCAAAAGCAGAGGAAAGCAGGTTTTTTCTACACAGGATAAAGCTCCCTTTCAATGTCTTGTTCTGTGGTTTCCACAGGTCTGTGGCCCTCTTTTTAACTTTCAGCACTTTCCCCCTCCTCTCCGGGGGCTCAATTTTCCCCAGTACATGCTTGTTTTTTTTTGGAGTAGGCTACTTTTTCTGGCCTAACTTAAAAATCCCCAGTTTCCCCAATCAATTTGCACCAGCGTAACTGACTTAGTTACGTTTTCTTCGTGTTGTGGAAAAATATTTCCGAGACTGTATAATATATAAAGAGAGGTTTATTAAATCGGAGACAAAGCTTTGGGAGAAGTGTTAGAGACCCCTGTCTCTGAACTAGCTTCTCAATTTGGTATCTCCAGTGAGGTTCTTTTATCTTACAAATTACGTCACTTTACATCACATGCTTTAGCACTAGTCCTTAAGTCTAATCATCGTATTACAAGGTTTACAAAGCTTTTCATACAATTACTATCCAAGGCTGAGCTCTTGATATAAACCAGCCTCGCATTGTGACAGGGCATTATAAACAAGTGCAGGCTTTTTGGCACCGGTATAGACAAACATACCCCCACTTATCTCTCCAGTCGTTCATGATCTCACTTTCCTATCTCCATAACTCAAGGCCAGCATACCTTGAAGTCTAACTGTGTTTTTTTTATATAAAGCATAATGCATCAGTATTGTCCCGTAAAAAAATTCATTAAAGGGGTAAATAAAAACAAATGTTTGGTCCCGTATACTAGTCAAGTATATGTCCAAAAATCCGCTCCAACAATATTCCCCCTTTTGGTCCTGGAGGATGTTCACGAAATCCTGATGACCACAATGATAGTAGCATGGTGTCATATATTCGTCCTGTGGGGTATGTTACTTCCCTGATGTTCCATATGTCCACCTTGCCTGTAGCTCTAGGCTACCCTTCAAAGGTAGTGGTCAGTGTCATCGTCGTCTGTTTCTTCATTCTTGATGTCTTCAGGTATTTCCATCAGGTGTGCTTCTTCTTCGGCGATTACACTGGCTACTGGCATCAGTCGAGCCATCATAACTTTACAGCAGATATTAAAACACCCGATAATCAGACAGCAAGTAATTATTATTACAACCAGCATAATTACTCCATGCATAAGATAGGACCCCCAGGATTCCCCTAACAGCCAATCAAACCAGCCAGATCCTCCTGCTATCGTGGATAACTTCTTTACCTCCCTTCTTATGTGATCAGCGAGGTTGGTTATGTTTTCTGAATTATCGGGAATGTAAGTGCAACATTCAGCTCCAATTAAGGCACATGTGCTCCCACTTTGTGCTAGTATATAATCTAGGGCCATTCGGTTCTGAAGTACCATTGTGCGTATGGCTACCATTTCAGCCGTTATGCCCTCCATTGCTTCAGCAGTGTCGTTAACTATCTGTTCCAGTACCCTCTCTAGGTTACGTAATTCATCCATGGTGCGTCCTATCCCGAATGGGAGCATCATGACTCCCAAATAGACTCTCTACCGGGGTAAGATCTCGTCTTAGTCGACCTGGTGTCTGTACTTCTGCTAAAGTACGTACCCGTCTGACAAAAGGGACCACATATCCCAAATAACAGGACCCCCTCCAGTTCTGAGGCAACCAGGGGTAGGCCTTATGCCCGCACACAAAATAAGTGCCATTGTATGCTGTTAGATTCGATCCCAATCTCTCTCTCAGCCCCCGTCGCCACCTAATCTTAGGGTCCCAGTCCTGGCTACTTGTCTGATTCTTCAAACCCTCTATTTCAAAGAACCCCTGGTTTGTTGTTTCGCTACCTGTTATGTTCCACCTGGTGAGGTTAAAGTATCCTGCTACAAAACCTGTTTCCTCACCGGTCAGGTTTCTAGTGAAACAAATGTCAGCGGTGGGCCTTCCAACTCCTGAGGTGTTGGTCAAAACCAGGAACGGGGGTCGTACCGACCTATTGTCTTCCGGCTGGTATCATCCGTCAATGCATCCAAAAGGTAACCCCCCCCGATCTCCACGTTTCTTTATCCCCACTCTGGTTCCAAGTATCATTTACTTCCCCTGTACCGTTTTGTCGCATTACCCACTCCGCTACTTCCGAAATGTTAAGGGAGATTGACCGCAAAGGGATGCCTCCTTTGCTATGTATGGGGATGTGCGAACATACCCAGCAACTAGAAAAGTTCTCATTTTGCGCATAAACATAAGACATGTACAAAAAGGTATTCACATGTAACTCTCGTTTCGGTCTAGCTAGCAGGCCGGACCTAACACGAACTATGATAATCGCACTGATCGCAATATATAGTTTCATCATCTTATTACTCTATATTTAACAAATAGTCAAAGGCAAAATGGCCGTATGGCTTGCTTGAAGAATCTCTCGCTGTCGATCTGTAAATAGACAAACAACAACAACTAATACGTGTGCAAAAGGCTGGTTCAAAAACCTTAAGCTGGGTCCAATGCTTCCATTTTCCGTTCCCTTTAACATTGATGCAGGCACAAGTGTCCCTGTTGATTATAACCTCATACGGTCCTATCCATTTTTGGGGCAAACCCCAGTTTTCCCGGGAAGACCCTTACCATAACGTGACTTCCCGCCAACGGGACTTCAGGGAGCTTTGTAAGCTCTGCTTCCGCGTCTCTTTCTTCCTGATTGTCCCTAACTAATTTACGCATCCCTTTTAATTGAGTGTATTAATTGAGATATACTGCTTTGAGTACTGTTGGGGAGGATGACTCATCAGGGGAGGGCAGCAGCAGCCAAGTTCATGGCACCGTAGGTGGCTCTGCTGCAAAGGAGGGCAGGAAAAAGATTGGGAGCGCGATAGTGATAGGGGATTCGATGGTGAGGGGAATAGATAGGCGTTTCTGCGGACGCAACCGAGACTCCAGGATGGTATGTTGCCTCCCTGGTGCAAGGGTCAAGGATGTCTCGGAGCGGGTGCAGGACATTCTGAAATGGGAGGGAGAACAGCCAGTTGTCGTGGTGCACATTGGTACCAACGACATAGGTAAAAAAAGGGATGAGGTCCTACGAAAAGAATTTAAGGAGCTAGGAGCTAAATTAAAAAGTAGGACCTCAAAAGTAGTAATCTCGGGATTGCTACCAGTGCCACGTGATAGTCAGAGTAGGAATCGCAGGACAGCGCAGATGAATACATGGCTTGAGCAGTGGTGCAGCAGGGAGGGATTCAAATTCTTGGGGCATTGGAACCGGTTCTGGGGGAGGTGGAACCAGTACAAACCGGACGGTCTGCACCTGGGCAGGACCGGAACCAATGTCCTAGGGGGAGTGTTTGCTAGTGCTGTTGGGGAGGAGTTAAACTAATATTGCAGGGGAATGGGAACCTATGCAGGGAGACAGAGGGAGACAAAAATGAGGCAAAAGCAAAAGACAGAAAGGAGATGAGGAAAAGTGGAGGGCAGAGAAACCCAAGGCAAAGAACAAAAAGGGCCACTATACAGCAAAATTCTAAAAGGACAAAGGGTGTTAAAAAAGCAAGCCTGAAGGCTTTGTGTCTTAATGCAAGGAGTATCTGCAATAAGGTGGATGAATTAACTGTGCAAATAGATGTTAACAAATATGATGTGATTGGGATTACGGAGACGTGGCTCCAGGATGATCAGGGCTGGGAACTCAACATCCAGGGGTATTCAACATTCAGGAAGGATAGAATAAAAGGAAAAGGAGGTGGGGTAGCATTGCTGGTTAAAGAGGAGATTAATGCAATAGTTAGGAAAGACATTAGCTTGGATGATGTGGAATCTATATGGGTAGAGCTGCAGAACACTAAAGGGCAAAAATCGTTAGTGGGAGTTGTGTACAGACCTCCAAACAGTAGTAGTGATGTTGAGGAGGGCATCAAACAGGAAATTAGGAGTGCATGCAATAAAGGTGCAGCAGTTATAATGGGTGACTTTAATATGCACATAGATTGGGCTAGCCAAACTGGAAGCAATACGGTGGAGGAGGATTTCCTGGAGTGCATAAGGGATGGTTTTCTAGACCAATATGTCGAGGAACCAACTAGGGGGGAGGCCATCTTAGACTGGGTGTTGTGTAATGAGAGAGGATTAATTAGCAATCTCATTGTGCGAGGCCCCTTGGGGAAGAGTGACCATAATATGGTGGAATTCTGCATTAGGATGGAGAATGAAACAGTTAATTCAGAGACCATGGTCCAGAACTTAAAGAAGGGTAACTTTGAAGGTATGAGGCATGAATTGGCTAAGATAGATTGGCTAATGATACTTAAGGGGTTGACTGTGGATGGGCAATGGCAGACATTTAGAGACCGCATGGATGAATTACAACAATTGTACATTCCTGTCTGGCGTAAAAATAAAAAAGGGAAGGTGGCTCAACCGTGGCTATCTAGGGAAATCAGGGATAGTATTAAAGCCAAGGAAATGGCATACAAATTGGCCAGAAATAGCAGCGAACCTGGGGACTGGGAGAAATTTAGAACTCAGCAGAGGAGGACAAAGGGTTTGATTAGGGCAGGGAAAATGGAGTACGAGAAGAAGCTTGCAGGGAACATTAAGGCGGATTGCAAAAGTTTCTATAGGTATGTAAAGAGAAAAAGGTTAGTAAAGACAAACGTAGGTCCCCTGCAGTCAGAATCAGGGGAAGTCATAACGGGGAACAAAGAAATGGCAGACCAATTGAACAAGTACTTTGGTTCAGTATTCACTAAGGAGGACACAAACAACCTTCCGGATATAAAAGGGGTCAGAGGGTCTAGTAAGGAGGAGGAACTGAGGGAAATCTTTATTAGTCGGGAAATTGTGTTGGGGAAATTGATGGGATTGAAGGCCGATAAATCCCCAGGGCCTGATGGACTGCATCCCAGAGTACTTAAGGAGGTGGCCTTGGAAATAGCGGATGCATTGACAGTCATTTTCCAACATTCCATTGACTCTGGATCAGTTCCTATAGAGTGGAGGGTAGCCAATGTAACCCCACTTTTTAAAAAAGGAGGGAGAGAGAAAGCAGGGAATTATAGACCGGTCAGCCTGACCTCAGTAGTGGGTAAAATGATGGAATCAATTATTAAGGATGTCATAGCAGCGCATTTGGAAAATGGTGACATGATAGGTCCAAGTCAGCATGGATTTGTGAAAGGGAGATCATGCTTGACAAATCTTCTGGAATTTTTTGAGGATGTTTCCAATAAAGTGGACAAAGGAGTACCAGTTGATGTGGTATATTTGGACTTTCAGAAGGCTTTCGACAAGGTCCCACACAGGAGATTAATGTGCAAAGTTAAAGCACATGGGATTGGGGGTAGTGTGCTGACGTGGATTGAGAACTGGTTGTCAGACAGGAAGCAAAGAGTAGGAGTAAATGGGTACTTTTCGGAATGGCAGGCAGTGACTAGTGGGGTACCGCAGGGTTCTGTGCTGGGGCCCCAGCTGTTTACATTGTACATTAATGATTTAGACGAGGGGATTAAATGTAGTATCTCCAAATTTGCGGATGACACTAAGTTGGGTGGCAGTGTGAGCTGCAAGGAGGATGCTATGAGGCTGCAGAATGACTTGGATAGGTTAGGTGAGTGGGCAAATGCGTGGCAGATGAAGTATAATGTGGATAAATGTGAGGTTATCCACTTTGGTGGTAAAAACAGAGAGACAGACTATTATCTGAATGGTGACAGATTAGGAAAAGGGAAGGTGCAACGAGACCTGGGTGTCATGGTACATCAGTCATTGAAGGTTGGCATGCAGGTACAGCAGGCGGTTAAGAAAGCAAATGGCATGTTGGCCTTCATAGCGAGGGGATTTGAGTACAGGGACAGGGAGGTGTTACTGCAGTTGTACAGGGCCTTGGTGAGGCCACACCTGGAGTATTGTGTACAGTTTTGGTCTCCTAACTTGAGGAAGGACATTCTTGCTATTGAGGGAGTGCAGCGAAGATTCACCAGACTGATTCCCGGGATGGTGGGACTGACCTATCAAGAAAGACTGGATCAACTGGGCTTGTATTCACTGGAGTTCAGAAGAGTGAGAGGGGACCTCATAGAAACGTTTAAAATTCTGACGGGTTTGGACAGGTTGGATGCAGGAAGAATGTTCCCAATGTTGGGGAAGTCCAGAACCAGGGGTCACAGTCTAAGGATAAGGGGTAAGCCATTTAGGACCGAGATAAGGAGAAACTTCTTCACCCAGAGAGTGGTGAACCTGTGGAATTCCCTACCACAGAAAGTAGTTGAGGCCAATTCACTAAATATATTCAAAAGGGAGTTAGATGAAGTCCTTACTACTCGGGGGATCAAGGGGTATGGCGTGAAAGCAGGAAGGGGGTACTGAAGTTTCATGTTCAGCCATGAACTCCTTGAATGGCGGTGCAGGCTAGAAGGGCTGAATGGCCTGCTGCTGCACCTATTTTCTATGTTTCTATGTTTCTATGAGTACTTAGTTCCAAAACATATCATTTTATTTTGTCTTTTAATGGGCCTACATCGGCACCCCCTGTTCTGATGTTCTCTGGTAATTGCATCGCCCTTCCTGTCATTAGTTCATAAGGGGTTAATCCGGTTGTCCGGTTTGTCGTGGCTCTTAACTTCATCAATATAATGGGTAATACTTCTGTCCACGTTTTTCCTGACGTTTTCATGGCCTTTGCCAGGGCGTTCTTAAGGGTATGGTTCATGCGCTCTACCATCTCAGAACTCTGCGGGTGGTAGGGGATGTGGAATTTTTGTTTTATGCCCATCAGCTGGCATATTGTTTTTACAATTTTCCCGGTGAAGTGGGTGCCTTGGTTGGAATCTATTTGAAGAGGCACTCCCCATCGGGGAATCACCTGCTCGATCAATATCCTTGCCACAGTTGAGGCAGTGCAATCACGTGTGGAGAAAGCTTCCACCCACCGGGTAAATTGATCTATAATCACTAGGCAATATCTTTTTCCATGGGATGGGGGCAAAGGACCTGTGAAATCAATTTGTACGTGTTCCCATGGCCCCCGTGGACGGGGCTGGTGTCCCATTTTAATTTTAATGGGCCTGCCTGGATTATATTGTGCGCACGTAACGCATCGATGGCAATATTTGGCGATATCTCTCCCCATCCCTTTCCACCACCAATCTCTCCCAAGACTCCCGGTCATGGCCTCTCGTCCTGAATGGGACAGGCCATGATGCAACTCCAATAAGGTATTCTGTATGCATTCAGGCGCCATTACCTTGTCGTTTCGTCTCCAAACGTTATCCTTCCCTTGCGTTGCGCCCTGCTTTGTCCACATACCTATTTCCTCCTCAGAAGTGTCCTGGTGTAGTTTCTCAATACTTATCTGTTGGTCTCGGGCCCCAGCGGCACTGACTGAGGCTTCCTCACACTCTTCCTGTTCTAATGCCTTCTGAGCAGCTACGCCTGCAGCTTTATTCCCCTGGTGACTCAGCCAATCTGGACTGGTTCGGTCCGGCTCCCTCCTGTGGGCTTTAATTTTAATAACCGCTACCTGTTTTGGTTTTTACTGGCTGCTAAAAGAGCTTCTATTCTCAGCTGATGCTTTATGGGATGTCCGCTAGTTGTGATCAACCCCTTCTCCCCCATGCTGTTATATATTCGTGTACTACCCCGAATGCATATCTACTGTCTGTATAGATATTAACAATCTTATTTTCCGATAATTCCAGTGCCCGGGTGAGGGCTACCAGTTCTGCCACTTGAGTTGACGACCCCCCATTAATTCGCCCTGATTCGACTGTCTCTAGATCCTGGTTAACTACGGCCCATCCGGTACGAGGTAGTCCCTCTACGTATTTTCGTGAGCCGTCCACAAATAAGATTTGTTCTGCGGTTTGAAGGGGGGCGTCTTTTATTCTATCCTCTTCCATATCCTCACATACCTCTTCGCAAAAGTGGGGTTCCCCTTCACCCATCATACCTTCTGTGGGGTTGTTTCCTACATCCCTAATTATGGTTACCGCTTTGTTGGGTGTTAAGAGGACTGCTTCCCACTTTGCCCGTCTCATATTAGATACGGTTCTCAGTTTTCCTGTGTTTAACATTTCTACCAATGTGTGTTTAGTGTGGAGAATGATGTTTCCAGTCATCACCACAGGCTCGCTTAATTTTTACCGCCCAAGCTGCGCAATCTAGCGCGGCTGTACATCTGGATAACCCAGTCACCACCGGGCTTTCGGTGGGAGAGTAATAGGCTATAGGTCTCCTTTTATCCCCGTGATCTTGGGTGACCACGGCCATATAGAACCCACCTTCATTGTTACAGTGGATGTGGAAATCCTTACCCATGTCAGGCAGTCCCAATCCAGGTGCGGAGACTAGTTCTGACTTGAGTTTACTATACGCCTGTTCTTGTTCAGGGCCCCATTCTATGAGGTCTAGGGCCGGTTTCCCCCCTTTCTCTAATCTTTGTATTGGCTCAGCAATTTTTGCAAAATCAGGGATAAAGTTCCGGCTGTAATTAAAGAGACCCAGTACCTTCCTCACCCCCCTTACCGTTACTGGTCTAGGCATGTCCTTGACAGCCTTTTTCCTTTCCGAGGGCATTTCTTTCAGCCCCTTTGAGAGGCAGTACCCTAGGTACAGGACCTGGGATTTCCCTACCTGGGCCTTTTTGGGGTTAACCTTAAGGCCCGCCGTTTCCAGAGCCCTTAATACTAAGTATAGGGTTGTCTGATGTCCTTCCTTGGTTTCTGAGGCTATTAATATGTCGTCGACATATTGTAAAATACTATTTCCTGCCGGTACCTCTATTTGTTTTAGTATATCACTCATGGCTCGATGGAATATGGCAGGACTATTATGGAATCCTTGTGGTAATCGGGTCCAAGTATATTGTTTATCCTCCACCGTGAAGGCAAATTTTTCTTGTGATTCTGGGTCGAGGGGAAGGGCCCAAAAACCATTGGCTATGTCCAGGACTGTAAAGATCTTATGTTCAGGGGATAATCCATTAAGCATTGTGGAGGGGCTGGCCACTATCGGGTGTAATTTGGGGGTGACCTTGTTAAGGGCAGTGTAGTCGATAGTGAGTCTATAACTCCCATCTGGTTTCCCTACCGGCCATGTTGGGGAGTTAGTGGTGCTAACTGTTTCTTTTAAGATACCCTTTTCCACTAGCCCTTTTACTATTTCTACAACCGCTGTTCTAGCTTCAGGTCTTATAGGGTATTGTTCCCTCACGATTCTTGTATACGTAAAATCTCATGGATATATATAAGTTATCAATTTCCACCAATTGGGTGGTGCTCAGGTAGGCCAGTGTGGGCCGTCCATCTATTCCGTTTATCAGAGCCTTCTTGTCGGTGACGGGAAGGGGCATATTGGTAATGGATATTGAGGCTCCTGTGTCCACTAGCATCTCACACTGTCGGACCCCTACTAGTGCAGACACATATATCCTTTTTACTTTGTACAGGGGCCACCGGACATCACCGGGTGGCTTTGTACGCCTGCCACTTCTGGTATTCCTGTTCTGACAGGGTCCTTGCCTTATTAGGATAGCCATTTTTACCATAGCATGTCGCTTCCAGGTGCCCTTTCTTACCACAATACGTACATTGCTTTTCACTGCCTTTCCCTTTGCATTCCCTGGCAAAATGGCCCGGTTTTCCACAATTATGGCAAGTCCCCCTTTTCTGCCCTCCTCCTGTTCCCGTGGCAGAGACCTTTTCCTGCTTTATCTTTTTCTTTTCTAAACTGCTAAAGCTTACTGTTTTAGCCTTTTTCAAAACTCCGTTTTACACCTTCACAGATAGCTCACCACTCGCCCAGGAGTTTGACCTGATCCCTGAAGGTATTTCTAAATTTAAAACTCTTTTTTTTGACTGAGCTAGAAGCTTTCGTGTCAAGGTTTTACACAAAGGAAAATGGGAGCGTTTTAAAAGCCATTCTTTATCTCATTCCTAGACTAAATTTATGTCTTTCAACCCAATTGCATGTTTTCTTTCGACAAGTAAGTGAGCGTGTCAAATAAATTCTTTTTTTTTACTCCCGGGACCATGTATTTTTTTATCTTTTACTCAACAAACCTATCCTTTGTGCATTTCCTAGCTCCGTAACTTATCATCCGAATATATCCACACCTTCGTTTCTAACTTAACATGTAATACCATAAGGTTCACAGTTTCTTAAACTTCCCACATACAGGGCAACACTACGAAGGGTTAAAAAAAATTTCACTCTGTTTGGAAAAAGTGGGTGAAGCTAAAACAGGCAGGCAACTCCACACCTTCCCAAACAGGCTTTCATTCATTCCGCAGTCAAAATCACTCAAGTACTCTCTTCATTCAAAATAGACACTCACAAAAGTCTCTCTTCATTCAACAAAGCTTATGTCTGGATCCATAAGTCACTTAAGATAGTCACGATCAGCTTTTTTATGGCATTACGTAATTACGCAAGTTACAATTAATGATAGGAATTAATTAATGACCCGGGCAGCCCGCGTTTTACATTCCCTTCCTTACATAGAAACATAGAAACATAGAAAATAGGTGCAGGAGTAGGCCATTCGGCCCTTCTAGCCTGCACCGCCATTCAATGAGTTCATGGCTGAACATTCAACTTCAGTACCCCATTCCTGCTTTCTCGCCATACCCCTTGATCCCCCGAGTAGTAAGGACCTCATCTAACTCCTTTTTGAATATATTTAGTGAATTGGCCTCAACAACTTTCTGTGGTAGAGAATTCCACAGGTTCACCACTCTCTGGGTGAAGAAGTTCCTCCGCATCTCGGTCCTAAATGGCTTACCCCTTATCCTTAGACTGTGACCTCTGGTTCTGGACTTCCCCAACATTGGGAACATTCTTCCTGCATCTAACCTGTCTAACCCCGTCAGAATTTTAAATGTTTTTATGAGGTCCCCTCTCATTCTTCTGAACTCCAGTGAATACAAGCCCAGTTAATCCAGTCTTTCTTGATAGGTCAGTCCCGCCATCCCGGGAATCAGTCTGGTGAACCTTCGCTGCACTCCCTCAATAGCAAGAATGTCCTTCCTCAGGTTAGGAGACCAAAATTGTACACAATACTCCAGGTGTGGCCTCACCAATGCCCTGTACAACTGTAGCAACACCTCCCTGCCCCTGTACTCAAATCCCCTCGCTATGAAGGCCAACATGCCATTTGCTTTCTTAACCGCCTGCTGCACCTGCATGCCAACCTTCAATGACTGATGTACCATGACACCTAGGTCTCTTTGCACCTCCCCTTTTCCTAATCTGTCACCATTCAGATAATAGTCTGTCTCTCTGTTTTTACCACCAAAGTGGATAACCTCACATTTATCCACATTATACTTCATCTGCCATGCATTTGCCCACTCACCTAACCTATCCAAGTCGCTCTGCAGCCTCACAGCATCCTCCTCGCAGCTCACACTGCCACCCAACTTAGTGTCATCCGCAAATTTGGAGATACTACATTTAATCCCCTCATCTAAATCATTAATGTACAGTGTAAACAGCTGGGGCCCCAGCACAGAACCTTGCGGTACCCCACTAGTCACTGCCTGCCATGCTGAAAAGTACCCATTTACTCCTACTCTTTGCTTCCTGTCTGACAACCAGTTCTCAATCCATGTCAGTACACTACCCCCAATCTCATGTGCTCTAACTTTGCACATCAATCTCTTGTGTGGGACCTTGTCGAACGCCTTCTGAAAGTCCAAATATACCACATCAACTGGTTCTCCCTTGTCCACTCTACTGGAAACATCCTCAAAAAATTCCAGAAGATTTGTCAAGCATGATTTCCCTTTCACAAATCCATGCTGACTTGGACCTATCATGTCACCTCTTTCCAAATGCACTGCTATGACATCCTTAATAATTGATTCCATCATTTTACCCACTACCGATGTCAGGCTAACTGGTCTATAATTCCCTGTTTTCTCTCTCCCTCCTTTTTTAAAAAGTGGGGTTACATTGGCTACCCTCCACTCTATAGGAACTGATCCAGAGTCAATGGAATGTTGGAAAATGACTGTCAACGCATCCACTATTTCCAAGGTCACCTCCTTAAGTACTCTGGGATGCAGTCCATCAGGCCCTGGGGATTTATCGGCCTTCAATCCCATCAATTTCCCCAACACAATTTCCCGGCTAATAAGGATTTCCCTCAGTTCCTCCTCCTTACTAGACCCCCCGATCCCTTTTATAACCGGAAGGTTGTTCGTGTCCTCCTTCGTGAATACCGAACCAAAGTACTTGTTCAATTGGTCCGCCATTTCTTTGTTCCCCGTTATGACTTCCCCTGATTCTGACTGCAGGGGACCTACGTTTGTCTTTACTAACCTTTTTCTCTTTACATATCTATAGAAACTTTTGCAATCCGTCTTAATGTTCCCTGCAAGCTTCTTCTCATACTTCATTGTCCCTGCCCTAATCAAACCCTTTGTTCTCCTCTGCTGAGTTCTAAATTTCTCCCAGTCCCCAGGTTCGCTGCTATTTCTGGCCAATTTGTATGCCACTTCCTTGGCTTTAATACTATCCCTGATTTCCCTTGATAGCCACGGTTGAGCCACCTTCCCTTTTTTATTTTTATGCCAGACAGGAATGTACAATTGTTGTAGTTCATCCATGCGGTTTCGAAATGTCTGCCATTGCCCATCCACAGTCAACCCCTTAAGTATCATTCGCCAATCCATCCCAGCCAATTCACGCCTCATACCTTCAAAGTTAGCCTTCTTTAAGTTCTGGACCATGGTCTCTGAATTAACTGTTTCATTCTCCATCCCAATGCAGAATTCCACCATATTATGGTCACTCTTCCCCAAGGGGCCTCGCACAACGAGATTGCTAATTAATCCTCTCTCATTACATAACACCCGGTCTAAGATGGCCTCCCCCCTAGTTGGTTCCTCGACATATTGGTCTAAAAAACCATCCCTTATGCACTCCAGGAAATCCTCCTCCACCGTATTGCTTCCAGTTTGGCTAGCCCAATCTATATGCATATTAAAGTCATCCATTATAACTGCTGCACCTTTATTGCACGCACCCCTAATTTCCTGTTTGATGCCCTCCCCAACATCACTACTACTGTTTGGAGGTCTGTACACAACTTCCACTAACGTTTTTTGCCCTTTGGTGTTCTGCAGCTCTACCCATATAGATTCCACGTCATCCAAGCTAATGTCCTTCCTAACTATTGCCTTAATCTCCTCCTTAACCAGCAATGCTACCCCACCTCCTTTTCCTTTTATTCTATCCTTCCTGAATGTTGAATACCCCTGGATGTTGAGTTCCCAGCCCTGATCATCCTGGAGCCACGTCTCCGTAATCCCAATCACATCATATTTGTTAACATTTATTTGCACAGTTAATTCATCCACCTTATTGCGGATACTCCTTGCATTAAGACACAAAGCCTTCAGGCTTGTTTTTTTAACACCCTCTGTCCTTTTAGAATTTTGCTGTACAATGGCCCTTTTTGTTCTTTGCCTTGGGTTTCTCTGCCCTCCACTTTTCCTCATCTCCTTTCTGTCTTTTGCTTTTGCCTCCTTTTTGTTTCCCTCTATCTCCCTGCATTGGTTCCCATCCCCCTGCCATATTAGTTTAACTCCTCCCCAATAGCACTAGCAAACACTCCCCCGAGGACATTGGTTCCGATTCTGCCCAGGTGCAGACCGTCCGGTTTGTACTGGTCCCATCTTCACCTTCCATGTTCACCAGTCTCGGACGTTTCCCTTTGTTTCTGTAATACTTACGGCCACGACTACTCTGTGGGGACCCTTTATCTTCGCAACAAAGCTAGCGTGTTTCCTTACCACCAGAGTTTTGGCTCTAGGTTGGAATGATCAGTTCCCTTCCGCACCGACCTTATTTACTAAAGAGACAACTCAAACTGGTTAGTCAGCCTCTTCCCGCTATCTACTTACTCGTATCTTATACACTATCCCGTCGTGCCCGTACACCTCTCTTTTCAGTCTCTAACACCAGATTCCAGATACTGTCTTAAGTGATCACGTCTGATCGGACAGTATCCTGTTCGTGACGCCATTTTGTTGTGGAAAAATATTTCCGAGACTGTATAATATATAAAGAGAGGTTTATTAAATTGGAGACAAAGCTTTGGGAGAAGTGGTAGAGACCCCTGTCTCTGAACTAGCTTCTCAATTTGGTATCTCCAGTGAGGTTCTTTTATCTTACAAATTACGTCACTTTACATCACATGCTTTAGCACTAGTCCTTAAGTCTAATCATCGCATTACAAGGTTTACAAAGCTTTTCATACAATTACTATCCAAAGCTGAGCTCTTGATATAAACCAGCCTCGCATTGTGACAGGGCATTATAAACAAGTGCAGGCTTTTTGGCACCGGTATAGACAAGCATACCCCCACTTATCTCTCCAGTCGTTCATTATCTCACTTTCCTATCTCCATAACTCAAGGCCAGCATACCTTGAAGTTTAACTGTGTTTTTTTTATATAAAGCATAATGCATCAGTATTGTCCCTTACAAAATTCATTAAAGGGGAAAATAAAAACAACTGTTTGGTCCCGTATACTAGTCAAGTATATGTCCAAAAATCCACTCCAACACTTAGGTAAGTTTTTTTTTCTCAAAAGGGGACGTTACCAACCACCTACGCCAGTTCTGGCCACTTAGGCAAATTTGGCCAGCAATTTTGGCCCAAGTTTCGGCTTTCCCGCAGAACAGCGCACCTCCAAGAGGCACGCCTATTTTGTAGAATTAAAAGCACGCCTAAAACTTACCCCGCAATTCTCCGTGTTCAGCAGGCCTGTTTAGCAGTCGGCGCGGTGCAACACAAGCAGCTGGGGGCGGAGCTACAGCCCTACGCTGAAAAGAGTGCCAGCACCTGCGCGCGTGCGCACTGGTTCCTACGTGCATGCGCAGTAGCTCCTGGCCCTCCAGCGTGCCCTGTCTCTGGGCGACCCTATCCCTGGCGAACGGACGTCGCGATGTTCACTGCCCCTATCTCGGGCCGAGTTACCTGCCTGCCTCACCGTCCCTCGCCTCACCGCTGCCCGACCTCGGGCCTCGCCTCGTCGCCACTGCCCTTACCTCGAGGCCTCCTCATGGCCTGCCTGAACACCACCTCTGCGATGGAGCAGCCCGAACAGCTCTTCGGCGGGCCCCACCCGACCACCTCCTCGGCGGCGGGGCCCGCCCGAAATCTTTCCCGGTGGAGGGCCCCGCCCGAACACCTCCTCGGCAGGCAGGGCTGCGTGTACTGTTGGAGGGCTCCCGGAGCTCCTGAACGGATAGGTGCTGCAGTAATTATTTTTTATTTAGTGATTTATTGATTGATTTTTAATTTTTTTAATTTTTAATTTATTGATTTATTGATTTATTTATTGATTGGTTGATTTATTGATTTATTTATAATTTATTATTGATGATGGCCTTTATTGCTAAAAATGAAGTGTTTAATGCTTTGGAAAATCCCCTAACTTCCCTCGAACTTCCCTTCGCCCCCCATCCCCCCATCTCTGGCTACCTGCACCTAATTTCTAAAGCGTACAAAAGTCGACGCTTACTCTGTTCTAAGTTAGTTTGGAGTAATCTTTCGCTGCCTAAACTTCAAAAACAGGCGTAAGTGGCTGATAATGCCCCCTTTTGAAAAAAAAACTGAACTAAAACGAAACTAAACTAACTCCGTAGAACTGGAGCAAACTAAATGCCGAGAATTGTGATTTCTGAGATACTCCAAACTAAACTAGTTGCTCCAAAAAAATAGGAGCAACTCGAGCCAAAACTTGGGCCCATAGTTACTCCATTTCTACTTAGGCCAGCGTATGTGGTCACGCGAGAAAACCCTTGCACAGAGTTAAAGAAATCGGCACAGGTAGGTACATCGGAGGCCATTCGGCCTGGGATAGGACCGGGAAGCGGAGAGGACCTGCACCTGAACCAACCGAGCCTTAGCAATGTTAAATAAATCAATGCGGAGTGCATTTGCAAACAAACTCACGAGATATTGAAAAATAAAATCCATTCAATAGAAACACCACTTCTCAGAGGGAACAGACTTGCAAAACTACCCTTCCTTCGCACAATTAAAATAATCAAGAAATAATCATTACCGCAATTCTATAAGAAATAAAAAATTGAAGTCCTACCTTCAGCATCAAACTCCAATTCACCTTTCTGCACTCGGTCCGGAAGGGCAGTGGGCCGGTGCGGGAGGCCACTCGGCCTGGGCTAGTGGTGGGACAATGCACCGGGAGGCCACTCAGCCTGGGCTAGGGGCGGGACAACGCACCAGGAGGCCACTCAGCCTGGGCTAGGGGCGGGACAACGCACCGGGAGGCCACTCAGCCTGGGCTAGGGGCAGGACAACGCACCGGGAGGTCACTCAGCCTGGGCTAGGGGCGGGACAACGCACCGGGAGGCCACTCGGCCTGGGCTAGGGGCGGGACAACGCACCGAGAGGCCACTCGGCCTGGGCTAGGGGCGGGACAACACACCGGGAGACTACTCGGCCTGGGCTAGGGGCAGAAGGGAGTGAGCTGGCCAGCATCGGGGGCCAGAGAGTGGCTGCAATTCAACGGAGAGGCTGGTTTGGGAGAAGAGGAACTCTGTGGTCTGCAGCGTGTGTGTGGCGATCGCACCTTCCCTGCACACTCAGCTCCAGTATAGGCAGCCGAGCTATCAGGACATGCAGCACGAGACTGATCACAATTAAAAGCAACAGCACCAATTTGGATCTCCAGAAGATCAGAATTGGCATTCTTTGATACAGCGTGGCCATATTCTTAAAAACTCCAATTAAAAATGTTCAGAATAAAATACTGTTAGTTGCTTTCCTTGCACATGTGCAGCAGTGTCATGCCCAGCACTGAGAGACTGCCCTCAGCTCAGAGGCAGGCTGGATAAGACTTGGGTGCATGGCTGAGGTTTCTTCAGTGCAGCCCTGGTCAATATGACCGTCCTGGCTTATGGCACTGCAAACAGAGGCCAGTCCACGTTCAGAGGTGACGTGGAACCGGCCCTGAAGACTGCACTTCAAGCAAGGGCTCCTCATATCTGCAGCCAGTACCAGGCTGACTGCTTCACATTCTAGTCCTGTAACTTGGATATTTGTAATCAGACAGGGCCTTAGAATCACGGACATTACAACACGGAAGTAGCTGTTTAAAAATGGCCGATTGCCTACTCGGAGCGCTACTGCGCATGTGCGGCCATCACTTTTTTCCACCGCACATGTCCCAGCACATTTTCCAGCGCAGAACGCAGGCTCTACCCCAAGGTGACTGGCCACGCTGCGCGGCTGCAGAGAAGAGGCCAAACAGCGGCGAAAGTAGGAAGATTTTTTTCTGCAGCATCGCCTGACATATTGAAACAGCGCAACTTAGGCAAGTATGCTAGAAAACCGGTTCGGGGAAAATTGAGCCCCTGGAAACCACATTTTACAGCCAGTGAAGTACTATTGAAGTCTTGCCTTTGCTGTAATGTAGGAAATGTAGGTCACTTTAAGCAACGCTAAACAAAAAGTGGCCTTCTCTGTCCCCACGCCATTTGCTCAATAAGTTTCAAAGCTGTATTAACAGAAGGTTATGCTGATAGGGTTAAATGAAGAGGGGTGGGAGAAGGCTCATGTGGAGCATAAACACCGGCATGGACTTGTTGGGCCCAATGGCCAGTTTCTATGCCGTAAATTCTATGTAACCCGATGTCATCATCATAGACAGTCCCTCGGAATCGAAGAAGACTTGCTTCCACTCCTAAAGTGAGTCCTTTGGTTGCTGAACAGTCCAATGTGAGAGCCACAGACCCTGTCACAGGTGGGACAGACATTTGTTGGGGGAAGGGGGAGGTGAAACTGATTTGCCCTACGCTCCTTCCGCTGCCTGTGCCACTGCGGCATTGAGTTTTGAAGAGCTCAACGCCCTCTGGGATGCACTTTCTCCACCGAGGGCGGTCTTCAGCCAGGGACTCCCAGGTGTCAGTGGTGATGTCGCACTTTATCAGGGAGCCTTTGAGGGTGTCCCTGTAACGTTCCCGCTGCCCACCTTTGGCTCGTTTGCCGTGAAGGAGCAATTGCTTAGGGAGCCTCGTGTCTGGCATGTGAACTATGTGGCCTGCCCAGCGAAGCTGATCAAGTGTGGTCAGTGCTTCAATGCTGGGGATGTTAGC
The DNA here is from genome assembly GCF_044704955.1 of Pristiophorus japonicus. Lineage (NCBI taxonomy): Eukaryota > Metazoa > Chordata > Chondrichthyes > Pristiophoridae > Pristiophorus > Pristiophorus japonicus. Next base: position 69,867,927 of record NC_091994.1, read on the forward strand.
CTGGGCGAGGACACTGATGTTGGTGCGCCTGTCCTCACAGGGCATTTGCAGGATCTTGCGGAGACATTGTTGGTGATATATCTCCAGCGACTTGAGGTGTCTTCGGTACATCGTCCATGCCTCTATACAGGAGGTCGGGTATTACTACAGCCCTGTTGACCATGAGCTTGGTGGTGGATTTGAGGGCCTGGTCTTTGAACACTCTTTTCCTCAGGCCAAAGGCTGCACTGTCGCACTGGAGGCGATGTTGAATCTCTGCATCAATGTCTGCCTTTGTTGATAAAAGACTCCCGAGGTATGGGAAATAGTCCATATTGTCGAGGGCCGCGCCTTGAATCTTGATGACTGGGGGGCAGTGCTGCGCGGCGAGGACATAGAAACATAGAAAGTAGGTGCAGGAATAGGCCATTTGGCCCTTCGAGCCTGCACCGCCATTCAATAAGATCATGGTTGATCATTCCTTCAGTACCCCTTTCCTGCTTTCTCTCCATACCCCTTGATTCCCTTAACCGTAAGAGCCATATCTAATTTCCTCTTGAATATATCCAATGAACTGGCATCAACACTCTCTGCGGCAGGGAATTCCACAGGTTAACAACTCTCTGAGTGAAGAAATTTCTCCTCATCTCAGTCCTAAATGGCCTACCCCTTATCCTAAGACTGTCCTCTGGTTCTGGACTTCCCCAACATCGGGAACATTCTTCCCGCATCTAACCTGTCCAGTCCCGTCAGAATCTTATATGTTTCTATGAGATCCCCTCTCATCCTTTTAAACTCCAGTGAATAGAGACCCAGTTGATCTAATCTCTCCTCATATGACAGCCCAGCCATCCCTGGAATCAGTCTGGTGAACCTTCGCTGCACTCCTTCAATAGCAAAAACGTCCTTCCTCAGACTCGGCGACCAAAACTGAACACAATATTCCAGGTGAGGCCTCACTAAGGCCCTATATAACTGCATTAAGACCTCCCTGCTCCTATATTCAAATCCTCTAGCTATGAAGGCCAACATACCATTTTCCTTCTTTACCGCCTGCTGTACCTGCGTGCCCACTTTCAGTAACTGATGAACCATGACACCCAGGTCTCGACGCACCTCCCCTTTTCCTAATCTGCCACCATTCAGATAATATTCTGCCTTTGTGTTTTTGCCCCCAAAATGGATAACCTCACATTTATCCACATTATACTGCATCTGCCATTTATTTGCACACTCACCTAACCTGTCTAAGTTACCCTGCAGCCTCTTAGCATCCTCCTCATAGCTCACACCGCCACCCAGTTTAGTGTCATCCGCAAACGGAGATATTACACTCTATTCCTTCATCCAAATCGTTAATGTATATTATAAAGAGCTGGGGTCCCAGCACTGAGCCCTGCGGCACCCCACTAGTCACTGTCTGCCATTCTGAAAAGGACCCGTTTATCCCGACTCTCTGCTTCCTGTCTGCCAACCAGTTCTCTATCCACGCCAGTACATTACCCCCAATACCATGCGCTTCGATTTTGTACACCAATCTCTTGTGTGGGACCTTGTCAAAAGCCTTTTAAAAGTCCAAATACACCACATCCACTGGTTCTCCCTTCTCCACTCTGCTAGTTACATCCTCAAAAAATTCCAGAAGATTCGTCAAGCATGATTTCCCTTTCAGAAATCCATGCTGACTTGGACCGATCCTGTCACTGCTTTCCAAATGCGCTGTTAAACGTAAGGCCCATGCTTTCATATGCCTCGGTGAATACATCGACTATATCCTGGAGTTCAGCCTCAGATGTAACTTTGTAACTTGATGTAACTTTGACTAGTAAAGATATTTACTAATTGCTGACATTATGATCAACAACCATGGGCAACAGACATGCCTGTCTCTAAATTATGAGTTTGAGAAGGCATTTCCCTACCATCTGTTGGGCTGTAACTCATGCCTTCTATCGCTATACTTTTCAGGTTGCAGCCCCAGAATGCTGGGTTCTGTTTATTGAAAGTGTACTGTGTGTAATGATGAAGAACAAGCACAGTAAGACAGCTGGAGTATTTATGTTTCTCAATTGTTTTAACACAGGAGGGTTTTCAGACTAATTTATTTTATGTTGATATTAAATTTGGCCAACAAGGGGTTAACTCCGATATGGATCTTGGATTAAACCCACCAGCTAAAACCAAAGCAAGCAGTTAACAGAGTTATGTTTCCCACATACCATATCAGTTTGAGCCAATGGTGTTCATTGGTACATATTAGAGACTATCAGATGTGTAATGTTAAGGGTTGCAGTGATCATTTTGATTGGAGGTATAATGAGTCCGTTCATCACATTACCAGTGGGGGGAGGGGTGGAGGTCACAGGTCAAGTTTCTTTGTTTCCTCCCTGGATGAAAAAGAAGATAGTCTGCAGTCAAACAGTTAGAGAAACAAAGAATGTTCTCTTCGTAAATGAGTGTCAGTCAGTCAGTGAGCCGGACTACTAAAGGGAGATTAGACTAGTAACCACGGCAGAATAGCACTCTCTGCTTTTTCCCATTTGCGAGGAGTGATATGAAATAGATCACATTTCAGTGAAAACTGTATTGTGTCCAGTTGTATATTTTCTGTAAGTAAGCCAGGTTGTTGGTTTACAGTTGTTCTTGTCACACTCGAGTGTGACCAATGTACCTTCTGGAGATCGATTTACTCCCGTTTATAAGAAGGAATTTACATAGCATCTTTCACATCCTCATGACATCCCAAAGTGCTTCTCAGGCAATGAATTACTTTTGAAATTTAGTCACTATTCTAATGCAACCAGACATAGCAGCTAGTTTATGCACAGCCAGGTCCCACAAACAGCAATATGATGAATGGCCAGATAATCTGTTTTTAGTGATGTTGGTCGAGGAAAAATGTTGCCCAGGACACTGGAGAAGACACTTCTGGTCTTCTAATAGTGCCATGGGATCTTTGACGTCCACCTGAGAGGGCAGACTGGGCATCGCTTTAATATGCCATCCAAAAGAGGGCACCTCGACAAAGTAGCATTCCTTCAGTGTAGCATTCGAACTATTTTTATACTCACAAATAGCTTTCTGTTCTCAATCACTGAACCGTCATTCAGTGAGACTATTGAGCTTTAAGTCAATGTCAAATCCAGATTGGGTGCTTATTTAAAGCTATTGCAGCAGGAAGCAAGAATAAGTGATAAGGAGCAGTGATTGTTTAATGTAGGTACTGATAACACCGGTCTCATTGTACTACTGAACACATCCACAGTAAGACCACCTCACTCCTTCAATTTCTGTTAGATCATTTAACTTGGGTCCATTTATGCTCAGAAATTATTGGCTTTTTGTAACCTGGGTTGGCACTGATGCGGAGATGGAGTTCCCACTGGGTGTATAACGGGCGAGGTGTGTAACGGACGAGGTGTGTAATGGGCGAGGTGTGTAACGGGTGAGGTGTATAATGGGAAGGGTGTATAACGGGCAGGGTATATAACGGACGAGGTGTGTAACGGATGCGGTGTGTAACGGACGAGGTGTGTAATGGGCAGGATGTATAACGGGCAGGATGTATAACGGGCAGGGTATATAACAGGCAGGGTGTATAACGGGCAGGGTGTATAACAGGCAGGGTGCATAACGGGCCGGGTGTATAATGGGCAAGGTGTTTATAATGGGCAGGGTGTGTATAATGGGCGGGGAGTATAACGAGCAGGGTGTATAACTGGCCGGGTATATAACGGACAAGGTGTGTAATGGACGAGCTGTGTAACAGGCAGGGTGTATAACAGGCGGGAGTGTAATGGGTGGGGTGTATAACGGGCAGGGTACATAACGGGCAGGGTGTATAACGGGCGAGGTGTTTATAACGGGCAGGGTGTGTATAACGGGCAAGGTGTGTAATGGGCAGGGTGTATAACGGGCCGGGTATATAACGGGCAAGGTGTGTAATGGGTGAGGTGTGTAACAGGCAGGGTGTATAAAGGGCGAGGTGTGTAACGGGCAGTGTGTGTAATGGGCAGCGTGTCTAACGGGCGGGTGTATAATGGGCAGGGTGTATAATGGGCAGGGTGTATAATGGGCAGGGTGTATAATGGGCAGGGTGTATAACGGGCAGGGTGTATAACGGGCAGGTGTATAACGGGCAGGGTGTATAATGGCAGGGTGTATAGCGGGCGGGTATATAACGGGCAGGGCGTGTAATGGGCGGGTATATAACAGGCAGGGTGTATAACGGGTGAGTGTATGATGGGCAGGGTGTATAACGGGCAGGGTGTATTCCGGGCAGGGTGTATAACGGGTGGGTGTATAACGGGCAGGATGTATAATGGGCAGGGTGTATAACGGGCAGGTGTATAACGGGCAGGGTGTCTCACGGGCAGGGTGTATAATGGGCGGGTGTGTAACATGCAGGGTGTATAACGGGCGGGTGTATAACGGGCAGGGTGTATAACGGGCAGGGTGTGTAACGGGCAGGGTGTATAATGGGCGGGTGTGTAACAGGCAGGGTGTATAACAGGTAGGGTGTATAACGGGCATGTGTATAACGGACGAGGTGTGTAACGGGCAGGGTGTATAACGGGTGAGGTGTATAATGGGCAGGATGTATAATGGGCAGGGTGTATAACAGGCGGGAGTGTAATGGGCGGGGTGTATAACGGGCAGGGTGCATAACGGGCGAGGTGTTTATAACGGGCCGGGTATATAACGGGCAAGGTGTGTAATGGGCGAGGTGTATAACAGGCAGGGTGGATAAAGGGCGAGGTGTGTAACGGGCAGCATGTCTAACGGGCGGGTGTATAACGGGCAGGGTGTATAATGGGCAGGGTGTATAATGGGCAGGGTGTATAATGGGCAGGGTGTATAACAGGCGGGTGTATAACGGGCAGGGAGTATAATGGGCAGGGTGTATAACGGGCGGGTGTATAACGGGCAGGGTGTATAATGGGCGGGTATATAACGGGCAGGGTGTATAACGGATGAGTGTGTAATGGGCAGGGTGTATAACGGGCGGGTGTGTAATGGGCAGGGTGTACAACGGGCAGGGTGTATAACGGGCAGGGTGTATAACGGGTGGGTGTATAACGGGCAGGGTGTATAATGGGCAGGGTGTATAACGAGCAGGTATATAATGGGCAGGGTGTCTCACGGGCAGGGTGTATAATGGGCGGGTGTGTAACATGCAGGGTGTAAAACGGGCGGGTGTATAACGGGTGGGTGTATAACGGGCAGGGTGTATAACGGGCAGGGTGTATAACGGGCGAGGTGTTTATAACGGGCAGGGTGTGTATAACGGGCGAGGTGTGTAACGGGCAGGGCATATAACGGGTCGGGTATATAACGGGCAAGGTGTGTAATGGGCGAGGTGTGTAACAGGCAGGGTGTATAACAGGCGGGAGTGTAATGGGCGGGTATATAACGAGCAGGGTGTATAACGGGTGAGTGTATAATGGGCAGGGTGTATAACGGGCGGGTGTGTAATGGACAGGGTGTACAACGGGCAGTGTGTATAACGGGCAGGGTGTATAACGGGCAGGGTGTATAAAGGGCGGGTGTGTAACGGGCAGGGTGTACAACAGGCAGGGTGTATAACGGGCAGGGTGTATAACGGGTGGGTGTATAACGGGCAGGGTGTATAATGGGCAGGGTATATAACGGGCGGGTGTATACCGGGCGGGTGTATAACGGGCAGGGTGTATAATGGGCGGGTGTGTAACAGGCAGGGTGTATAACAGGCAGGGTGTATAACGGGCTTGTGTATAACGGGCGGGTTTATAACGGGCAGGGTGTATAACAGGTAGGTGTATAATGGGCAGGGTGTATATCGGGCAGGATGTATAACGGGCAGGGTGTATAATGGCCATGGTGTATTACGGGCAGGGTGTATAACGGGTGGGTGTATAACCGGCTGGGTGTATAACGGGCAGGGTGTATAACGGGTGGGTGTATAACCGGCAGGGTGTATAACGGGCAGAGTGTATAACAGGCGAGGTGTATAACGGGCAGTGTGTATAACGGGCAGGGTGTATAACGGGTGGGTGTATAACTGGCAGGGTGTATAACGGGCAGAGTGTATAATGGGCGAGGTGTATAACGGGCAGTGTGTATAATGGGCAGGGTGTATAGGGCGAGGTGTATAATGTGCAGGGTGTATAATGGGCAGGGTGTATAATGGGCTGCTGATCAGTTAGCTCCTGTTTACACCCAGCTGAAGGTGAATTAACCATATTAGTCTCTATGGTTACGTGGAATAAATTGGGAAATGATGAGAATATCTGCAGTAAATATCCCTCCACTCCAGCATCACCTTTTTTTAAAATAACAATCTTTAATTGAATAAAGAGTAAATTCATTCTGACTAAGACTGTAATTGAGGGGTTAATGTCAGCAAGTGAAAGTGTAGAATTTATTAACTTCAAAGCAGACTATGACCATTTTGGCTTCAGAAGAAAAGAAGAGTACTTGTGATTGGCTAGCCGGAGGCTTTGGCCTGTGCGATGTCAGAACCCGTGGTCCCAGAGGCAAACTGGTTAATGCCGTCCGCCTGACAGCAGTTGAGGCTCCTGTTTAACTCCAGCTCCCAGTGGGCATGAGTTCACAATGCAACATTGCCATTAAATTCAGCATCTATTGGCACTAATTAGGCAATCCATGCTGAGAGCCCATAAGGAGAATAAGTGTTAAAAATGCTAATGGTGTCAAGGTGCATTAGAGACATACTTCTAAAGTTTGGAGCTATGATTCATTGCTGAGGCATGTACACAGATCTGCCTGCACGGTCGCTTGTGAGGAGGACTGTAAAGAAGTTCAGGAAGATGTAGAGGGGTTAACAGTGTTACGTATGAATAAAGAGTGTGACCAGATTCTGCGAGCTCAAAGTAAAGTGTGACCGTAGTCTTTTATTACAGGTCTCCAGAGTGCCTCATCCAGCCTGTGAGGCCTCCTTAAGTACAGGTGCTCCCAAGGGGTTGTGGGATACCTTGGGACTCCAGGGGATGAGCCCTCTGGTGGCTGTACAGAGTATATACAAGTTTACATATATAACAAAAAGAATGATCAGATAGGTGGCAAGTACAACAAAGTTTCGAGGAAATCTGGAACTCTCTCCCCAAATGGCTGCGGACGCTGGGGCTTTCAAGACTAAGATCGCTAGAGTTTTGTTAGGTAAGCGTATCAAGGGATATGGACCAGGCTCATGGTCTACAGAGCAGTAGTGATACCCGCCCTCCTATATGCCTCAGAGACATAAACTATGTACAGTAGCCACCTCAAAGCAGTGGAGAAGTACCACTAAGGCTGCCTCTGCAAAATCCTGCAAATCCATTGACAGGATAGGTGCACCAACGTCAGTGTTCTCTCTCAGGCCAACATCTCCAGCATCAAGGCATTGACCACGCTCGACCAGCTTCAATGGACAGGCCACATTGTAGGCATGCCTGATGCTAGCGCTGTACTCCGAGCTATGTCACGCAAGTGAGTCCCAGGAGGGCAGAGAAAACGCTTCAAGGACACCCACAAAGCCTCCTTGAAAAAATGCACCACCCCACCGACTCTTGGGTATCCCTGGCCCAAGACCGCTCAAAGTGGAGGGGAAGGCGCTGAACACTTCAAGTCTCTTCGCCAGGAGCAGACGGAAGCTAAGGACAAACAACCGGAAGGAACGTATGACAACCCAAGCACCACACCCACCCATCCCTCCAACTGCCGTCTGCCCCACCTGTGACAGAGACTGTAGATCCTGCATTGGTCTCAATAGTCACCTGAGAACTCATGCTAGTGTGGAAGCAAGTCATCCTCGACTCCGGAGGACTGCCTAAGAAGAGGTTTATCAAGAGATATGGAGCAAAGTTGGGTAAATAGATTTGAGGTGCCGATCTGCCATAATCTCATGGAATGGTGGAATAGGCGCGAGGAATTGATGGCCTCCTCCTGTTCCTATTTGGCACAAAATATACTGGAAGACAATATTTGAACACCAGGTCTCATGTTCCCAGGTGTGATGCCTGCCAGGATTGGGTTATGGAGAGGTTGGTAATAACAGCTAAAGTCCTGCACCTTACCAACAATTGGCGACGTTTTGCTGCTGAGCTCCCACCCATTCTGAATTTTGGATGGATCTCAAAGCCCGATGAAAAATGGTAATCATTGTTAGGTGACACAGTTACCGCCCCGATGCCAGTTTCGCGCCTACCCTCCGGATTTCCGCCAGTTCCTGTTCCGACCCTCCAAACATGGGTGGCAGCAGGCAGGAGGTGAGCAGTTTGAAATTCCAGTAAAAGGATCCTCACCCCCCAGTGAGGGATTGTGGGAAGCAGGACCGGAGCTGATCGTCCCTACGGCCGCCTCCAGGCTTCGATATTTCAGCTCCGTGTTGCTGTCGGAGCTGCAGACTGATGCTTGCTGCAACAATTGCTGTCTCCTTTCCCTTCGGACGCTTCAGCCCCTCGCTGGCAACACTCCTCCCCCATCCTTCCCCCTCGCCCACCACAGCCCTCACACCCCACTCCCCTCACCCCCCCACACCCCTCACTCCCCACACCTCTCCCCCATCCTTCCCCCTCGCCCCCACACCCCTCACACCCCACTCTCCTCACCCCCCACAACCCTTACTCCCCACACCCCTCCTCCATCCTTACTCCTCACCCGCCATACACCCATCTCCTTCCCCATCCCCTGTCCACACCCCCATCCCCTCCCCCAGCCCTTCCTCACCCCCTCGCAATCCCCACCCCTATCCATTCCCCATCCCCTCGCCCACCCCTCTCGCTCCCACTCCCCATCCCCTCCTATACCCCTTCCCCATCCCTCTATCCCTTCCCCACCCCTCACACTCCCACTCCCCATCCCCTCCCCTTTCCCTCATCCCTTCCCCACCCCTCTCGCACCCTCTCCACATCTCCTCCTCACCCCCTCACTCTCGCCTCCATTCTTCCTCCTCGCCCAGCCCACCCCTACCCACTCCCCATCCCCTCTGACCTCATCCCCTTCCCCACCCTCTCTTCCCTCAACCCCTCCCCCTCCCACCCCTTCCCCACCATCCTTTCACCTTCTCTCCTCACCCCCACCTCTCTTTCACCCTCTCCCTGTTCCCCCCCTCCCCTCACCCCTATCCAATCAATAGCTTAAAGCAGCAACCAATATTGCAGTTGTCTGATTGAGATTCCAGCTTGGAGAAAGTGTGTGGTGGACACTCAGGTACAAAACACGTCACTATAAATCTTAGATTACAGAAAGTTAGTGGCAGAATCGTTGAAAGTCTGAAATAATCGATTGGTCAACTGATTCTGTGCTTGCTGGCCATTGGCATCGGGGAATACACAGTAGCTGCAATCGGTGGTAAGAACGTAAGAAATAGGAGCAGGAGTTGGCCATTTGGCCCCTCAAGCCTGCTCCGCCATTCAATAAGATCATGGCTGATTAAGGTGTCCCACCCGTGCATGCACAGTAGATCCATGGTGTACCTAGTGCTGTGGGGCCTGGCCCTGAATATCAATGGGCAGCTCCTGCAGTACACAGAATCTGAGCTGTGCAGTAATACAACCCGCAATTAGAGCTTCTGAATGTCAAGCCGCCAATCTGTTCCCCACAGGCAATCTCTAGACATAAACACCCACGCCGCCCTGCTTTCATCTGCTCACATACACTGATCCAGCCTCAACTCTTGGCCCATTCACTGTAGACACTGGTATTGAGCAGCCATCGGTCGTTTAGTCGTTCATTGAAACCAGGTGTTACCTATGTTGGTGTAAGAAATACTTCAAAGAACGTCCTTGTTACTTGAGTGCAATTGAAGCGATATATAAATGCAGGTGCGAGATGTCTCCGGGTCTTTTCCTGCTGTGACCCATCAAGCATGCTTTCCAAATTATGAAGCGTTTTATTGACAACTTGTCCGGTTTACAGCACAGTAATAAGCTCAATACTGTGCCTCCATTAACCATTAAAGTGCTGATGCGTCTACATTCTGCCTAATGAATCAGTGAAACTGCACACATTGATTATTTATAAACCCATTACATAACTGCAGCTCACTTACCAAACCTCCCCTCTACTCCCTCAATCAGTATTTTGCACAGCACCTAATGCATCTCATTATTGGTATAATTATAGTTCTGCAACAGACTGCACATTAGAGGGTGTTGTTTACTGCGGCTGCTACTGAGATTAATAACTATTTTGGTAAACTCTGGTTGGTTATTTCCGATAAACGATAAACGCCCAGGATTCTCGGCAGCCCCAGCTCGCTAGTCTGTTTACATGTAAACACTCGCGCTCACTCAGTGCAACAGTTTGCAGTGGAGCCAATTTCCCTTGTGCCCTATTAAATGATACACGTGGGTATCAAGGTTTATGTGATTTCCATATCTTTGTAGCAGATTCTGTAGGTTTAATCAGCTAGGCATGTGCACAGAGTGCCAGAGCTGCAAAGATAGACATTCCTGGGGCTGAGATCACTCTGTATCTGCAATGGTTCAAATAAATGTATTTCCAATATTTTCAGCTCAGGGCTGAATTTGCTCTTGGACCTCTGGTATTGATCCTGTAACTAGTGACTATGTTTCCCAATTTGAACAAGCGAAAAAAACAACCATCCAGACTTCAGAACACTGCCAAACACACATACATTATATAACAAGCCTTATGTTTCTTTAGCTAAAATTACAACTTGAATTGATCATCATCATAGGCAGTCTCTCAGAATTGCTTTCACCCTAAAAATGAGTCCTTAGGTGGCTGAACAGCCCAATATGAGAACCACAGACTCTGTCACAGGTGGGACAGATAGTCGCTGAGGGAAGCGGTGTGTGGGGAGTCTGGTTTGCCGCACGCTCTTTCCGCTGCCTACGCTTGATTTCTGCGTGCTCTCGGCGATGAGACTCGAGGTGTTCAGGCCCTCCCAGATGCACTTCCTCCACTTCGGGCGGTCTTTGGCCAGGGACTCCCAGGTGTTGATGGGGATGTTGCACTTTATCAGGGAGGCTTTGAGGGTGTCCTTGTAACGTTTGCCCTGCCCACCTGGGGCTCGCTAGCCGTGCAGGAGTTCCGAGTAGAACGCTTGCTTTGGGAGTCTCGTGTCTGGCATGTGAACAATGTGGCCCGCCCGGCAGAGCTTGAATTGATACAGCACAAGTAGCAAGCAAAGAATTCAAGGCACTTTAGAGGGAATGACCTGCTGAGCCTGAGAGAGAGAGTACGGCCTCCTGCACATCTTCGATTTCTTTCGCCCGACCATCGGTGGCCGTGCCTTCAATTGCCCAGACCCTCAGCTCTAGAACACCCTCCCTAAACCTTTCCGTCTCTCTACCTCTTTCTCCTCCTTTAAGACCCTCCTTCAAACCTACCTCATTGACCAAGCTTTTAGTCGCTCAGTGTCTATTTTTATCTGCTTACGCTCCTGTGAAGTGCCTTGGGACATTTTCTTACTTTCAAGGTGCTATATAAATGCAAGTTCCTTGTACCAATCAGTGCTTTATTGGCAGAGGAGCGAGGTGGGCGGAGAGGGCAATATTATGTCACTGAAAAAGGTGAGGGAAAGGTTACAGGGTTCAAGTCCAGCTCAGCGTCCAATGGGACATCGAGGTTTTACGTGGGCTTGATCAGGTTGAGTGAGTGACCAGGGAGGTTGGTGGAGTTGATGGCAAGGCAGCAGGGTTTGTGGTAGGCACCAAAAAAGATGACTTTGGTCTTTCCAGTGTTCAACTGAAGGAAGCTGCGATGATGATGGACAGGACAACACAACACAGAGGTGGTCATGACATTGAGGCAAGTGATGGAGAGGTAGATCTGTGCGTTGTCAGCATACAGACAGAATCTGTCCTTCTCCCTCAGGATGAGGGATGATGTCCCTCAGGGAAAGCAGCTGAATGAGGTTTATTGTGTGTACATCTTGCAGTGGACAGTACCCAGAGGCTCAGGTTCATGAGTTTTTCAGGTACCTGATGATCATTAACGCTTTGTTAAATGGTTCTATTTGTTAAGCTGCCTTATATACCACAGCAAACAGAGCACGTACACGGCGCGTATACAGCATGCACACGGCACGTACACGGCATGTACATGGCGCGTATACGGCATGTACATGGCACATACACAGCACGTACACGGCGCCTACACAGTACGCACAGGGCGCGTACACGGCACGTACAGAGCACGCACACAGCACGTACTAGGTGTGTCCATAGAGCAAACTCTGTCAAAGGGCCAAAACTGATTCACTATTCCATGCTGGCATCCATCACAGCTCACTAAACTGTGTTTTGCTGACAAGCTGTGCCCTTGGTTTGTCTAATAAATACCTGATCGACAATATATTATTAGAATGCATCTTTTTAACATACTTTACTGGTGCATGGCATGATGAATCCATCCGCCTAGGCCTCAGTTTGCTGAGCCATTGAGAGTCACTACACATATGTTTTGGAAAGGTAATTTTGCCTCAAGGATGACGTCACCACACTCGAATCATGTCCCTATTTTCAGTAATGTATTCTTTGCTGTGTCTCAATCTTGTGAATAGCTTACTCACCAAGTCGCACACAGAGACACACTTTACTAATCTGAAGCTTACCCTGCCGCAGGCTCTCTCAGAACGATCCCATCAACAGGGTCAGGGTGAATATCAATGCCAAATCACGGACTTGGCAGACAGGGTGAAGAGTTGCTGCTCCAGTCTCTAGCTCTCCCTCTACACCATTTGTCTTTCCTCTGCACCTTTCATCTTTAAATGTTTGCCGTGATTCAGTTGGTAACACTTTCACTTCTGAGTCCGAAGGTTGTGGGTTCAAGTCTGATACTCTGAACCCCCTGTTAGACCAGACCCCAGTCCTTGTACCAGACGTCTGTGCATGTCCGATACTCTGAACCCTCTGTTAGACCAGACCTCTGTGCATGTCCGGTGAGTATCGGACATTGTCAGGGTCTGGTCTAACGGGGGGTTCAGACATGCACAAGGATCTGAGCCAATAATCCAGACTGACACTCCAGCACAGTACTGAGGGAGTGCAGCACTGCCAAAGGTGCTGTCTTTCGGACGAGGTCTGCCCTCTCAGGTGGACATAAAATATTCATGGCACTATCTGAAGAAGAGCAGGGGAGTTCTCCTCGGTATCCTGGCAAATATTTAAACCTCAACCAAAAACACTAAAACAGATTAACTAGTCAAGATCTCATTGCCGCATACGGATTGGCTGCCACATTTCCCTACATTACAACAGTAATTCATTGGCTGCGAAGTCCAGTAGGGACGTGAAAGGCGCTATTTAAATTCAAGTTTTTCTTTCTGCATGCTGACATGTCGAGAATATGATATTGGGTGTGGGGGGGGTGGTCTGATTAAAGGTCACGTTGAGGAAGTTACAGTAACTGAGCTCACACTACAGTGTAGAAGGCGGATTTGGTGAGTGAGAAGAGCAAGGTGCTGTCTCTCCAACGGATATCAAGATGTGACAAAGATTGAAGCATTTTGGTCTACAGTGTTGTTGTGGTTGCAATAACTGTTCGACTGAGTACTGTTTAACTCCAAGAGATATAACCTTGGCTCTGCTTTATTAAGGCCCAAAGTGACTAATATACAAAATGGCTGGCCTTTTACACTTGGGCTGCGCACACGTGCGTGCAGCTCAATGGCCTCCAACAGTGATGCCATCTAGTGTTTAGTGATCCCCAAAGTACATACATGACAAGTGTATTCTTAAATTCCTTTACTGGGGTCACACAGGATTAAAATGGTGCCTAGGGGCTGATTTTTTGGACAATATCCATCAGAGTCTGGTGGAATATTCACGCGGGGAGAGCCGGGCAGTTGAGTAAATCCTTGGCAGGTTTGGTTTGGTCCTGTCGCACTTGGACAAGGGACTGGTCGAGCAAGGGGTTTAGGGTATCTCATAGAATGATAAAATCATACGGCACGGACAGAGGCCATTCGGCCCATCGTGTCCGTGCTGGCTGAAAAGGAGCCATCCAGCCTAATCCCACTTTCCAGCTCCAGGTCCGTAGGCCTGTAGGTTATGGCACTTCAACTGCACATCCAAGTACTTTTTAAATGTGATGAGGGTTCCCCACCACATGCTGGGAGGAAAAAGTTCTCCTCAACTCCCCTCTAATCCTTGAACGGGGTTCAGAGTATCGGACATGCATAGGGTCTGGTCTAACAGGGGTTCAGAGTATCGGACATGCACAGGGTCTAGTCTAACGGGGGTTCAGAGTATTGGACATGCACAGGGTCTGATCTAACAGGGGTTCAGAGTATCGGACATGCACAGGGTCTGGTCTAACAGGGGTTCAGAGTATCGGACATGCACAGGATCTGGTCTAACGGGGGTTCAGAGCATCAACATGCACAGGGTCTGGTCTAACGGGGGTTCAGAGCATCGGACATGCACAGGGACTGGTCTAACAAGGGAGTTCAGAATATCGGACATGCACAGGGTCTGGTCTAACAGGGGTTCAGAGTATCGGACATGCACAGGATCTGGTCTAACGGGGGTTCAGAGTATCAACATGCACAGGGCCTGGTCTAACGGGGGTTCAGAGTATCAACATGCACAGGGTCTGGTCTAACAAGGGGGTTCAGAGTATCGGACATGGACTGGGTCTGGTCTAACAGGGGTTCAGAGTATCGGACATGGACAGGGTCTGGTCTAACAGGGGTTCAGAGTATCAACATGCACAGGGGTCTGGTCTAATGGGGGGTCAGAGTATCGGACATACACAGGGTCTGGTCTAACGGGGGGGTTCAAAGTATCAGACATGGACAGAGTCTGGTCTAACAGGGGTTCAGAGAATCATACATGCACAGGGTCTGGTCAAACAGGGGTTCAGAGTATCGGACATGGACAGGGTCTGGTCTAATGGGGGTTCAGAGTATCAACATGCACAGGGGTCTGGTCTAATGGGGGTTCAGAGTATCGGACATGCACAGGGTCTGGTCTAACGGGTTCAGAGTTTCGGACATACACAGGGTCTGGTCTAACGGGGGGTTCAAAGTATCAGACATGGACAGAGTCTGGTCTAACAGGGGTTCAGAGAATCAGACATGCACAGGGTCTGGTTTAACAGGGGTTCAGAGTATCAACATGCACAGGGTCTGGTCTAACGGGGGTTCAGAGTATCGGACATGCACAGGGTCTGGTCTAACAGGGGTTCAGAGTATCAACATGCACAGGGTCTGGTCTAACGGGGGTTCAGAATATCGGACATGCACAGGGTCTGGTCTAACGGGGGTTCAGAGTATCGGACATACACAGGGTCTGGTCTAACAGAGGTTCAGAGAATCAGACATGCATAGGGTCTGGTCTAACAGGGGTTCAGAGTATCGGACATGGACAGGGTCTGGTCTAACGGGGGTTCAGAGTATCGGACATGCACAGGGTCTGGTCTAACAGGTTCAGAGAATCAGACATGGACAGGGTCTGGTCTAATGGGGGGTTCAGAGTATCTGGCTCAGATCACTGAGTCAAGTCATCCTGCCTAATCAAACATTCTATATGACCGATGTCCTGCGGGTCCTCTGTGGATAGTGGGCTCGATTGACCCACATCTGGTGTGAGGATGTGGGTTGGTTCTGTAACAGGGCAGAGCTGGTAATCCTTTATACCACGTGGCTGCGAGCTTCTGATTGTGGCTTTATATCAGTCTGAGACTCTCTGAGGTACAGGATGAGCAGGAGTCACCACAGACACAATCTCAGGAACCATGCTCAGGGTTCGTGCAGGAGAAGCATTTTGCGATTAGTAAAGTGTGTAATTCACTGAATTACTGCAATGAATATTATTTATTTGTGAATCTATTGTTAAATAAAGATGTGCGCTGGTTTATAGTCAGAGTCTTGCTCTGATAGTGTGCACCTTCTTCCACCCACTGACGATGAGGTCACATGTACTGCATATGACATTTTCCAGTCAGCCGGTGCGCTCAAGTCATCTCAGTCCAACAATCTCTGTACTGTTACTTCGATACTCGGCCCGTATCATACTCCTGTCTGCAGGGAACACAAGGTCTGCTTGTGGGTATGGCCAGTGATGCAGAGCCCAAGGAAAACGGTCAGCATCAGAAACCCAAAAGCACAACAGACGTCAGTATAAGAAAACAGGGAATGAGTGAAGGTAATCGCGGCCCATCCATATGCAATCTATCTCAACGATTTCAGCTCCTGGGGAAAGGTTCTGCACCTGTGGATCATTCAAGCTGCTCAAACACTGCTGCTTGAAGAGATTCTGTACACAGTTTCAGTCACTAGTTTCTGGGTCTTAAATCAGGTTCTCTGTTTATTTTTTGGGGGGTGCGATGTGATTTGGGGAAGTCCGGCAACAGTTTTTGACACTGTGGGGCCCGGAGGAGGCACTGCCCCTCTTGACTCCGTCCCCCAGTTCCTCATTCAGGACAGTTTTTTAAAACGATGCACCTTGTTGGAGGTGGCCTGTAGCGGTCCCTTTAAGGGCCCCCAGTTAGGCCGCAGGCAGACCTGGTTTTCCTGAACGAGGCAGGCCCGACAGCAACAGCATTCAGTGCAGCCCAGCTGCAGGAAAGGTGCCCGAGACAAGCGTTGGGCTCCTCGTTTGCATATGCACAGGTCTAAGGCCTGTTTTGGGCCCTGGGCGCCTCTTTTTCTGCCTTCACCAAAATGCCGTGTGACGTACCTCTGGCGCGGAGTGTGTGATCGCTGCCTGTCAAATTGTACGATGCCCGGTGTACACATCTCTCCAACCGATCGCTAGCGTGGCGGCCCCAACCTGCGAGAGACCATCAGTGGCAGGTCGGGTCCATAAAAGGAGCGGCGAGGGGCGGCCATGGGCAGCGTGGCAGCGTACCATGGCAAGGTACAGCGCCAGCTGGTACAAGAGGGTGACGGCAGTGAAGAGTGACGTCATCAAGGTCCAGGTCGGTGATTGGAGTGTGGGCAGATACAGCAGGAGCGGCGAGGTCGGGGCGAAGGAGCAGCGAGAGATTGCAGAGCCCAGGAGAGGCGTGAGTTCGGGGCCAGAAGAGACGAGGGCCCAGGGGCAGCACAGGCCAGCCCACACTGCGATATGTGTGCTCACTAGGCCCGTGCAGCAGAGCTGGTCTCCAGTCGTCTTGGTTAACCCTTGCCACTGGACCAAGACCTAGCTCTGTCAAGCCCGTGTGGTGGTTGGTGTGCAACAGCCACCACACATTAAGAAAATCCACGCACAGGCATCTTCCACCCTTCAGGATGTAGGTCGGGACCTGGAATATTCGGTCCTTCATTGAAACACCTGTGAACTCATCCTTTTTTGACGTGGAAGCAAGTCATCCTCGATACGAGGGACTGCCGATGATGATGAGGCTGGGATGTTTGGTGAAAGGCCAGTGAGCTGAAACACAGCCCCACTCCAAGGTCTCTTGTGTTTAAAATGATCAGCTGACAGAGCAGGGTGACGGGCAATGCTGGTGTATGGAGCTATATCCAGGTATTGCACAGTAACTGCTCAATTGGTAGAATCTTTTAAGCCTTTACAACAATTGTTGGACGTTAATCTGCTGATGATCAACACCCACGATGCCTGCGATACAGCCTCTGTTTATTTCTGCCTGACGAATAGAGCAGGATGTTGCCTGGACTAGAGAATTTTAGCCATGAGGAAAGATTGGATTGGTTGTGTTTATTTTGTTTGGAACAGAGGAGGCTGAGGGGAGACCTTATTGAAGTGTATAAAATTATGAGGGGCCTGGATAGAGTGGATAGGAAGGGCCTGTTTCCCTTAGCAGAGGGGTTAACAACCAGGAGGCATAGATTTAAAGTAATTGGGTGGAGGTTTAGAGGGGATTTGAGGGGAAATGTTTTCACCCAGAGGGTGGTGGGAGTGTGGAACTCACTGCCTGAAAGGGTGGTAGAGGCAGTATTTAAAAAGTACTTGGATGTGCACTTGAAGTGCCGTAACCTACAGGGCTATGGACCAAGAGTTGGAAAGTGGGATTAGGCTGGATAGCTCTTTGTCGGCCAGCATGGACACGATGGGCTGAAATGTCCACCTTCCGTGCTGTAAATTTCTATGATTCTATGTAAAATCTCACGATATCCAGGGAATGAGGCAGGAGATTGCCTAGGACAAGCGGATAGTGCAAGGCATTCTCCCTGCATTGGGCATCACGCTCTGTGTCCGACGCTATCCCCGGACTGCATTGTGCTGAGAGCCCGTGCTTCACTCTGACTGCCCACCGATACAGTAACTCGGTGCAGTGAAGGAGCACCTCGGTCCTGAGCGAGGGAGTGATTGGCACAAGGATTCCTCACAAAGTTCTTTATTTCAATTTACTGCAAATGCTCGACAAAGAAATAATTGAATTTTGTCTGATGCCAGTAAAACAAGCAGAATGCATGGGACTAACTTCCAGTAATAATCACAGTTACAGACCACATCAGTCCCAGCCCACTTGTCCCTCTGTCCATTGACAGTATGTGTGACTACAATTCTTCAGACATGGCTGATGAAATGTATTCACCTGTTTGACATATTAGATTTGGGGAAAAAAACATCATGGTTCCAGTCAGTGTATCTCAATGTTTGATGTTTCAAAGTATTGTCTGAGGTCGTCTTTCAGCACTTTTAATGTCTTGAGAGTTCAAATGTATCAAGTTGCAATAGAAATTAAGTACAAGAACATCAGAGGAACAGGACTGGATACGATCTTTCAAATGGCCCAACTCCATATAGTTAGCTTTCGATTTATTGGTGATGGCAGGTTGTGAGTGGGGCTGAAACAATATGAGCCAGCACCAAGCACTTTGCGGTCAGGCTCAGGATGATGTGCAACATCTGTTTGCCTCAACCACAGCCTCATAGGATCAATCCTACTGAGCTAATCTATCATTTTGGCACTAAATTGGCCATTTCTCTGAGTCAGGCCTCAACAATGTGCATAATACTGTGTTATAGGGAGAGCATTACTCTTGTTCTTAGGCAGTCCCCCGGAGTCGAGGATGACTTGCTTCCGCACTAACATGAGTTCTCAGGTGACTGATGAGACCAACACAGGCCACGTTCCGAAATTAATTTTAAAGGGTGGAAGATGCCTGTGCGTGAATTCTTTTACCATTTCACAAGAAAAAAAAGAGATCTGTAAAGTCATTGCTGGAGTTACCACATTTTTAAGAAGCACACCAGCTACCACACGGGCTTGGCAGAGCAAGGTCTTGGTCCAATGGCAAGGGGATCCAAGACAATTGGAGACCTGGCTCTGCTACATGGACCAAACACATACACATGTTCCTACTGACCCCCTCCCTCCCTCCCTCCCTCAGGTCCGCCCTCCCTGGTTTTCAGAGATCGCAGTGTAGGTGAGCGCATTAGTCTGCAGTACGCAACAGATTCTGAACAGACAAAATGGATGGGCAGGAAAAGACTAGCTGGGCCATCAAGACTGTCCCAGAAGGCCGGAGCATCCTGACTCAACACTTGCTTACCCTCGCTGCACCCCCCCCCGCCCTACCCCCACCTCCAACCCCACCCCCCTGAACTCCTCCCCCCCACCCCCACCCCCAACCCCACCAACTTCACTCCTAACCCCACCCCAATCCCCCGGAATTCCATCCCCACCTCCAACCCCCAATCACCCCTCCCCCCCCCCACCCTCACCCCTTACCTCGCCCCCCAACCCACCCCACCACAGCCATGTAGTTGGGGAGAACCTTTTTCACCCAGAGGGTGGGGGGGGTCTGGAACTCACTGCCTGAAAGGGTGGTAGAGGCAGAAACCCTCACCACATTTAAAAAGTACTTGGATGTGCACTTGAAGTGCCGTAACCTACAGGGCTACGGACCAAGAGCTGGAAAGTGGGATAAGCTCTTTTTCAACCGGCACTGAGATGATGGGCTGAAAGGCCTGATTCTGTGTTGTAAATTTCAGTGATTCTATGAAAGTATTAGTGAGATATTCTTGAAAAGGAAACATTTGCAGGGTGACAGGGAATGATGGGGGAGGGCAGCAGGGCTCCCAATATATCAATTCAGGTGTCACTGTTTAAATACACAGCGGGATTGGAAAAGCTTCTGAACTCAACATTGAGTTCAATAATTTCAGACCATAACCTCTGCCCATATTTTTTCCTCTTTCCTCCCTTTTTTTTAACAACCCCCCCCCCCGACCATCGCCCCCCACCATCGCCCCCACCCCCCCACCATCGCCTCCAGCCCCACCACCATCGCCCCCAAACCCCCCACCATCGCCCCCAAACCCCTCCCACCATCGCCACCAAACCCCCCCCCCACCATCGCCCCCACCCCCACCACCATCGCCCCCACCCCCACCACCATCGGCCCCACCCCCCCAACCATCGCCCCCACCACCATCGCCCACACCCACCCCACCATCACCCCCATCTCCCCCACCATCACCCCCAAACCCCCCACCATCACCCCCATCTCCCCCACCATCACCCCCAAACCCCCCACCATCGCCCTCACTCCCACCACCATCGCCCCCACCCCCCCCACCATCGCCCCCCCCACCATCCCCCCCAAACCCCCCGCCATCACCCCCACCCCCCACCATCGCCCCCACCCCCACCACTATCGCCACCATCGCCCCCACCCCCCCCACCATCGCCCCCACCCTCCCCACCATCGCCCCCACCCCCCCCACCATCGCCCCCACCCCCCCACCATCACCCCACCCCCCACCACTATCGCCCCCCCCACCATCGCCCCCAAACCCCCCACCATCGCCCCCAACCCCCACCACCATCACCCCCATCCTCCCACCACCATCTCCCCAGCCCCCCTCACCATCGCTCCCATCCTCCCACCACCATCGCCCCCACCCTCCCCCACCATTGTCCCCACCCTCCCACCACCATCACACACCCCCACCACCATTGCCCCCACCATCGCCCCCACCCCCCCCACCATCGCCCCCACCCCCCCCACCATCGCCCCCAACCCCCCCACCATCGCCCCCAACCCCCCCACCATCGCCCCCACCCTCCCCACCATCACCCCCACCATCACCCCCACCCCCCCCACCATCACCCCCACCCCCCCCACCATCGCCCCCACCATCGCCCCCAACCCCCCACCATCACCCCACCCCCCACCACTATCGCCCCCCCACCATCGCCCCCAAACCCCCCACCATCGCCCCCAACCCCCACCACCATCACCCCCATCCTCCCACCACCATCTCCCCAGCCCCCCTCACCATCGCTCCCATCCTCCCACCACCATCGCCCCCACCCTCCCCCACCATTGTCCCCACCCTCCCACCACCATCACACACCCCCACCACCATTGCCCCCACCCCCCCACCATCGCCCCCACCCCCACCCCCACCCCCCCCACCATCGCCCCCAACCCCCCACCATTGCCCCAACCCCCACCACTATCGCCCCCCCACCATCGCCCCCAAACCCCCCACCATCGCCCCCAACCCCCACCACCATCACCCCCACCATTGCCCCCAGCCTCCCACCACCATCACACACCCCCACCACCATCGCCCCCACCATCGCCCCCAAACCCCCCACCATCGCCCCCACCCCCCCCACCATCGCCCCCACCATCACCCCCAAACCCCCCATCATCGCCCCCACCATCGCCCCCAAACCCTCCACCATCGCCCCCACCCCCCCCACCATTGCCCCCACCCTCCCACCACCATCACACACCCCCACCACTATCGCCCCCTTTCTTTTTTGTTTCCCACGGCGACTGGAGATGATTACGCCATTCACACCTTCTCTAGACTCATCTTTTGTTTCCTAACTTGTCCCATTACCATCTCATTTTGCCATCATCCCTTTTGTCTCTCTAATCTCTCCTGCCTTCCACCCTATCACAGACCTTCCCTTTTGCTCTTCCCTCCCCTCCCCCTCTCACTGCCCCCACACTTCCTGAAGAATCTGTTACATCTCGAACTTTTGCAGTTCTGACGAAGGGTCACAGACCTGAAACGTTAACTGTGATTCTCCCTCCACAGATGCTGCCTGACCTGCTGAGTATTTCCAGAATCTTCTGTTTTTATTTCAGATTCCAGCATCCGCGGTATTTTGCATTTGTGTAAAGTTTATTGTTTTATTTTTGTGAAGCTAGCATGTGAGGTAAACAGGAAGAGCAGGAGGCTGGTGTCTAACTTGCAGGTGATGTCAGTTCATTGCTTTCCTTTGTTTTTGCACAGAAACCTTGATGGATTCTACAACGGCAACAGCCGAGCTGGGCTGGGCAGCCTACCCTCCCACTGGGGTGAGTCTCTTTTCCGTACTAAAGATCTGTTTGGAACACGAGAGAATTGCGATTGTGAAGAGCAGTATTGAAAACCTGTCTGCGCTATGTGTACACTGCACTAATCGTCCGAGAGAGGGGCTGTGCTACAGTTACCTCGACATTTGTAATACGGCTTTTAAAACTTGCTTAGGGTGTAATTATAATATAAGTAATTCCGTCTAAGGTTTCCGCTTCATATTTGAAATGATTATTGGCTTAAAGTGAAAGATTCTTTGAGCTGGATTTTAGGCTTTTCTGTCTTTGGGGCAAAAACGGAGGCGGGGCGGGAAAGTTACCGGCCGGGAATAGTTTGCGCTTTAATATGTGAGTTTGGGCATCTGGGCCCTGCGTCAGGGGGCGCAGCACGAAGGGAGGTGTTGTACACCTCTCGCGGCACAAGGATGGGAAACTCCCGAACTAAAGTGCCGGGCCGGGAGCGCTCCGAGAGAGGCTGGGGGGGTGGGAGGGGGAACTTAAAAAAAACACAAAAACATTCCCAAATCATTGCCCACGCCACCACAACACAAATCGCTAAAAAAATCAAAAGAACAAACACTCGCACTGACCTGCGGAGCACTTTACCTCCCTCTGGGCCGCCGGCTATGCCGGACCGCTCTGATTTCCCAGGCGGTGATTGCGAGGCGCACTTCCAGGCGGACGGATCGGGCAAAAGTCCAAACTCGCGCCGGTGTTGTAACCAGAGGCGTTGCATGCCCGGCGCGGCTCTCCCCGGCGATGTTGCTCCGCACCGCCGCAAAACCCAACCGGAGGATCGCGGCGGGGCACAGGGGACCTCACCGCAGCCTTTCACACCACTCCGGGGCGCACCCCGCAGCGCAAAGGCCCGGAAAATCCAGCTCTTATTTTTTGTTTATTCTTCCTCCTCCTTTCCCCAATATTTTTTCTCGGTTCTATGAGATTATGAAAGACATTTTTATCCTGCGTTGTCAGAGATGTTGGGGACAGGACCTTTTGCCGCCTCGAGTGACCACCAATAGCCGCAAGGCCAGTGCCTGAACTTGGTGTCAAAGTCCTCATTAACATTGCTGGCTGGGCCTGGCACAAAGTTCGGTCTCCCCCAGGATAAAAACAGCCCAGTCCTGTAATCAGAATTGCTATTTAGTTGCTTTAATGACTGAGTAAAATGTAGTCTCATTATTTCTGATTTTTTTTCACCACTCACACCTCAGTTATTAAAGGCTTTTATTACAACAGTATACGAGTATTTGAGTATAAGAGTAAAGATATCTTACTGCAATTATACAGGGCCCTGGTGAGACCGCACCTGGAGCATTGTGTACAGATTTGGTCTCCATACCCAAGGAAGGATATACTTGCCGTTGAGGGAGTGCAACAAAGGTTCACCAGACTGATTCCTGGGATGGGGGGATTGTCCTAACAATAATAACTTTTATTTATATAGCGCCTTTAATGTAGTAAGACGTCCCAAGGCACTTCACAGCAGCGTTACAGACAAACAGATAAATTTGACACCGAGCCACAGAAGACATTAAGGAAGATGACCAAAAGCTTTTTTAAAGAGGTAGGTTTTAAGGAGCGTCTGAAAGGAGGGTAGAGAGGCGGAGAGGTGGCGTGCTTTAGGGAGGGAGTTCCAGAGCTTGGGGCCCAGGCAGCTGAAAGCACGGCCACCAATGGTTGAGCGATTATAATGAGGGATGTTCAAGAGGCCAGAATTTGAGGAGCACAGACATCTTGTGGGGTTGTGAGGCTGAAAAAGATTACAGAGATAGGGAGGGGCAAATCCATGGAGTAATTTGTAAACAAATCCTATGAGGAGAGATTGAGTAGACTGGGCCTATATTGTCTTGTTTAGAACAATGAGAGGTGATCTCATTGAAACATACAAAATTCTTACAGGGCTTGCAGGGAGGGTGTTTCCCCCTGGCTGGGGAATCTAGAACCAGGGGTCACAGTCTCAGAATAAAGGGTCGGCTATTTAGGACTGAGATGAGGAGAAACTTCTTCACTCAGAGGGTGGTGAATCTTTGGAATTCTCGACCCCAGAGGGCTGTGGATGCTCAGTCTTTGAGTATATTCAAGACAGGGATTGATAGATTTTTGGATATTAAGGGAATCAAGGGATATGGGGATAGTGCAGGAAAGTGGAGTTGAGGGAGAAGATCAGCCAAGATCTTATTGAATGGCGGAGCGGGCTCAAGGGACCGAATGGCGTATTCCTGCTCCTAATTCTTATGTTCTTATGTAAAGAAGGATCTCGCTGGCTTTGGGCAGGTGTCTGAGTAACTGGATGATTTTAAAGTGGGCGGGTTAAATCTCTAAAATACGTCACACAGGCAGATGCGCAGAAAGTACAGGCGACATTCCCAAGTTTGAAGCAGAACTCAAAGCCCAAGCCCCAGAGACAGTGACTGACACAAATAAGTACTGCAGGGAATAGAATATGTCCAGGGTGTTTCCTGGACTAGTTTCGATTGCCTGGATGGGTCGGAGAGGAATTTTCCCAGATTTTTTCTCCCTAAATTGGCCTGAGTTTTTATCTGGTTTTTGCCTCGCCTAGGAGATCACATGGCTCTGGTTGGGGTGGAGTGTAGAATGTTTCAGTATAAGGGGTGTCGCAGTTGTGTGGGGCGGATTGGTTGGGCTGGGTGCTCTTTGCCTTTCCGTCATTGTTCATAGGTTTATATGTAATCTTCAGGGCTGCTGACCGAGGGCCTTGTGGCTCTTTTTCAGCCGGCATGGACACAATGGGCTGAAATGGCCTGCTTCTGCGCTGTAAATTTCTATGTAAATTACTATGTAATTTCTTGCAGGCATGGCTCATATTAAATATCCATATTTTGCATGATAAAGTTTAACGATTTTATTTTCATAATTGTGCATTTTGTATTGCAGTTATCATGTTGGAAATGTCACTTCTGTCTGTGTTGTATAGAGAAGTGGAGGGTAAAGCACTTTGAACGAGTGATATGAACAACTTCATTGGTTTGTTATTTGCGACTTGCTAGTTGCTGGAGAGTTGTTCCTATTGCTCCGGAAGGCCAGCTTCCCTTAACCATCCACTAAACCAGCCAGATTCTCAACTTGATCCATAGCAGTGATTTAACCAAATCAGAGAAGCAGATTTGTTCTATTAAAGAGCAATTTGAAATGTGGTGCTGGGGTAATTTTAATGGTTTGAAACTGTCAGGATGGGACATGGGGCCGTTTATATTCTCCGCCTGGTTTTAATTTCAATTGACTTCAATCGAATTGAAGCAGAGTGTATTATGAGCACTCGACCCAATCCTGTCCTAAAATAATTCCCTGATGTCTGATGAATGCTATCCACATGATATCTGGAGGAGCTGGTTCAGGAGAGTGCTTATTTCTGCATTATTTACAACTTTGAAGAATCTGATGGATTTCATTATGGTCATGGAGGAAAGCCAATCCTTACAAGAATTATAAACATGTTATTAGCTCACATGACATGAGATTATTGAGCTGTGAACGAATACACAATGTTCTGGTAAAACACTGGTCAATGGTATGAGAGAGAATAATGGTTACCACTGGATTCCATATCTGGGGCACAGTACATTGTGTACAGTGCATTGTGCACAGCACATTATGTACAGCAGTGGTGGGCAACATATCGTTGCTTCCGGCCCGGCAAGTCATTCTTTCCGGCCAGCTGGATGAGACAGAAATAGAAGGCGTGAACTGGAGCTCAAGCTGCACATTAGTCTATCCACTTTCACCTCTTGTTGGTCACAGACAGGCCTGAACTGCAGCCAGTTAATTACATTTAGCAATTCACAAAAGCGATTCTCCCTGGCCCAATCTGAAAAGGATCCGTTGCACGAATGGCGAACGTCCGTACCTAGAATGCACTGCGGACTCGAATATGCCCTATCCATTTTAGAGTTGAGTCACGGCTGCTCAGCTCGATGAATCTTTTACCGAAGAAAGAGGCCGCTGCTTGTTCTTCCTCTCCCGGTACGCAGAGTGCGGCAGGGATGGGGGCGGTGGGGAGGGCTCATCACCGTCTGAGACCCTGGAGTGGATCCCAGAACGCAAGGTCTCCGGGTAATGACACACAATTAGAGTTCAGGCCCTGCGAAGCTTCGGGCTCCCGTACTCAGCAGGTGAAAAAGAGAGCACCTCTTGTATCAGAGAGCCCACAGACCCGACCTGCTCTGCCAAACAACCACATAGACCTTCAGTAATATATATACCCAATCGTTCAATCATTTCATTCATTTAGTAATGGAAGATTTTACTATTTTACTGTACATTTTGTGTATTTAAGATAGTGTCTGACTAATATCTGTATTAATGTTCATAAATTATTGGGAGGATAGAAGTGGGAGTGATGATCAACCAATGAGTTGGCCTCTTCCAAATTTACCAATTTTAAAACTTTTCTTTCACCAGTGACTGTCAGTGGGGTTATTAATGCTTGCACAATTATTCACTCGTTTTAATATTACCCCTCTTAATTAGCATAGCGGAGGTATAACTAAATGGACCCGGATATATTGGACATTGCAGCCACTGTTTTTAATTGAAGCCCTTTTTCCCCAAATCATGAACAATTTCAGTTATTGTCATGATTGGAATGGGGTTAGAGAGATTGATGGTGTTGGCCAGCCCCAGTAATAAATAGCACTCGGGGAAGGAATGTGCGATATCATGGTGCATTACTTGTGCCTGTTCTCAAGTGAAAGTCCACAACTTTGTCGGCGTCTGGGCCTTTCTCAGGAGTGTCAGCACGGTGACAATGAACAAGCCCAATCTGATGGCTGACCTGGGACGCAATTTGCAGATTTAATCATTTCCGAGGCAACTAATTATTTCTCAGCGAGGTTTCAATAGCATCAAAGTAGCACTTTCATGTGCTTTTTAAAGGTTGTATAAATGGTTTTATCCTTGATTGTGCATTACATCTTATTTAGAATTGCTAGTGGAAGCAGAATCGATCTCCCATTTTCCACTACAAGAATTAATTTTGCACCATTTGGAATAAATAGACCATGCATTCTTCAGTATGCCTCGTAAACCCGTACATGTTCATTAGCATGTTAATAAAAATAACAACACTTATTAAGTGTGGAAATGACATGAAGGGTTCTTTATACAATAAAGGCCATAATAAATGTTAATGGTAGCTGTTGTTAACCCAATTCATTTTAGATGTGCAGCAAAGGTCCCTCTAACTTTTTTTCATGTGCGGTCCCTTTAATTTTGTGGGGTCCAGATTCACGTCCATTGGAAGCTGTCCTGATGGATAAAGAAAACATTATCGGCTGTGCATCATGCTAAAAAATCTGCTCTTTAGCCATATTTAATGAATCAATAATAGAAAGTGAAAATGCTGCAAACACACAAGTCAGTCAGCATCTGTGGACAGAATGGGCATGTTGAGGTTTTGAATGGTTGACTAGAAGAGTCATCAAAATGGTTTAATAGAAGAGTCTATAGTTGAAACCTTGGCTTATCCCTTCTCTACAGATGCTGTGTGCTGCCACCACTTCCAGCTTTTGTTTTCCATCATGTGCAATACTTTGTTACGTTAAGGAATGGATTGTAGCTTCCTGAGTGAGAAAGCCTCCTAACAACCTCCCACCCCCCCCCCCCCAAATACTTTAAATATCACTTTGAACATGTTACATATTCAAGAGTCGCTGGTATATATCCCTTTTGATTAATGTGCGAATGCTGAGCCTTGGGGAGAACAGAAACGCTGACAGCCAATCTCTCTTTATGAGTCAAATAAGTAAATAACTGTCTGCGAGAGACTCCTTCAATTCTCCACTTAATTTAAAGTTCGTTACCAATTACAGAGCTTTGCTGAATTTTTACAGACATATAACGGTAATCTGCTACAACATGTTCTGTTGTGTTAAATGGAACACAGATTAAGGACCACAGAGCAGCAAGGAATGCATGGCTCGAGAAATGGTTCGCACAGTCCCCAACAGCCTGACTTAAATCATAACCGCAATGTTTTGGAACTATAAGTACATACTGTATTTTCATTAAATAATCCATATCTCTGGTTAGCATTAATCTCCATTTAGGTGTTTGCTGCTGCTTAGATTTTGATTGAGTGGTTGATACTGTGACTGTATCTCTGTGACAAGCTTTTGATTACATCAGCTTTCATCCACACACTGTTGGTACAGTAAGGCAGAGATGGAGAACCAGCAAAGGCTTCTCCACAGAGCGGAGGATAAATAATCAGGACCAGCAATGTCACACTGCTCTTGGACACCTTACAACACCTGACTCCAAGCAACATTGCCAGGGATGGAGGAGTGGGTCACTTGCTACCTTCCACGTGCTTTCGTGGTTGTCTCCAAAAGCAGCATTGGCGCAGAACGGGATATCTGTGCTCCTGGTCTCCCAACAGGTACACAGCATGGAGCAACAGGAGTTAGAAATATGGGCCCCAAGTTTCCACACGCGGTAAAACAGGCGCCCCTCCGAGCTGGGCGCCCGTTTTTCGCGCCGGAAACGGCGCCTGAAAAAAAACACGCTATTCTCGAGCGCTTTGCAGCTCGATGTCTGCTTGGCGCGGCACACAGGGGGCGGAGCCTACCACTCGCGCCGATTTTGTAAGTAGGAGGATGCGGGTACAATTTAAATGAGTTTTTTTCGTGCCAGTAACCCTGCGAGTGCGCGTTGGAGCGTTCGCGCACGCGCAGTCTGAAGTAAACATTGGCACTCGGCCATTTTTAAAAGTGCTGCAGAAAAAAGTAAAAATTTGTTTATTGAACCCTTGCAAAGGCTTGCATTTTAATTTTCTTGATATTTCTGTGTGTGAGGGTGAGGGAGTGCATTCTGTAATTAAAGATGGACTGTGATAAACGGGACACATGCACTTGTTTGAGACTATTCAAATTCTTTGTAGCTGTTCAATTTTTAACATTTTTTAATAAAACCACATTGCCCTTCCATGATCAGCACTGAGGCTTCTTGCAGCTTTCTCCCTCCCTCCCCCCTGCTGTCGGTCGGTCCCGACGGCAAACCGCTGCCTGAAAGGCCTGCCTGAAGCACTTTCACACAGGTAGGAACATGGTTTATTTAATCTTTTCTTTGCTTATAAATTTTTATTCAGGTTGGATTTATTTGTATAATATTTGTATAAGTATAACTAAGGATTTATTGTAGAATTTAATGACTTCCCTTCCCCCCCCTCCCCCTCCCACCTCATTCTGGATGCCTAATTTGTAACCTGCGCCTGATTTTTTAATGTGTAGACAAGGTTTTTTCAAGCCTACAAAAATCTTCACTTGCTCCATTCTAAGTTAGTTTGGAGTACGTTTTCACTGTGGAAACTTTCAAATCAGGCGTCAGTGGCCGGACACGCCCCCTTTTGAAAAAAAAATTCTGTTCAAAAGTGAAACTGTTCTCCCTGACTAGAACTGCAGAAAACTTAAATGTGGAGAATTCCGATTTCTAAGATACTCCGTTCTCCACCAGTTGCTCCTAAAAATCAGGAGCAAATCATGTGGAAACTTGGGGCCATGAAACGGAGACCAAGAGAGGAGCTCGCATCTATCATAAATAACATGGTAGGGTTACTGAAATAAATTAACACTTGGGTTACAGGTTGCGGAAATAGATGACTACTTGGGTAATAACACTCAATTGAGGACAAATGCTGAACATGCAGGGTAATTACATGCCTGGACTTCACAATCGCACACTTATCAAACATGACCCTAAACAGATTAATAAGGCCTCTGAAGTGAGATAGGATTTTACAAAGCCTGCGGGGAGAAAGAAAACATGGCAGCTTCCAGGAGTCCTGGCCGATTTCCCATGCTGCACAATGACAGGTGAAACCAGGCATAGTCGTCAGGTGAGGGGTCAGAGGGTGAGGGGTCAGAGGGTGAGGGGTTAGAGCACTGGATCACGGTGCACAGATAGAATTCAGTTCCCATTTTGAAGTCATACACTCTGTACTTTGATTTTATATTATTATTTATGCTTAAATAGCAAAATGTGCGTTGATTTGGGAAGCAGAGAAGTAGAATTGGTTGGCATGAAGGAGATTTTCTGCAGGAGAAATTTTCAGGGCGATGGAGAAAGAGCAGGACGAGTGGGACTAATTGGATCGCTCTTTCAAAGCACAGGTACAATGGGCTGAATGGCCTCCTTCTTTGCTGTAAGATTTTTAATGCCAAAACGGGTGGGTTGGGCTCGGGTCAGATGCTAAAACATTAAAAAACCCGCGCACTTCCGGGTTTAACAGAGGTGGGGCCAAGGAGTAGGCAACCAACCCACTGCCAAGGGGCAGGTTGGCAATTTAACTATTTTAATGAGGCTGGCAACCCCGTGATTTAATCGGAATTGCAGGGTTAACTCTGGCTGGCTGGGTTTCCCCAGCAGCTAAAAGGAGGCAGAGACAGCTTCAGGGAGAAGGTAGGTACCTTTACAGCACTGCTTGTGAGCCAGGAGTGCTTCCCCGGCCCACCAAGCTATATTTATTCCCTGGGATCGCACCCCAGTGCCCCATCAGACCCCTCCCCATTTAAAGACATCCCCACACCCAGGATCGTAACCCCACATCAGACTCCCACCGTGCCAATTAAAGACACCCCAGGCGATTTAACCCCCCAGGATCAGAACCCCCGCCCCCACTAGCAACGCTCGGACTAGCAATTACAGACAACAACAACTTGCATTTATATAGTGCTTTTAATGTGGTAAAACGTTCCAAGGCGCTTCACAGCAGTGTTATAGGACAAAACAAATAAGACACCCTCCCTTGCCCAACTGTGAGCCAAGCCGGTCGTTCAGGCTGACTTCCAGGTGGGGATCCTGTCCAAAAATAGAATCCGCACATTAAAGCTCCAGAGCATGCGGGGAATCCCGGACTTCCGGATTTCCCATCCATACGGAAAACCCGACCCTGATAGTATCGGGGCCAATGAGTCTATGACAGGCTGAGGCGAGGATGACGCGCTTCCACACCAAAAATGAATGAGTTCACAGGTGTTTCAATGAAGGTGCTGATATTCCAGGTCCTGAACTACATCCTGAAGGATGGATTTTTTTAACGTGGGGTGGCCGTTACACACCAGCCACCACACGGGCTTGACAGAGCTAGGCCTTGGTCCAGTGGCAAGGATTAACCAAGACGACTGGAGACCAGCTCTACTGCACGGACCTAGTGCACACACATATTGCAGTGTGGGCTGGCCCGTGCTGCCCCTGGGTCCTCGGCTCTTCTGGGCCCCCATCACGTCGCTCTACAATCTCTCGCTGCTCCTCTGCTGTTTGCCGCCGCTCCTGCTGTAGCTGCCCACGCTCCAATCAGCGACCTGGATCATGGTGACGTCTGATCCAGTCGCCCTCCTCCAAGTCGTCGCCTTCCTGAACCGGCTCGCGCTGTACCTTACAGTGGCCGCTGGTGTTTCCTCGCAGGTCGGGGCCACGCTGAGTGCTGGGCCGCCTCCACGTTGCTCCTTTTAAGGCCCCGATCTGCGAGGAAACACCAACGGCAACACCTAACAGCACCTCCGCTGGCAGGAGGGTGTGATTGCAGGCTGACTAGCAGGTAGCTTCCATAATTAATACACACATCGAATTTGCAATAGAAAAATTGACACCGTGCCCAACGCAAGCCTTCAGCGTAAGGTCGAAAATCTAATCCCTACCTTAAATATGACCAACTGTTTCCCAGGACAGTTTTATTCAGGGATGGGCTACGAGGCTGCAAGAAGATGAAAGATAGACGTAGCTGTGCTGGTGACAGGCTGGTCCAGGAGAATGTGGCAGGAAGACAACAGTAACAAACATGAAAAATTCACCTTGTCACCCTGCCAGCTGCAATAGCGACCTTTCAAAATCTCACAAGAAAATAAAGAACATGCTCACTGAGCGGCCAGTGAGTCAAGGACAACCCATATCAACCCCTGCTTAACAACAACAACCTCTCGAGTGCTAAACAATAAGAAGCAACAAGCCTGTCAAAGAGTTGAGAACCTTAAATGACGCACTCCTGGCTGGCCTCCCACCTTGCACCCTCCGTACACTGGAGGTGATCCAAAACTCGGCAGCCAGTATCCTAACTCGCATCGAGTCCCGCCCACCCATCACCCCTGTGCTTGCTGACCTACACTGGCTCTCGGTTAAGCAATGCCTCAATTTCAAAATTCTCATCCCTGTTTTCCAATCCCTCCATGGCCTCGCCCCTCCCTATCTAATTCTGGCCTCTTACACATCCCCAGTTTTCTTCACTCCAACATTGATAGCCGTGGATTCAGCTGTCAAGGCCCATACACTGGAACTCCCTCCCTAAGCCTCTCCACTCTCTACCTCTCATTCATCCTTTAAGACGCTCTTTAAAACCTCTTTGACCAAGCTTTTGGTCACCTGTCGAAATATCTCCCTGTGTGGCTCGATGTCAAATTTTGTTTCATAATCACTCCTGCAAAGTGTCTTGGGATGTTTTACGACATTGAAGGTGCTATATAAATGCAAGTTGTTGTTATCTGAAAACGGATGTTACTACTGTGGTTACTGTCACGACAAAAGGTTGTTAGTCCTGCAACAATAACCTTAGCCCAAGTGGTTTCAAACAACGAGCTTTAATATACGTTGGGCTAGAAATTCATCTACTTGCTGACACTCCGTAGTGCCAGAAAATGCCGGCTACTGCTCTTTCACCAACTAGTGACTGGTCCTGCAGTGTCCGCCATATTCCTCTCCCACTTTGCGCTGTCGGTATCTGGCAGCGCCCTAGAAAAAAATATGGCTGCATGGTGATGTCAATCGGTTAACCTGGCATGCAAGCAGGCTGGCAGTGGCGATGTCTGCACCTCTTAAATGGACAACACATTTTAGGTAAGTTTGAATTGAAGGTTTTGGACTTTTTTTGTTGTTGATTTTATTGAAGTGGTGGCTTGCTGCAATAGATATGAAAAGTTTTCTAATGTGTAGGGAGTGCTGCTGGATGCTTGCAAGGGCTTGCAAGGGTAAATGAAGGCCTTTGAGAAGAGAGAACATGCTGAGAATACTCTGCAGGTCACGCAACAATCGCAGAGAGAAAAACAGATTTCACATCTCTGGTTGAGATGCTGCCTAACTAGCTGGGTATTTCCAGCATTTTTGCTGTCATTTCACATTTATAGCATCCATTTGCTGAGGGAAGAAGACACAGAAGAGGAAGACACAGAAGGTGAGGAATCAGGAGAGGAGGAATCAAATGGAAGGATGCATCCCAGACAACCCCTTTGTGGCCAGGATATCCGGGGTGGAATCATCTGCCCACAGTCCCAGTTAACACAACCCCAATTTTCCTTTCAACTTTTGTCCGAAACCTTACCTTCCCCCTGTTACTGACCATCATAGCGCCCTCTTGGCCACAATGCTGAATTAAATGGCACCACAAATCAAACTTTCCAATCCACCTATATACATCTATCCATCCAGTGTATCATCAAGAAATCAACTCGTATGCATTCTCTCAGTGACTGTCTGTGTGTGCTTTTGCCTATCTTGCTGATGTCAAGCAGTGCGATCCCAGTGGCTGCAGCAAGGCTGATGGGAGGCTGCTGACTTTCAGTGGGTGAGACTGCAGATGGCCTTGCTGGTCAACCTCGAGGAGCTGCTGGCTGAGAGTATCAAATCAATCTTCTTCTGTTCTTGTTCTTTTTCACTGTCCTCTCCCTCTTGGTCACTGGCTGGGCCGGCTGCATTTCTTGGATGTGTGAAATGAGGAAGGCACAAGGGTGGCATTGTGGTGATGGGAGGATGGTAAAGCATGCCAGAAGGAGGATAACGTATGAGGATATCAGCATCTTCCTGCCCTGCCGCTGGCCAAGGGCTCAGCCAGGCCCCTGCCTAGAATGGCCTGCACCGTCTTCTCCAAGGGAGTGATGTGAGGCTAGGAATGGGAGGTGTGCCTTGTGATTGGTGCAGATTGTTGGTCTTTGAATGACTGGCTAAGCCACTCACAATGCAACAGCTCTACAACTATTTTAAGTTGAAACAATAATCAGGTGACCCCCCTTAAAAAAAGGGGGGCACTAAAACCGACACATTAAACAAATTAAACTTTGGACGTTAAACAAATCAAATTAAAATTTGGTTGCCGGGGGTGATGATGCACTCCAGTCCCTCTGGTGTCCACCTCTCGCGGAAGGCCGTGAGCATACCAGTAGACACCACGTACTCCATCTCCAGGGACACCCTGGCTCGGATGTAACTGCGGACGAGAGGCAGGCAGTCGGGCTGAACGACCCCCTCGACGCCTGCTGCCTAGACCGGTTGATGGCATCCTTGGCCATGCCCAGGAGCAGGCCACAACAGCTCTACAACTATTTTAGTTGTGCACTTTAATCAAGTGCCCCCTGGTTAAAGGGGGTGGGGGGGGGGGCACACTCCAAACACTTTCAAACAAGTGCCCCCTTGTTTTTTTTTTGAGGGCACTAAAACACAAATGATACAAATGCCCCCTGTCTAAAAGGGTGGGGGGTGGGGGCACTAAAACCGACAAACTTAAACAAATTAAACTTTGGACAAGGTTCAAATTAATATTTGGTTGCTGGGGGTGATGATGCACTCCAGTCCCTTCGGCGCCCACCTCTCGACAACTGCTCTACAAACCTCACAGGTGCATACATTAGACTCCCACATCCTTCTTTCTGGAGCGCCTCCTGGCCCCTGCGGGTGGAGGACCTCCCTTGCAGTGTTGGCCCCCTGCATAAAGCTGGAGTGCTGCGTGCGAGACCCAGGGTGCCCCTTCCCTGGTTTGCTGAGCCATTTGTGTTAGTGCTAAGGCAGTTGGCCCATTTGTTGAGGTTAGGAAGGTAATTCAGCTTTAAGAGTTGAATATTCACATTTGGGACTTCTTTTTAATGTTAAATATTTTTTTAAAAGACAGAAAGGGCTGAAAACTCTATTGTTTGACTTCATTTTAATTTGGATTGCTTCAGTGTGCGTGGCCTCTTTAATTCTCACACCTCTTCATTGCCCACAATCCCTTGCGTACTCTACAGCTTCGCTCACAGAGGCTGTGGGAAGCTGCAGCACTGGACAAGGACAGGAACTTAATCCCGGATTCCTCCAGCCAGGTACCAGGACAGCATTGCATGGAAGGTGAGCGCTGCACCAACTATCTCCGTGACCCCAGACCAATTTTGCTCTGTTAGCATTGCTGCCATTTCCAGCGGCCGTTAATTCCAGTTGCCGGTGACGTCGGCAACTTTGCTGGTGAACACAATTTATTTTCCCCCCATTGACGAATAAGTGTGTGGTTCGTTTGCAACTGTTCTACAGTATTACATTAAATGGCAAGCAATTAATACAACCTGTTCTCACGCGAATTACAAGGTGATCAGACTTGATCTTTGTGGGTTGCCTCAAGGAAAGGGACTGCCGACTGTACTGAGAGTGCTCCAACTTGCTCAACTTGCTCAGAGGGGCAATGCTGTATCTTTGTACTATTCAGCTGCCTGGGGCTGCGCGTACACAGCCTTCATCTCTGTCTTATCAGCTTGTTACTGTCCTCTGGGATGTGCAGGCTCTGTCTGCAAGTGTTTGGTCCTTACAGCTTGTTTTTTATTAAAACCCGTTATCTGTAAGCTCAGCCAAAACATCCCACGGATATTTTAACTAAAATACACAGGCAGAGTCCGATGGGAAAATGGTCAACTAGCAAGGTTCGATATACTTACAACCCCTCCGCCTTTTAACTCAAAGAAATACAAGCCAGGCTCATGCAGCCTGCCCTTACAATTTAACCCTCCAAGTCCTGTGTTATTCTAGTGAATCTGCATTGCACATTCTTTGTTTTCTTATTCACACACAGTCTGGATTTTACCAACCTCGACAGGCTCGGGGCAAGCGCTATCCTTGGCGAGGATCCGGGCCGCTGACATGATTGTACACTGCTTGGGCTTGTTAAACCCCGCCCTGTGAAGTTCCCGGCCAATTAAAAGGAAATGGGTCTGATGATGTCATCTGATGATGCGCCATCAGCCAGTTTCTTTAAAGGGACCATGCCCACAGACATTTTGACAGTTGTGCTGAATGTGTTCTGCAGCATTGAGGTGCTGCAAACACTGACAATCAGCACAGAGGAGCAGGGCTGCACCCAGGCTCTCCCATCACTCCCTCCAGATGCTTATGGCAGGAGCTGCAGCATGCTGGGAGGTTCTCTTCCCTTCCAATGGGTGGAAGAGACTTCCCCAGGAGACCAACGCAGCCTGGTTGCACATTGCATAGGAGGGCACAAGCAGGGATGTGGTCAGGAGGACCTGGCTGCAGTGGCACAAACCTTTCAATGATCTTAGTAGATCCCAAAACATTACTGCAAAGCCACACTCAACCTCATCCTGCTGTGCCACTCATCTCATCTTCATCACTCTGCCTTCCCTACCCTACTCCTGCACATCCTTACTTACACCAACTTACCTTGTACCTCCATCCATCCCTCTTTATCTACATTATCACATCCCCATCTCACTAGCCACCCATCACACTCACCCTCATCCTAGTCCAATCATACCAACTAACAACACACAAGGGTAGGCACTTGGGTGTTTTCACCAATGCTGATGTAAGTTTCTGCTAATGTGTTGTCAAACATTGAAATCTATATTTTTAACACTTTGCCTTCTTGGACAGATCTGTGTGCACCTTTGGAAGTGGCTTAGAGAGTTGTAGTGAATGGTGAGACATAACGGTACCCCCCCGCACAATGGTGATGAGTGTGAAAGGAATGGCTTGGGCATTGTAGGGATGCTTTATGGTGTTGATGTGGGGTGGTGCCAACCTGGCACATCATGTGGCAGCCAAGGTGTGCAGCGTCAAGTGAAGTAAATCTGGCCATGGTGAGGCCATCCCTGGCATCCCGGGCAGCAATGTGGTCAGGTGCTGATGCTCTGTGTCCTGTGCAGCATCAGGTGATTGCAGAGAAGGCTGGCATTGTTGTTGATGCTGCTAGTGTGCCTGGTGCTGCTGGTGTTGGATCTGATTATTGTGGGATTCTGAGGACCAAAGTGAGATAGTTTCAAGCACACCGATGCTGATGGAATAGTTGGCAGTTGAAGTTGAGATGACAGAAGTGATCTGTCAATGGTGAGGGAGGTTGCTCCAAGGAGGTGACACTGGATAGAGAGTTCACTGCAAACATTTCAAACCTCCATAAAGCTGAAAAATGTATTCCAAATCCTGAAGGCTCCAGCTTCTCTGATTGGAAATTGAACAGCTGTGAAATGGTAGATTTTATACCAGTTCTGCAGCTGTCAGCTAGTCAACCTAATCCAGAGTTGTTGAGAATCCAACACACTTACCTGATGTGATACCCGAGGGCCGTGAACCTCGTAAAAAATTGTGAAAAATCCTTTGGACCTGGTAAAATACTGTTTAGATAGCTTTCAGCAGCTTCTTAAGTAGCATAGTTGCCTGACACATTGCTTAGTGCCGGGTCTGCAATCCACAGGTAGACCAGACACTGGAAGTTCACAAGGAGGCGGGCTCAGAGTGGACTTCCGCCCCACTGTCAATCACAGCCATTTTGACAGTGGGTCCGCCTCTGTCATGTATTTAACTGTCATTGTAACCCATGTATTAACTGACCTAAGTTGTACACTGTGAGAACATTGACCACTAGGTGGTGAACTTATTGGAGACAAGCCTAACCTGGTCTTTCAGGTATAAAAGGGGAAGCTCCACCCACCTTCATCACTTCAGTGCTAGTTAATAATGGTTACTGGTCACAGAATGACCTTCTCTCAAGTATGGGCCTCGCGTGCATTTGTAGTGTATAGTAAGGACATATCATTGGCGACGAGAAACTTGGATTTAAACCACGCGAGCATGGCCACTAGCAGCACAGACGAGAGGTACTGTGTTGGTGATGATTGGGACGATTTTATTGAGAGACTACAGCAAAGCTTCGTCACTAAGGAATGGCTGGGACAGGACTCGGCCGACAAATGCAGGGCTCATCTCCTGACGGTTTGTGGATCCAGGACGTACTCCCTGATGAAGGACCTACTAGCGCCAGAGAAGCC
Source organism: Pristiophorus japonicus (assembly GCF_044704955.1). Classification (NCBI taxonomy): domain Eukaryota; kingdom Metazoa; phylum Chordata; class Chondrichthyes; family Pristiophoridae; genus Pristiophorus; species Pristiophorus japonicus. Next base: position 69,906,114 of record NC_091994.1, read on the forward strand.
AGTGGACAAGACTTTTGAATAGCTTAGTAAGTTGATCGGGGAACACTTTAAACCGGCGAGCAGCATGCACATGGCGAGACACCAGTTTTATACACACCGGCGGCGAGAAGGGCAAAGCGTTCCAGACTTCGTGGCAGACCTCCGGCGACTGGCGAGCCTATGTGAGTTCCCAGATGCATGCAGAGCGGAGATGCTGTGAGACTTTTTTATTGAGGGCATCGGGCATGCTGGGGTTTTCAGGAAACTGATCGAGACCAAAGACTTGACCTTGGAAACAGCGGCTTTGATGGCCCAGACATTTATCTCAGGGGAGGAAGAGACCAGAATGATGCTTGACAAAAATCTTGGTTTAAATGCAGCAAGTGGACAGGGAGTCAACATTGTTAACGCGGCACACAGTTCTCCAGGCAGACAGTGGCAATCAGACATGCCCGAGCATGTAGTCGAACCCAAAGGGGGAACTCAACAGAGACAATGGCTAGCTGAACAGCGATTCACAGCATCACAAGGTACAATGCAGCCAGTAATGGGGCCATCAACACCTGTTAATGGGGTGTTAAGAACAGTTACACAGACAGTCAGAAATGATCGACTGGTAATGGACCTTTTGTTTCAAACAACAGCTCATGTTGGAGGTGTGGAGGCAAACACACAGCCAGAGGTTGCAGGTGTCAGCAATATACCTGCAGAAACTGCAACGTCAGCGGTCACTTGGCACGTATGTGCAGAAAGCCTACGGCCAGGTTGATGTACGAGGAAGACGGGGATGATGTAAGCCCTACGTTGCCAAACGGACACTAGGGGAACTCGCTGGAAGCTGAAGTTCAGCGAGTTTATGTGGAGCACATATACAGTTCGTACACCAGAACGCCACCGATGATGATGAAAGTGCTCCTCAATGGCTTCCCAGTATCAATGGAGTTAGACACGGGGGCCAGCCAGTCCCTGATGAGTATCAAACAGTTCGACAAATTGTGGGCGTCCAAGGCCAGGAGGCCAAAATTATTGCCAATTGACGCACAGTTACGGACATACACAAAGGAGATCATTCCGGTGCTAGGTCACGGTAGTCGTGACCCACAAAGATTGGAAGAACAGGTTGCCACTCTGGATTGTCTCGGGGGATGGTCCAGCACTGTTGGGGAGGAGTTGGCTGGCTGTCATGAACTGGAAATGGGGCGATGTCAATACAATTTCTTCTGTGGAGCGAATATCATGCTCACAGGTCCTGGACAAATTTGACTCACTATTTCAGCCCGCATTGGCACTTTCATGGGGACCAAGGTAGTGATTCACATAAACCCGGATGCCAGACCAGTACACCACAAGGCCAGACCACCTTCTGAGGGAAGGCATCATCTCGCCAGTCGAATTCAGTGACTGGGTGAGCCCGATTGTGCCGGTGCTCAAGGTGGATGGGTCGGTCAGGATCTGTGGTGATTACAAGGTCACCATCAATCGGGTGTCACTCCAAGACCAGTACCAGCTATCGAGAGCGGAGGACCTCTTTGCGACGCTATCCGGTGGCAAACTTTTTTCAAAATTGGACCAAACCTCAGCTTACATGACCCAGGAGCTGGCGAGTGAGTCGAAGAAGCTGACCACCATCATGACACACAAGGGGTTGTTTGAGTGCAACAGATGTCCGTTTGGGATTCGCTCGGCCGCTGCGATCTTTCAACGAAATATGGAAAGCCTCCTCAAGTCGATTCCAAGGACAGTGGTTTTTCAAGACGAGATCCTCATCACGGGTTGCGATACTGAAGAACACCTCCGCAATCTGGAGGAGGTGCTACGCAGACTGGACCGGGTAGGTCTGCGACTGAAAAAGGCGAAGTGCGTCTTTCTAGCTCCAGAGGTAGAATTCCTGGGGATGAGGGTGGCAGCAGACGGGATCAGACCTAGCGTCCAAAACAGAAGCGATCCAGAGAGTACCCAGACCCCGTAACATGACAGAACTGCGTTCGTTCCTGGGGCTCCTGAACTATTTTGGTAACTTTCTTCCCAAATTGAGCACGCTCTTCTACACGTGCTCCCTCGCAAAGATCGCGAATGTGTCTGGGGGGACAGCCAGGAAAGGGCTTTTGATAGAGCACGAAATTTGTTATGCTCCAACAATCTGTTAACGCTATATGACCCATGTAAGAAACTTGTTTTAACGCTATATGACCCATGTAAGAAACTTGTTTTAATGTGTGACGCGTTGTCCGATGGTGTCGGGTGTGTGTTGCAGCATGTTAATGCTAAGGGTCAGTTACAGCCGGTAGCTTATGCCTCCAGAAGTCTGCCCAGGCAGAACGGGGCTACAGGATGGTCGGAAAGAGAGCGCTTGCATGTGACTATGCTGTAAAAAAAATGCACCAGTACCTGTTTGGCAGGAAATTTGAGCTGGAGACAGATCACAAACCCCTAACGTCCCTTTTGGCCGACAACAAGGCCATAAATGCAAATGCATCGGCCCGCATACAGAGGTGGCACTCACGTTAGCCGCCTATGACTATACAATTCGGCACAGACCAGGCACTGAAAACTGTGCCGATGCATTGAGCAGGCTCCCCCGAGCCACCACCGAGGGGGCAACCGAGCATGCTGCTGAGATGGTCATGGCTGTTGAAGCTTTCGAAAGCGAAGGCTCACCCGTGACAGCCCGTCAGATTAAAGTCTGGACAAATAGAGACCCGCTACTGTCCTTAGTCAAGAAATGTGTCCTGAATGGGGACTGGACAGCCATGTACGAGGCATGCCCTGAGGAATTCAAACTATTTCACAGGCGCAAGGATGAACTCTCGATTCAGGCTGATTGCCTACTATGGGGAAACCGAGTAGTCATGCCCCAGATGGGAAGAGCGATGTTCATCAGAGAACTCCACAAGGAGCACCCGGGCATTGTCATGATGAAGACAATTGCCAGGTCACATGTTTGGTGCCCAGGGATAGATGCAGACCTGGAACTTTGTGTTCGCAGGTGCAACACGTGCCCAGGGAAGCCCCCCTTAGCCCCTGGTCCTGGCCTGCCAAGCCATGGTCACGCATCCATGTGGACTATGCAGGTCCTTTCATGGGAAAAATGTTTATGGTTGTAGTAGACGCCTACTCCAAATGGATTGAGTGTGCCATTTTAAATTCTAGCACATCCTCTGCCACGGTAGAAAGTCTACGGGCAATGTTCGCCGCACATGGTCTACCAGACATCTTGGTCAGTGACAATGACCTGTGCTTTACAAGCATTGAATTCCAGGACTTCATGGCAGGAAATGGTATCAACCATGTCAGAACGGCACTGTTCAAGCCGGCCTCAAACAGCCAGGCGGAACGAGCAGTGCAGATAATCAAACAGGGATGCTCAGAATCCAAGGGGGTTCCCTACAAAGCCGCTTATCACGCCTCCTGTTGGCCAATAGATCCCGACCACACTCACTCACAGGGGTCCCACCCGCAGAACTGCTAATGAAAAGGATGCTCAAAACCAGGTTATCCCTTATACACCCTACCATGAAAGAAATGGTTGAGAGCAGGCGCCAGTCACAATGTGACTACCACGACGGGAATGCGAGGCGCGATGTATTGATGTCAATGACCCTGTCTTTGTTCTCAACTACGCTGCAGGGCCTAAATGGCTCGCAGGCATTGTGATTGCCAAAGAGGGGAATAGGATTCTGGTAGTTAAACTTACCAATGGACAAATCTGCCGCAAACACGTGGATCAAACAAAAAGGAGGTTCAGCAACACCATAGAAGAAGCAGAGAAAGAACACGATGTCGAGTTCACTCCTCCACAGGTGACCGAACACCGGAACCAAATGCAGAAGAGCCCAGTCACTGTGGGCAGTCCGGACAGGCCTGAGGCACCACAAACAGCAGACACTCAGGCCAGCGCCCAACAACCGGAGCCCCAACTCAGGCGCTCTACAAGGGAGCGTAAACCACCAGAGAGGCTTAACCTGTGATCCCAATAAGACTTTGCGGGGGGAGGTGATGTCATGTATTTAACTGTCATTGTAATCCATGTATCAACTGACCTAAGTTGTACACTGTGAGAACATTGACCACTAGGTGGTGAACTTGTGGGAGACACTCCTAACCTGGTCTTTCAGGTATAAAAGGGGAAGCTGCACCCACCTTCATCATTTCAGTGCTGGCTAATAAAGTTTACTGGTCACAGAGTGACCTTCTCTCAAGTATGGGCCTCGCGTGTATTTGTACTGTATAGTAAGGACATATTAGCCTCCAAACTCGCAGGGCTGGTAAGATTCCGGCCAAAGACTGAGCTCATCATAGGCAGCCCCTCGAAATCGAGGAAGACTTGCTTCCACTCTAAAAATGAGTCCTTAGCTGGCTGAACAGTCCAATACGAGAACCACAGTCCCTGTCACAGGTGGGACAGATAGTCGTTGAAGGAAAGGGTGGGTGGGACTGGTTTGCCGCACGCTCCTTCCACTGCATGCGCTTGATTTCTGCATGCTCTTGGCGATGAGACTCGAGGTGCTCAGCGTCCTCCTGGATGCACTTCCTCCACTTAGGGCGGTCTTTGGCCAGGGACTCCCAGGTGTCGGTGGGAATGTTGCACTTTATCAGGGAGGCTTTGAGGGTGTCCTTGTGATGTTTCCTCTGCCCATCTTTGGCTCACTTGCCGTGAAGGAGTTCCGAGTATGGCGCTTGCTTTGAGAGCCTCGTGTCTGGCATGTGAACGATGTGGCCTGCCCAGCGGAGCTGATCAAGTGTGGTCAGTGCTTCAATGCTGGAGATGTTGGCCTGGTCGCAGAAGCTAACGTTGGTGCATCCATCCTCCCAGGGGACTTGTGTAGAATCTTGCGGACCCCTCCTACCACTAACAGTCACCGTCTTGCTAAACTATCGAGAGTAAGTGATGACTATTTAGGTTTAAATCATATTCTAACATTGTTAATAGGGCTGAAACTGAGGATGATGATAATATAATTCAATGGGGCGTTCACAAGGGGAAACAACAGTAATGCACGTCCATTATTGGAGTGAGATGGTAGAGTCTGCCAGGCTGAAATGGCAGTAACACACACATCCTTGGGACGCATAGTGTTTCTCTGGCTATTAAGAGAAGCTTGGGACATGATCTGAAAAGTGCTGATGATCATTGGGAAAGAGTCGCTGAAATCTGACTGGGGCCCTGTGCATAGACAACAATTTGACTTAGTGCCAGTATTCAATAAAGATGACAAATTGAACCAGGCAACTATAAACTCACTCATATGATATCAGAAATTGGTAAAATCATGAAATTGATTATTCAGAACAAACTTAAGATTCACCTGACTGATGAAAGCAGCAATCCCTTTGCCATACTGTTACTAAACAGTGGGGACTCCCAGATGTTCTTCTCCTGTCACCTCAATCTGCTTCTCCCCACCAAAGGCACCTTCCTCAAACTCACCGCCCAGTGTATGTATCGGTGTGTGGGGGTGCGGGGTGAGTGATTGACAGGCAGGGCATCATGGAGCCACTTGGTCCCACCTCCACATATTGGAAGAAAAACCGGCAGGAAACAAAAAGAAAACAAATTTAGATTTCAATCCCCAGATATTGGCTTCAAAGAGAAGAACGACTGTAAAACATTTGCAACAGCTAACTGATTGCCGCCCCATCGGGAGAAGGTAGATGAAAGGAAGTCCGGATAACGAAGGATCATAATAAATGGAGGTCCCCTGCTGGATACCCGTGTCCTAACTCACACCAATTCCCCCTCACCCATCACCCCCTGTGCTCACTGACTGTGTCCTAACTCGCACCAAGTCCCCCTCACCCATCACCCCCTGTGCTCATTGGCTGTGTCCTAACTCGCACCAATTCCCCCTCACCCATCACCCCCTGTGCTCACTGGCTGTGTCCTAACTCGCACCAATTCCTCCTCACCCATCACCCCCTGTGCTCACTGATTGTGTCCTAACTCGCACCAATTCCCCCTCACCCATCACCCCCTGTGCTCACTGACTTGTCCTAACTCGCACCAAGTCCCGCTCACCCATCACCCCTGTGCTCGCTGACCTACATTGGCTCCCGGTTAAGCAACACCTCAATTTCAAAATTCTCATCCTTATTTTCAAATCCCTCCATGGCCTCGCCCCTTCCAATCTCTGTCTGCGTTCCTCTAATTCTGCCCTCCTGAGCATCCCTGATTATAATCACTCAACCATTGGTGGCCGTGCCTTCTGTTGCCTGGGTCCCAAGCTCTGGAACTCCCTATCTAAACCTCTCCACCTCTCTACCTCTCTTTCCTCCTTCAAGACTCTCCTTAAAGCCTACCTCTTTGACCAAGCTTTTGCTCATCTGCGCTAATTTCTCCTTCTGTTATTTTTAAAAATCTCATAATACTCTGTGAAGCACCTTGAGACAGTTCACTACGCTATATAAATACAAGTTGTTGTTGGATATTGATTCCCTCCTAGGTAGAGACCCCAATCCCCCAACGCTCTCGCCCCAATGCTTTCCAAAGCTTCTCTCCCAAAAAGAGTGGTTTGGCTATTTCTGGATTGCTGGCCCCACCTGTTATGCTCAGGGTTGTGAACTGCCTTGTCTGGTAAATAGAACATGATAACGATGCTGATATAGGAACTCCCATAGTACCCAAACAGCACTCCTGTGAGCAAGGCTCCTTGATCTCAGGGCCAAGACTTTAGTCAATAAGCTGCCGTTGTGTTTCTGGTGGCTGCACTCCAGCAGAACATGCAATAGGTACAAGCAGGGAATTACTGTGCCCCACTGCATTTGGTACATCCACCTTCTGTCGTATGCAAGAGTGCCATGAAAAGGGTAAATAGTCTCGGGATAATCTCCCTGAGTGGGCGTGGGAGCAACCTTTCATTGGAACTGTTATTTATGCAGACTATAGAAATACTCTCTGTGAAGTCACTGTATAGTTGCATATGATGGAGACTTGTTTACCTGATGTACTATCAATAAGGTTTACACTGTGTATATACAATGCTGGCACAATTAGAGGGTGCAACTGGTGGAGACTCGGGTTTCCTGCCCCTGTGGCAGAGGCTGTCCACCAGAGGGCACTGTGGTGGGAGACCTGAGGGTCACCTGCATAGGTGTGCAAGGCCCAGTATAAAAGGCTGCCCACCATGCTTGTGCCTCACTCTGGAGTTACGAATAAAGGACCAAGGTCACTGCAGTTTGAGTACAACACATTGCCTCGGGGAGTCATTCACAAGTACATCACAGACATAACAGGAACCATTCCATCCAGGGGCAGAGAGCAAGCACACATACAAAGGAAAGTCACATCTTGGCACTTCTCCAGATCAACGAAAACCTGCTCTGCATTTGCCCCAGATCTGGCAGAGCTGGGAGATCTATTCTCTTGTTACACCAAACAACATGGACGTGCATCCTGACATGAGCCTTGCCTCCTGCCCCAAATCGAACCACCTTCCTTTGCTGCACCTCTTGCAGCTAGGCCTCCAGTGAGGGCAGTGAAGGGGGCAGTTTTGCTTTTGAGACATGCTTTGTATCTCTTCTCCTGTTTCCAAAAAAATAATGGCATTCCCTTTAAGGGCAGCTGCAGCCCTTTATGACCTGCTTCTGGGGTGTTTCTGTAAGACTGCGGGGTTGAATCTCCACAGTGGTTCTTCCGATTGTCTATGGTAAGTTTGGCCGAAGATTCACGGAAACCCCCAGAGAAACAACGTAAACAACTATCGTAAACCCCAGAGGGACATTGTAACATCCAGAGACATCGTAAACCCCAGAGGGACATTGTAACATCCAGAGAGACATCGCAAACCCCAGGGGTTTCTTCCAGCTTAAGCAACTCTCGGGAGAACTCCCGGGCTGATTTCCCACACATGGTTTCCGTGCACAGGATCCCAGGCAAAGGAAAGAAAAAGTCAGTGAAGCGGAGACCGGCTGAACTTACAGAATCACAGCCAACGTATCAGACAAAGAGTTACAGGGGCTGCCTGTTCTCCAATTTGTTTACATGTTCAGGAAACCCAAATCAATAAGAATCCATTGTCTGGAAAACTTCAGCCATGATTTGCTGTGAGCAGAGGCGGGTCCCAAAGATTCTATTTCTGAATGGCATGGGTAGATTCCTGGACCTATGTGTTCTGGATGTGGGGGAGGGGGTTCTTGAATGGGCCTCTAGAATGTTAACACAATTGTAGTCTGTGATCCCCTTTGTAGGGTGTCCAGTCCTAGAATCCAGCCAGGACCCCAGGTACCCCAGCTCTCTGGTCTGTCTAGGTGTACCTACCTCAGCCACTGCATCCCAATGAGCTCCTCCCACTGCCTCCCTCCCCAGGAATCCAAACTGCACAGACACCAGGGTGGGGGGGATCAATCAGTGTTCCTGCTCCTGGTGACTATCCAGCAGCCTCCGGTGCCATTGTGTGTGTGTGTGTGGAGAGGATCAACGCTCAACTGTGATGCCCCTTTAGTCGAATGTCCAACCAACACTCACTGTCAAAACTCTCTGAAAGGAGAGAAGAGAAAAAAAATTGCAATAATTCCTGTTCATTTTTTTAATATGTGACCCGAGAATAACAAATAAGTCACACGCTCGCCTTGCACACTCACCTTGCACGCTCGTCTCCCACGCTCACCTTGCACGCTTGCCTTGCACATGCACCTTGCACGCTTGCCGTCCACGCTCGCCTTGCACACTCACTCTGCATGCTCGCCTTGCACACTCACCATGCACGCTCGTCCTCCACGCTTACCTTGCACGCTCGCCTTGCACGCTTGCCTTGCACATGCACCTTGCACGCTCGCCTTCCACACTCGCCTTGCATGCTCGCCTTCCACGCTCACCTTGCACATCACCTTGCCGCTCGCCTTGCATGCTCGCCTTCCGTGCTCGCTTTGCACACTCATCTTCCACGCTCGCCTTGCACACTCACCTTCCATGCTCGCCTTGCATGCTCACTTTGCACACACTCCTTGCACACACCTTGCACACTCACCTTGCACACACACCTTACACAGACACCTTGCATGCTCGCCTTGCACAGACACCTTGCACACACACCTTGCATGCTCGCCTTGCACACACACCCTGCATGCTTGCCTTGCACACACACCTTGCACACACACCTTGCATGCTTGCCTTGCACACACACCTTGCACACACACCCTGCATGCTTGCCTTGCACACACACCTTGCACACACACCTTGCATGCTCGCCTTGCATACTCTCCGAGCACACATTATTTTCTCGCTGGCCTGTAATGGACAGAGATTGAAATCTCCGCTCCATAATTCAGAAGTGTTGTCATTTTAGCCAAGTGTCAGCTGTGGCTCAGTGGGCAGCACTCTCTCAGTGGGAGGGGCTAGGAGTGAGCAGGTACTGCTGATTACTGCAGGAGTCAGAGGGAGTTTGTTGGTGGTGAGTTTTTTGGGTTGTTTTTTTTTCAAATTTTAGGGCCTTTTTGGCCCATATACATCAGCCAGATGCTGCTGAGGGGCCTGGAGTACTGGGCCCCTCAGAGGACAATGCTCCCAGTGTGAATTTAATCAGGGGAGAGAATGTCTTGAGAGGGGAGAATAAAAGGCCCAAAGATTTGGGCCTGGACCCCAGGAGGTTTGGAAAAGAAAACACGGCGGTGGTTCACTGCCAGGATAAGGAGATGCGAGCTTGCGATATTATCCAGGCAGTAGACGAGGACTGCAGTGAGGAAAGTTGCTTTGCTTGCTAACCAAAGCCGAATGTTGGATTCGAAGTGACAGTTAGCGGCCGAGAGGAGGTGGAAAGACTTTTACTGAGCCTGAAGGTTGGTGAGAAGTACTTGGATGTATCTTTGCTGTATTCGGAAGAGGTGGTAGTTTCATTCTTAAACCTGCCGGTTTATGTTGAGGACGATGTGCTGATAAAAAAGTTGGAGTCATGGGACATTAAACTTTGCTCAGTAATAAAGAGCAGATACTATCCTGGAACACAGCTAGCCAATGGAACCCGTTATATAAAAGTGCGGTTCCCAGAGGGGCTGAAGTCATTACCCTACAGCATGAAATTCAAGACAATGGAAGGAGTTCTGCATGATAACCAGGATCCAATTGACTAAGTGCAGAATTGTATAAAGAATTTTTAGAGATTTGAAGCCCATTGGTCTTGGAGGTTTTTAAGGAGATTAAAACTGAGGGAAGCCTGACCCCATCTATGAGGAGATGTATCATTAGCTTAGCTTATAAAAATAAAAGGGATAGAAGGGATCTGAAGAATTGGAGGCCCATCACATTATTAAATGTGGATTATAAGATCTTGGCAAGGGTTATGGCAAATCGTATGAAGGAGGTGATGCCGCAGATAGTTTCGCCCTCTCAGTCGCAAGGAGTCACAGGCCGGGACATCGCTGACTCTGTGGTCTCAATCCGAGATGTGATAGAACTCATGGAAGAGAGTGGGAGGGAAGCTTATGAGCTAAAGATGGATCAAGAGAAAGCCTTTGATAGAGTCGCTCATGAGTTTTAATTGATGCTTTTGGAAGCATTAAGTTATGGGAAAAATGTAATTGAGGATTTTTTATTCAAACAGCTGTGTTAAACGTAATGGTTTTTTATCCAAGTATTTTCCAATACAGAAATCTGTGAGACAGGGTTGTCCCCTGTCCCCATTGTTGTACACATTGGTAACAGAACCATTAGGATGCGAAAGGAACAAGGCGTAATCGGGATTGCGGTTCCCAGTTCCGGGCCGGTGTTGGTGATACACCAAGATACAGATGACACGACCTTAACGTTGAGAGATGGAGAGTCAGTGAGGAAAGCTATGGGAGTAGTGGAGGAGTATTGTAGAGCTTCAGGAGCCAGAGTAAATTATAGTAAGTCCCAATGCCTGGTTGTGGGAAGGAGTAGGGGGGAGTGGTTGAAGGAAAGCCCTTTTAAGGTGGTGGAGGTTTTGGAAGTTCCAGGGGTGCATATGGGGTGCAGGAAGGATAGGGATGAAGTGGATTGACTAAATTGGGAAACAAAGATTATGAAAATTAAAAAGATTTTGGGAAAATGGGAAAGAAGATGGTTGAAAATGCAAGGAAGAGCGAGAGTCAGCCCTCCTGCTATCTACACTATGACACTTATTGACGATGAAGGATATTCCTGAGTGAGCGGAGAAGTCTATCTGAGAGACTTATGTAAAAGTTTTATGGGAAGGGAAACCAGCCTTGGTTGCTTACAATACCATCATTAGACAGCGAAATCAGGGAGGACTCAATTTCCCAGATATTGAGTTGAAGAAAAAAGCCTTTAGAATTAAATGGGTGAAGAGATTTCTTCAGAAGTCAAATACAAGTTTTTGGAAGAGTTGTTTCCAACATTTTTTTAAATTAAGTGGGATAGGAGGACAGGGAATATTTTATATGGAATACAGCAATATGTTTTTGAAATTGATTAAACCTCTCCCTAGGTTTTATAAGGGGTTGTAGACACTTGGGCCCAATTTTTTTAAAGTGTACAGTTTATGCCCAAAGTTGCTGAGGAATTTTTAGAACGGCCCTTATTTTTGAACAGGTGGATCAACATTGAAGGAGAGAAATTATTTAATCAAGCTTTTATAAAAGCTGGTATTCTATATGTGAAAGATGTATTATATGAGGTAATTCCAGGTTGGTTGCCGGAAGCGGAAGTGAGGGACATGGTTTGGGAGGAGGATCAGGAGGTGGAGGAAAAAGCAATTAAGATCATGTATGAGAAGATTGTGAGGGCAATGCCACAGGATTGGACGGAAGAAATAAATACGCAAATCTCCAAAGGAGGTATAATGCGTCCCGCTTTTCCAAACTTTCTGCTGGAGAAAGGGGAGAAGTTGGTCTAAGTTGACAACTGTAATACTCAAGATTTCTATGGGGTATTTAGCGAATGGAGATTTAAGACACCTGCTGGTCAGGAGTTTTGGCAGAATACATACCCACAGCTGGACTTCATCAGGATTTGGAGCGAAGTGTGGGCGAATTTTAAATGTCCAGAGTGGATTGAACTGAATTTCAAATTGGCTCATAACTGGATTTTTACCGTGATAGTCTTATGTAAGATTGGGCGAGTAGAGATGGCAACTTGCCCAGTGTGTGGGACGCGGGGTGAGACTCTGTCCCATTTGCTGGTGTTATGTCCGCAGTTAAAGGATTTTAAGTCCTACGTTCGACAGTTGTGTGAGGTTTTCTTGCTGGGTGAGGACCGAAGAGTAAGAATGGGAATCCCGTGGGACTCAATTTTAAGATGGGGATTGCAGGAGAGTCTGCCCGAGTCTAGCGGAGCGGCAATTAATTTAATGTTCAGATTGGCTCGATTTGTGATTGTGCAAAGAAGGAATGCTCTGTTTTTTAAGGGGAGGAGAATAAACCTAAAAGAGTATTTCAAACATAAACTAAAAGATCATTATAAGGCTCTGTGGATGCTTTATTCAGAAAAAGAATGTAAAGATAGTATTTGTTGTGTATGTAACCCTTGGCAACCTGTATCATACCAACACCAGAGGGCCTACCTGTTGGAGTCCCAAGGGATCGCAGCATCCCTTGGGAGCACTGTATATAAGCAGGCCTCCCATGGTGTACCAACACTCTGGAGTTTAATTAAAAGAGCTATGGTTACACTTACTCATTGTGTACAGTATTCAGTTGTATCACTTTATTATGAGCATAACAATTGGCGACAAGATAATGCACAACCATGTGAAAATGCAAAGAACTGTTGGCATCCTGGAGAAATTCTCAGAAGGGGATGATTATGGGAGGCCTTCGTGGAGAAACTCAACCAATACTCTGTGGCCAATGAGCTGGAAGGGGACGAGAATGCTGCCAAACAAAGGGCGATCCTCCTTACTCTCTGTGGGGCAACAACCTATGGCCTCATGAAGAATCTTCTAGCTCCGGTGAAACCTACAACCAAATCCTATGAAGAACTGTGTACGCTGGTCCGGGAGCACCTAAATCCGAAGGAAAGCGTTTTGATGGCGAGGTATTGGTTCTGCACGTCTCAACGGTCTGAAGGCCAGGAAGTGGTGAACTACGTCGCCGAACTAAGACGCCTTGCAGGACATTGCGAATTCAATGGATTCCTTGAACAAATGCTCAGAGTCTTTTTTGTGCTTGGCATTGGCCATGAGGTTAACTTTCGCAAACTATTGACTGTTGAAACACCGAATCTGAGCAAAGCCATAACGATAGCCCAGGCATTTATGTCCACCAACGGTAACACCAAACAAAATTTACAGCATGAAGAGGTTTCGGCTAGTACTGTACACAAAGTAATGTCGTTTTCAGGCAGGAATGCACATGGCAGAACATACACGCCGGCAGCTGCGCGACCTCAGATGACCCAGAGACCGCCACCAATCGTTAATGCGAGGCAGTTAACACCTTGTTGGCGTTGTGGAGATGATCATCGGGCTCATCAGTGCTGCTTCAAACATTATGCGTGCAAAGGATGTGGAGCAATGGGACATCTTCAGCGAATGTGCAGAGGGGCTACAAACCCTGCAAACCACCACATTGCAGAGGAGGATCGATCCATGGTGGATCAGGCTGAACTAAAGACTCGAACCGAAGAGGCAGAAGTGTACGGGGTACACCTTCACCACGAAATTGCCACCGATCATGTTAAAAGTTGAACTGAACGGAATTCTAGTATCCATGGAACTGGACACTGGTGCGAGTCAGTCTATCATGAGCAAAAGGGCCTTCGACAGGCTGTGGTGCAACAAGGCACACAGGCCCAACTTAGCCCCATTCACACCAAGCTAAGAACTTACACCAAAGAGCTGATCCCTGTTATTGGCAGCGCAGAAGTAAAAGGCTCCAATGATGGAGCAGTGCACGAACTCCCACTATGGATTGTACCAGGAGATGGCCCCACATTGTTCGGCAGAAGCTGGCTGGGAAAAATCCGCTGGAACTGGGACGACATCCGAGTGCTTTCGTCCGTCGACGACGCCTCATGTGCCCAGGTTCTGAGCAGGTTCCCGTCGTTGTCTGAACCAGACATTGGAAGTTTGTCGGGGGCGAGCATGCAGATCCACTTGGTTCCCGGTACACGACTCATCCACCACAAGGCACTGGCGGTGCCATATGTGATGCGAGAGAAAGTCGAAATTGAGCTGGACAGGCGCATCGCGCCGGTGGAGTTCAATGAGTGGGCCATTCCGATTGTTCTGGTTCTCAAAGGCGACGGCACGGTCAGAATTTATGGGGACTATAAAGTAACGATTAACCATTTTTTGCTACAGGACCAGTACCCGCTACCCAAGGCAGATGACTTATTTGTACTGTTTGGTCTCAAGTTTGAGCTAGAAACTGACCATAAGCCGCTCATATCGCTATTCTCAGAGAGCAAAGGGATTAACACCAATGCCCCTGCCCGCATTCAAAGATGGACGCTCACGCTGTTGGCATAGAACTATGCAATCCGCTGCAGACCAGGTACAGAGAACTGCGCTGATGCTCTCAGTCGGCTGCCATTGCCCACCACCGGGGTGGAAATGGCGCAGACTTGCTCTTGGTGATGGAGGCATTCGAAAATGAAAAGTCACCCGTTACAGCCCGCCAGATCAGAACCTGGACCAGCCAGGATCCTTTACTGTCCCTGGTAAAAAAAACTGTGTCATAGAAACATAGAAAATAGGTGCAGGAGTAGGCCATTCGGCCCTTGGAGCCTACAACACCATTCAATAAGATCATGGCTGATCATTCAACTCAGGTACCCCTTTCCTGCTTTCTCTCCATATCCCTTGATCCCTTTAGCCGTAATGGCCATATCTAACTCTCTCTTGAGCTGGTCCAGCATCCCAGCGGAGATACATGAAGCGATCAAGCCGTTCCAGTGGCGCAAAGACGAAATGTCCATACAGATTGACTGTCTTTCGTGGGGTAATCACGTGGTTTTGCCTAAGAAAGGCAGGGAAATGTTCAAACGCGATCTACACAGTACCCACCCAAGCATAGTAAAGATGAAAGCCATAGCCAGATCCCATGTGTGGTGACCCGGCATCGACTCAGACTGAGAGTCATACGTGCGCCAATGCTGTAATGCCTGTAAACTTGTAATGTTTGTAGCTCCACACTGTGAATGTGGATGTATTGTGTACTGCAAGTGCAGGGTTAATAATAAACAGAACTAGGCAGATTTCTGGAGACTTCCGAGAGAGCTGCCTGCCATGTTAGGAAGCTGTGTCTGCTGTGCTCTGTGAATATATCACATTTGGCGACGGAAGATGAGATTTTTCGGATGATTTAAAGCTAAAATTTTGTTGGTGAAGGATTCAGCCAGCCGACAGAGAGACTTTGGAAGTTTCTGTCTTTGGAAAAAGCTACAAAATCCGAGGTAAAATACAGCACACGGTGTGAACAGCTAGAGATTAAAATGGCACGTGTATTGGGACATTTGGGAGAATATAGACATGACCGGGAACATTTTAAAGCGTATGTGGATCGGCTAGAAATGTATTTCACTGCAAATAACATAATCGAAGTTCCAGACAATGCAGTCCAGAACCGGGCTGTGTTGGAACGTAAGAAAGCGATCTTCTTATCGGAGGCAGGTCCGGCATTATATGACACTCTTGTAAATCTGCCTGTGCCTGACGAGCCAAAGGACACAACGCTTAAAGAGATTTTAATGAAGCTGGAGGAGCACTATAACCCCAAACCGTTAGAAATTGCTGAAAGCTATCGTTTTGGGATTCGGAATCAAAAGACTGATGATATATCAGTGATTACATCGTAGCATTAAAAAAGCTATCGATACACTCTAATTTTGGAAATTTTCTAAACAGAGCATTACAGGATCGTTTTGTTTGTGGGGTGAAAAATGATGCGATCAGAAGGAAGTTATTGATGACGGATGACTTGACTTTTGAGATTGCTTGTCAGACAGCGAGGTTGATGGGCATGGCCGAACAATATTCCCCAGAATTAAATAATGATTACGGTCGTCAGTCAACCGAGGTAAATCACCTGCAGGTTCAAAGTAAAAGACGATGGGGGCCCAAAGTCTCAGAAACTGGAAATTCTAACAGAGCGTCGAAGTCGTGCTATAGGTGCCTGGGACAACACATTGCTCAAAGTTGTCCATACGTGAAGGCAGAGTGTTTCTTCTGCAGAAAGACTGGGCATCTTGCAAAGGCATGCCGACTGAAGGGTAAACCAGTTTTTAAAGCTATGAGTCCAGCGTTCAAAGCTATAAGTAGAAATCCCAAGAGACTACATAGCATGGAAGAACAACAACAGGACGAGGAGATGTTAGAGTTACACGTCATCAGGAGCACGAGGTTAACAGACAGCGATTCAGAAAGCATCAAAATCCACATAGATGTTGCGGGATTCAAGATACCAATGGAAATTGACACGGGTTCCTCCGGAGTCACTATACCACAACAAATTACACGATTTTCAACTGGAGAAATCCAAGATAGAGCCGCGAGGCTACTCGGGAGAGAAAATTCCTGTGGTAGGTCGTATCACCGTACCGGTGAAATATAAAGATCAATTTCAGAACTTGCCTCTAATAGTAGTGAAAGGAGACAAGTCTGCCTTACTAGGAAGAAATTGGTTGAGTTCACTGAAGCTGGATTGGAATAAGATTTTCTGTGTGGGAGCGAGATTTTCATCAACGGATGAGGTTATCAAGAAGTATCCGAAGGTGTTCTGCGAAACGGGCAGTCCGATCCAAGGCTTCAAGGCAAGTGTCAGGGTACAGAAGGACGCTAGATCGGTTTACTGCAAGCCATGTTCCGTACCATATGCACTTAAAGAGAAAGTTGAACAAAAACTCAAAAGACTAGAGACTGAGAACATTATTTGTAAGATAGATCGATGTAATTGGGCTACACCCATTGTTGTTGTACCTAAGTCCGATGGTAAGGTAAGATTGTGCGGTGATTATAAAGTAACTGTAATCCAGGTTCTAGAGCGTAATGTCCCCAATACATTGCCGAATATAGAAGATTTGTTCACAACACTGACAGGTGGTCAGATCTTCTCAAAACTGGATCTTACGAATGCCTACTTACAGCTTGAACTAGATGAGGAATCCAAGTCATGATTGACTATAAATACTCATCTAGGCCTATATCAATTTAATAGGCTACCGTTTGGAGTGTCTTCTACCCCTGCCATATTCCAAGGGGTGATGAACCAGATTTTGCAAGGTATTGAAGGGGTAGTATGTTATTTGGATGACATACTAATTTCAGCACCAAATAGGCAAATTCATAATAACATTTTGAATGAAGTCCTCAAATGGCTAGAGAAGCACAGAGTACTTGTGTCTGCTCGTAAGTGTGAGTTATTTAAAAACTCAGTGAAGTAATTAGGGTACAGAGTAGACAAAGATGGTTTACATCCAACCATGAAAAAATTGGATGTGATCAGAAATGCACCCACTCCCAGGAATGTCACTGAACTTCATTCATTCTTGGGTCTTTTGAACTATTATGAGAAGTTCCTACCAAATTTGGCTACAGTATTACATGCACTGAATGAACTTCTGAAACACAGGTCCATTGGAGGTTGTCAAAAGAATGCGATACAGCATTCAAGGAGTGTAAAAGCAAATTGGTAGAGAGCACCATGTTAGTTCATTATGACATATCTAAGGAGATTAAGGTAGCATGTGATGCCCCTCCATATGGAGTTGGGGCAGTGATCTCTCATGTATTAAGTAGTGGGGAGGAGAGACCAATTGCTTTTGCTTCACGCACTCTTAGTGCCAGTGAGAGTATTTATGCGCAAATTAAAAGGGAAGCTTTGGCATTAATTTTTGGGGTCAGGAAGTTTCACAAATACTTGTATGGTCGTAAGTTTACCATCATTACGGACCATAAGCCCCTAACAGCAATCCTCCATCCAAAGTCCCCAGTTCCAACATTGACTGCAGCCCGAATGCAGAGATGGGCTTTGATTTTGTCAGCATATACATATGATATTGAATACAGATGATCAGCTGATCACAGTAATGTTGATGCAATGTCTAGATTGCCTTCCCCATCACAAGTTACACCCGATAGGGAAGAAGTGTTTTATTTTTTATACACTGATGAACTGCCAGTCACAGCTGAAGAGATTGGTAGAGCAACCAAACGTGATCCAGTGATGTCAAAGGTGTATGAGTATATTGAAATGGATGGCCAAACCAAGTAACAGACAAAGATACACATCCATTCTTCATTCGTAGGAATGAATTATCAGTCGATAAAGATTGTATCATGTGGGGTGCAAGAGCGGTTATACCAAAGAAATTCAGGTCCAAATTATTAGGAAACCTCCATGACCAGCACCTGGGAATGTGCTTGACCAAGAGTTTTGCACGCAGTTATTTATGGTGGCCAGGTCTTGATAAAGATATAGAGTACATCGTGAGTCAGTGTACGACATGTCAATCGGTAAGCAAGCAACCACCACCAGTATCATTACAGCCATGGAAATGGCCTCCCAGGGTGTGGCAAAGGCTACATATTGATTTTGCTGAGTTCGAAGGACAACAATTATTCACTGTGATTGATAGCCATTCGAAGTGGGTTGAGGTGTTTCCAATGTGGAAAATAACAACAAGTAAGACATTTTACAAAAATTATTTTCTTCATTTGGCCTCCCTGAAGAAATTGTTTCGGATAATGGACCACAATTTCGTTCAGAAGAATTTGCACAATTCACGAGCAAAAATGGTGTGAAACATACCAAGGTTCCACCGTACCATCCTGCTTGGAATGGTGCAGCAGAGCGCACTGTACAAATTGTAAAACGTGCCCTCATAAAACAAATGTTTGCTCCAAATCCAAGGAAATGACAATTGTCATTGGATCACAAGTTGGCTAATTTTTTGATTACATATCGATATACTCCTCATATAACTACTGGTAGAACACCAGCAGAGTTGTTTCTCAAACGACAACCTCGAACCAGATTCTCGTTGTTAAAGCCAAATTTGGCACAGTCCGTAGAAGAGACACAATTAAGACAGAAAGAGAATCAGGATAGAGATAGAGTAAAAGAGAGCAGTGTGAAATTAAACCAGAAGGTGAGAGTGAAGAACCATCACCATAAATGGTTAAAGTGGTTACCAGGAAGAGTGGTGAAGATATGTGGTCCTCGCACATATTTGGTAAAGATGTTTAATAATGGACAGGTTAGGTTTGTTAATTTTGATCATATTTTACCTACAGACATGGAAGGAGTTGAAGGTGGGAATGATTCAATTATTTCTGACTCATCAGATAGTTTTGATACACCAGTAGCAAATCCTAAATCCAATGTACTGGAAACAAATGCAGGAGAGAATCAGAATGAAAGTCTGAGTCCGAGTCAGGAAAACAAAGAGCCTGAAGTTAGAGTGAGTTCAAATGAAAATCAAGGAAATTCCGTGGAGGAAAACGTTCCTCAGGATGAGCCTCAAATGAGTTTAGATTCGACACCATGTTTGGAAGGTTCTGTTTGAGAGCAAAGGTATCCTCTTTGAAACAGAAAACAAGTGGTAAAGTTGAATTTGTAAATATGGAGAAAAAAAAAGTTTATATCCTGTGTTATGTATAAATATGAAAGTTATGTATGATGTTTGTTATGATGGCTTCTTCATTAAGGAGGGAAAAGTGTAATGTCTGTAAGCTTGTAATGTTTGTAGTGCCATGCTGTGGATGTGGACGTATTGTGTACTGCAAATGCAGGGTTAATAATAAACAGAACTATGCAGATTTCCGGAGACTTCCGAGAGAGCTGCCTGCCGTGTTAGGAAGCTGTGTGCGCTGTGCTCTGTGAATATATCATAAATGCAACACTTGCTCTCAACTGAGCAATGCACCCAGAGAGGCACCACTAAGTTTGTGGTCATGGCCTTCCAAACCGTGGTCTAGGATTCACGTTGACTTTGCGGGCCCATTCCTAGGCAAAATGTTCTTGGTTGTGGATGCTTATTCAAAATGAATTAAATGTGTAATAATGTCTGTAAACATGTCCACTGCCACCATCGAAAGCCTACGAGCCATGTTTGTCACACACGGCCTGCCTGATGTCCTTGTGAACGTGCTTCACTAGTGCTGAATTCAAGGAATTCATGATCAAGCACGTCACATCTGCCCCGTTCAAGCCTGCATCTAACGGCCAGGCTGAACAGGCAGTCCAAACCATCAAGCAAAGCTTGAAACGCGTATCGGAAGGCTCCCTGCAGACCCGCTTGTCCCAAGTCCTGCTCAACTACTGCACCAGACCCTACTCGCTCACCGGGGTTCCCCCAGCCGAGCTGCTCATGAAAAGCGTGCTCAAAACAGGGCTCTCTCTTGTCCACCCTGATCTCCATAATCACGTCGAGGGCAGGCGGCATCAACAAAGCATGTACCATGATCACGCAAACTTGTCACACGATATTGAAGTCAATGACCCTGTATTTGTGCTTAACTATGGACATGTTCCCAAATGGCTTGCTGGCACTGTCATAGCTAAAAAAGGGAGTATGGTGTTTCAGGTCAAAGTGGCCAATGGACTAATGTGCAGAAAGCATTTGGACCAAACCAAATTGCGATTCACGAACAGTCACGAGCAACCCAAAGAGGACATCACCAACTTTGACCCTCCAACACACACACAAGTGGCATCACGGTTGACCACGAAGCTGAACTCACCATCCTCAGCAACCCGGCAAGGCCAACTGCCCAGCAGCCTAGCGAAGAACCAACCAACTCTCCCACACCTGCATTTGTACCGAGACGATCGACAAGTTAGTGAAAAGACCCAGATCGTCTCACCCTGTAAAAAAGTGTACTATTGACTTTGGGAGGGAGTGATGTTATGTATGTAACCGTTGGCAACCTGTATCACACTACCACCTGTTGAAGTCCCAAGGGATCCCAGCATCCTTTGGGAGCACTGTATATATGCAGGTATCCCATGCTGTACCAACACACTGGAGTTTAATTAAAGGAGTAAAGGTCACTCTTACTCATTGCATACAGCACTCAGTTGTATAACTTTATTATGAGCATAACAGTATTTTATGATCAATTTGTAAAGTACAATAGATATTACAGGAGACAAATTAAACTTCAGGTTTTGATGTTAATGTGTGTTAGAGGAATGACTGTGCAGAGGGACAAAATGGATTTGTATGATACAATGGAATGATCACGATGTAAATGTTCTTAATGTTCAATAAATATTAATATTTCATTTTAAAAGTGGGTAGCACTCTCGCCTCTGAGTCAGGAGGTCGTGGGTTCAAATCTCACTCCAGGGACTTGAGCACAAAAATCTAGGCTGACACTCCAGTGCAGTACTGAGGGAGTGCTGCACTGTCGGAGGTGCCGTCTTTTGAATGAGATGTTAAACTGAGGTCCCATCTGACCTCTCAGGTGGACATAAAAGATCCCATGGCACTATTTTGAAGAAGAGCAGGGGAGTCATCCCTGGTGTCCTGCTCAATATTTATCCCTCAATCAGCATAACAAAAATAGATTATCTGGTCATTGTCATATTGCTGTTTGTGGAAGCTTGCTGTGCACAAATTGGCTGCCGTGTCTCCCACATTACAACAGTGACTACACTCTTTGGCTGTAAAAGCACTTTGAGGCATCCGGTGGTCGTGAAAGGCGCTATATAAATGCAAGTCTTTTTTTTCTTCAACAACACAGCCACGTTGACACAATTGGCCTTTCGTAAATAGCTGTGAATTGTCACAATTTATTGCAGTACACCTATGACTAATGAAGCTATGTTCTCATTTCACAGTCTGCCGTCACGACTGAATCCTTTACACTACTGGTGTGGTTTGGTGTAGGTGTGGGAGGGACTTTGCCGGGCATGGGTGCTGTGTCAGGGTTAACATTCCTGAGCCTGGCCATTCCTCACTGAGTGCAGGCAAGCAGCTGAGCAGCTGGTTCTCTCCCATCAGCGCCCCGCACCGTTCCTGAACCTGTCCCGCTTTCATCAAGCAGAAGTAGCCCCTCGAAGTAATGGATTGTCAGCAGCTGGGGCGAAGAGGTCACAGGCCCACTCTGCACTGTGCGCCCTAAAGTGGAAGCAGCTCAAGTCTGTCGATGTGCCCTGTCACCCAGTCTACAGGCTGCCGACGATCTCTCAGTTTTGCATCAATTAAGAGTGAAATTGCGGCGCTCTAATTAAGTGAGCAAAGCTTGGCCACTTTAATTGCAAACTGACTTCTCACATTGCAAAAGCCCTTTCAAACCTGAGTAATTTAACAGATTATCTCCACTGTGAAGTGAGGAGAGAAACAGCTGGCTGGGAGAATCTGACACGCTGTTTGAGCATGTTTAGTTAAATGTGGTCAGACAGTGATTGTTCACACACTATCAGCATGCTCCTAAAAGGCAATTCCTGCCTCTTTCATTGCTTAAAAGATATATTTTATGGTGAATTTTAAGGTAAAATGTGATAAAATTCCTAATACCTCAGGGAGCTGTGGAGGCTGGGTCATTGAATGTATTTAAGGTGCAGATAGAGAGATTTTTGAATGATAAGGAAGTCAAGGGTTATGGGGAACGGGCAGGGAATTGGAGCTGAGTCCATGATCAGATCAGCCATGATCTTATTGAATGGCGGAGCAGGCTTGAGGGTCTGAATGGCCGCCTCCTGCTCCTATTTCTTATGTTCTTATTATGTTCTAATTCGAACATGTAATTTTCAGCACAATGAGATGAGCTCGATCCATTGGCTGGTGATCAAACTCTGATCTTCCACAGTTGGCCCTAAAGTTCCAGCCCTTCCACCTGGTGGAAATGGGCCGTTAATGCCTGAAAATTGTTGGCAATGACCCATGCCCCCATTTCCAGAATCGGTGTGGCCATGGCAATTCTGCTGAGCCCACCGCAGGTTGGTGCAGACCCCGGACAAGTTACTATACCAATCAGGGACGGGACATCGACCCCACCCCAGTGTCACCAGGACCCTCAGACCAGCAGAAGCTGGGGGTCCCAGACCCTCCGATTGGCAGTAGCTGGGGTCCGGGACCCTCCGATTGGCAGAACATAAGAACATAAGAAATCGGAGCAGGAGTAGGCCATACCCCTTGAGCCTGCTCTGCCATTTAATACGATCATGGCTGATCTGATCATGGACTCAGCTCCGCGTTCCTGCCCGCTCCCTATAACCCCTGATCCCCTTATCGGTTAAGAAACTGTCTATCTCTGTCTTAAATTTATTCAATGTCCCGGCTTCCACAGCTCTCTGAGGCAGCGAATTCCACAGATTTACAACCCTCTGAGAGAAGAAATTCCTCTTCATCTCAGTTTAAAATAAGCTGAGGGTCCACTTCCAGAGGATCCCAAAGGTCAGAACCTCTTTGTTTCTGTGGGTCAGGATGGAGCAGGTGTCACACCCAGACTCCATGAACCCAGCCTGGGCCGCTGCCTCACCGCCTCCCCCGCCCCCACACATCACCCACTCCCTCGGGCCGGGAGCCAGCGGGCTGCCCCCATGCCAGTCTTTAGCATGGCCAAGGCCCCGCCAGGATTACCAGGCGGCCAGAGGGAGCGTTCTACTGGACAGCCAGTAATACGCGGAGTATTGGTATCACAAGATAGTTCTCTACATCAGCATATTGAGGAACCTACTAGGGAACAGGCTATTTAAGATCTACTATTGTGCAATGAGAAAGGATTAATTAATAACGTTGTAGTAAAGGGACCTTTCGGGAAGAGTGACCATAATATGATATAATTTTATATTGAGTTTGAAAGCGATTTAGTTAAGTCCGAAACGATAGTCTTAAACCGAAACAAAGCAAACTACTTACCCATGAGGGGCGAGTTGGCTAAGGTACATTGGGAAACAACATTAAAAGGTATGATGGTAGACAAGCAATGGCTAGCATTTAAAGAATTAACACATAATTTACAGCAAATATATTCCTTTAAAGCACAAAAATCCCACAGGAAAAGTGTCCAACCGTGGCTAACAAGAGAAGTTAAAGATAGTATTAGATCAAAGGAACAGGCTTATAATGTTGTCCAAAAGATTCGTAAGCCTGAAGATTGGGAGGATTTTAAAATTCAGCAAAGGAGGACCAAGAAATTGATCATGAAAGAGAAAAATATAATTTAAATGGAGAAAAATTGCAAAGTGCTGCAGTACAGAGACCTGGGGGTCCTTGTGCATGAAACACAAAAGGATAATATGCAGGTACAGCAAGTGATCAGGAAGGCAAATTAAATGTTGGCCTTTATTGCAAGGGGGATAGAGTATAAAAGCAGAGAAGTCCTGCTACAACTGTACAGGGTATTGGTGAGGCCATACCTGGAGTACTGCGTACAGTTTTGGTCTCCATATTTAAGGAAGGATATATTTGCATTGGAGGCTATTCAGAGAAGGTTCACTAGGTTGATTCCGGAAATGAGGGGGTTGACTTATGAAGATAGGTTGAATAGGTTGGGCCTGTGCTCATTGGAGTTCAGAAGAATGAGAGGTGATCTTATTGAAACTTATAAGATAATGAGGGGGCTCGACAAGGTGGATGCAGAGAGGATATTTCCACTCATTGGGAAAGCTAAAACTAGGGGACATAGTCTTAAAATAAGGGGCCGCCCATTTAAAACTGAGATGAGGAGAAATTTCTTCTCTCAGAGTTGTAAATCTGTAGAATTCTCTGCCCCAGAGAGCTGTGGAGGCTGGGTCATTGAATATATTTAAGGCACAGATAGACAGACTTTTGAGCAATAGGGGAGTAAAGGGTTATGGAGAGTGGGCAGGGAAGTGGAGCTGAGTCCATGATCAGATCAGCCATGATCTTATTGAATGATGGAGCAGGCTCGAGGGGTCAAATGGTCTACTCCTGCTCCTATTTCTAAAAAGAAAAAAAGAATGACAGTAAATTAGCAAGAGACATAAAAACAGTTTGTAAACGTTTCTAAACGTATGTAAATAGGAAGAGATTAGTGAAAATAAATGTGGGCCCATTAGAGGCAAAGACAGGAGAAATTATAATGAGCAATAGAGAAATAGCAGAGGCATTAAGCAAGTACTTTGTGTCTGTCTTTGCAGTAGAAGACACAACACTGTCTGGAAATAATGGGGAACCAAGGAGGAATTTAAATAAATTAGTATAAGTAAAGACACAGTACTGGAGAATTTAATGAGACTGAGTGACAACAAATCCCTGCATCCTAGGGTTTTAAAAGAGCTAGCTGCAGCGATGGTGGATGCACTGGTATTAATCTTCCAGAATTCCCTAGATTCTAGAACAGCCCCCAAGGATTGGAAGGTAGGAAACGTAACCCTGCTGTTTAAGGAGGAAGAGAAAAACAGGGAACTATAGGCCAGTTAGCCTGACATTAGTAGTAGGCAAAATGCTAGAATCTATTATTGGGGACGTGTTAACAGGGCACTTAGAAAATAATAATAGGATTGGGCAGAGTCAACACGGATTTTTGAAAGGGAAATCACGTTTAACAAATCTGTTAGAGTTTTTTGAAGATGTAACTAGTAGGATGGATAAGGGGGAGCCAGTGGATGTAATTTATTTGTATTTTCAAAACGCATTCGATAGAGGTTATTACATAAGATTAGGACTCATGGGATTGGAATAATACCCTAGCTTGGATTGAGGATTGGTTAATGAACAGAACACAAAGAATAGGAATAAACGGAACATTTTCGGGTTGGCAGGCTGTAACTAGCGGGGTACCGCAAGGATCGATGCTTTGGCCTCAGCTAGTTACAATCTATATTAATGATTTGGATGAAAGGATTGAGCGTAACATATCCAAGTTTGCTGATGATACAAAGTTACGTGGGAGAGTAAGCTGTGGAGAGGATGCAAAGAGGCTGGCGGGAGTTATAGACAGGTTGACTGAGTGGGCAAGAACATGGCAAATGGAATATAATGTGTGGGAAACTGTGAAGTTCTCCACTTTGGTAGGAAAAAGAAAAATGCTGAATATTTTTTGAAATATTGGGAAATGTTTGTATTCAGAGGGACCTGGGTGTCCCTGTACATGTATCACAGAAAGTTAACATGCAGGTACAGCAAGCAATTAGGAAAGCAAATGGCATGTTAGCTTTTGTTACAAAGGGATTAAGAGTACAAGAGTAAATAAGTCTTACTACAATTGTACAGGGCCTTGGTGAGGCCACACCTGGAGTATAGTGTACAGTTCTGGTCTTCTAACCTAAGGAAGGGTATACTTGCCATAGAGGGAGTGCAACAAAGGTTCACTGGACTGGTTCCTGGAATGGGGGGGATTGGCCTATGAGGAGAGATTGAATGGATCAGGCCTATATTCCTGTGAGTTTTGAAGAATGAGAGGTGATCTAATTGAAACATAACATTTTTTTAAGGGGCTTGACAGGGCTAATGCTGAGAAGATGTTTCCCCGGGCTGGAGAATCTAGAACACAGGGTCACAGTCTCAAAATAAGGGGTCGGCCATTTAGGACTGAGATGAGGAGCAATTTCTTCACTCGAAGGATTGTGAGTCTTTGAAATTCTCTACCCCAGAGGGCTGTGGATGCTCAGTCATTGAGTATATTTAAGACAGAGATCAATGCATTTTTGACAAAGAAGGGAGTTAAGGGATATGAGGATAGTGCAGGAAGGTGGAGTTGAGGGAGAAGATCAACCATGATCTTGCTGAATGGTGGAGCAGGCTCGAGGGGCCGAATGGCCTACTCCCGCACCTATTTCTTACGTTCTTACAACCATGAAAGGACTGCACAACCCCTTGAGCCGATTCCAAAATTTAATCAGAGCATGGCTGATCCGTACCTTCACACCAATTACCTGACTCGGGTGTGTAACCATTAGTACCCTTATGCAACACAATTCTAGTGAGTTAGTGACTCTTGTGTCTGAGTGTTTTAGTGACAGTCTTGTGTCTGTATGCTTGAGCCTAGTGCAAGTAAGTCAGTTTATTGCTCTGTCTCTCCTATGTGCCACTCCCAGAGAGCAGATTGTGGATCTATTTGAGTCGGTGCTGTGGGGGAAACCTTCCTTGATCAGTGTCCATAATGGTCTGCTCACTACTCATTCAGTGAGCTCGCATTTTTTAAATTTGTTCCTGGGATGTGGGTGTCGCTGGCAAAGCTGGAATTTATTGCCCGTCCCTAATTGCCCTTGAGAAGGTGGTGGTGAGCTGCCTTCATGGACCACGGCAGTCCGTGTGGTGAAGGTGCTCCCACAGTGCTGTTAGGGAGGGAGTTCCAGGATTTTGACCCAGCGACGATGAAGGTTCATTGATATATTTCCAAGTCAAGGTGGTGTGTAACTTGGAGGGGAACGTGGAGGTGATGGTGATCCCATGTGCCTGCTGCCTTTGTCCTTCTAGGTGGGACAGGTTGTGGGTTTAGGAGGTGCTGCCGAAGAAGCCTTGGCGAGTTGCTGCAGTGCATCTTGTAGATGGTACACACTGCAGCCACGGTGCGCCGGTGGTGGAGGGAGTGAATGTTGAATGGGATGCCAATCAAATGGGCTGCTTTGTCTTGGATGGTGTCGAGCCTCTTGCATGTTGTTGGAGCTGCACTCATCCAGGCAAGTCACTTGTGCCTTATAGGTGGTGGAAAGGCTTTGGGGAGTCAGGAGGTGAGACACTCGCTGCAGAATACCCAGCCTCTGACCTGCTATTGTACCCACAGTATTTATGTGGCTGGTCCAGTTAAGTTTTGGGTCAATGGTAACCCCCAGGATGTTGATGGTGGCAGATTCGGCAATGGTAATGCCATTGAATGTCAAGGGGAGATGGTTAGACTCTCGTTTGTTGGAGATAATCATTGCCTGGCACTTATGTGGCGCGAATGTGGCTTGACCTCCCTATGTCCCAAGCTCCCTGTGACCTGACCTCTGCGTGACCCGACCTCTGCGTGACCCGATCGCCCCGTGACCCAATCTCCCCGTGACCCGACCTCCCCGTGACCTGAACGCTCTCTGACGTGACCTCCCTGTAACCCGATCTCCCCATGACCTGACCTCCCCGTGACCCAACCTCCCCATGACTCAACTTCCCTGTGACCCGACTTCCCCGTGACCCGACCTCTCCATGACCCGACCTCCCCGACTGGCGCTATCTGACCACAGGGAGAGATGTGTAACTGTGGGCCATGGATCAGTGAGCGAGCTCAATGAAAACACACCCTCTCCCATAATATTCACATCGCTATTTAAGATTATGTGTATCGAGTGTTTATTATTCTTTTGTGTCCAAATTCCTGTCACTGGCACATTATTTATTTTATTAGCTATAAAGTTATAAACTGTTTTACTGAACTTCAGAAGTGAACATATCAATAATTTTAATCCTTTATTAATAACTCACCCATAGTGGACATTATGGGGGATATTTTGCTATGTTGTTCACATCAATCTTTACCTGCTGCTGTATCCAATCTTCTGCCGTGGATCCAGATAAAAGGAGCCATTAAATCCCACTAATGAGGCATCATTTGATTTCAGCCGCGCTGACATTTATTGTGTAGCCTGCAGAATGTCTGAAGAGAGATTATTAGACAATGTGACTGAAGTGACCTTTTCATAAAAATGCAGGCTACAAAAATAATTTTCATTACCATTTCTGACCATTACTTTGTGAAGATTTGTGCAGGATAATTAGAAGTTTCTGTTGTCTGGAATATATTAGGGCAGACAAAAACATTGCTGTAGTTACATTTAGCATTGAATGGGAATGACTTTACTCGCACGACACATCAGAAGCAATTGGGGCCTTTGTAAAGATTTACTCTGTACTTTGCCCTGAATTTTCTTCCATCACTTTGCATTGCATGGCTACGAGTGACCGAATGTGGTCACGTGGGGAAATACTCCACACTTTCCCCGCTGGTAATTCATGTGGTAAGGACACAGTTAATGACGTGATTTATGGTCCTGACGTGTAGCTGTGCAGTCTCACTCTGGCAGCTCGTAAATTGCTTCTAAAGGTTGGGCAGTTCTGGCATTATCATAAAACCAAGGATCAGGGGACAATTCCATAATCGCAGTGTTGCGTTGTTGTCTCAGTCCCAGGATCTTTTTATTTCTCTCGTCTCTTTTCCCTACAGTCTTTCTGGGAAAGTATCCTGCTTACCTGAAAAGCCTCAGGAGCGGTTCTTTATACCGGGAGCAGTGCGACAAAGACCTGGACCCACTGAGACAGATCATCCGCTCCCTGTGCCTACATTTGCTCGATTGGTTGGGCACAGATGGGAACTTGGGGAGTGGCGGGGGGGGCGTTGTTGTGATAAATTAGGGGGGAGGACGGCATGTGGAACTGGGGGATTAGGGGTGCACGTGGGAAATTAGGGGCCAGGGTGCATGTTGGATGTTGGGGGTGGGGGGAGCACAGACCTTATAAAGAAAGAAAGACTTGCATTTAAGTAGCACCATACATTACCACCGGATGTCTCAAAGTGCTTTGCAGCCAATGAAATACTTTTGGAGTGCAGTCATTGTTGTAATGTAGGAAAGGCGGCAGCCAATTTGCGCACAGCAAGCTCCCACAAACAGCAATGTGATAATGACCCAGATAATCTGGTTTTTTGTTATGTTGATTGAGGAATAAATATTGGTCAGGACACCGGGGATAAGTCCCCTGCTCTTCTTCGAAATAATGCCATGGGATCTTTTACGTCCACTTGAGAGGGCAGACGGGGCCTCGGTTTATCGTATCATCTGAAAGACAGCACCTCCAACAGTGCAGCACTCCCTCAGCATTGTACTGGAGTGTCAGCCCAGGTTTATGTCCTCAAGTCCCTGGAGTGGGACTTGAACCCAGAACCTCCTGACTCAGAGGCGAGAGTGCTGCCCACTGAGCCACAGCTGACACACTGTAAGGGACAACGCCCATTTAAATGAAGAGACTATCGGACAGACTGGGTTGATGGCGTGAAACTGCTTGATTTATCTGATGCACTCGCCTGATCAAATAGAGTGGCACCTGGCCTTCACTGAGTGTCCCCTCTAAATGGCTGGGCCCAGAGGAGGAACTGTCTGTGGGGAATTATAGATAATGACCCAAACATTGCTGGAAAACTCCATCATCATCATAGTCAGTCCCTTGTAATCGAGGAAGATTTGTTTCCACTCTAAAAGTGAGTTCTCAGGTGACTGAACAGTCCAATACGGAAATTACAGTCTCTTTCACAGGTGGGATAGACAGTGGTTGAAGGAAAGGGTGGGTGGGGAGTCTGGTTTGCCGCATGCTCCTTCCGTTGCCTGCGCTTGTTTTCTGCATGCTCTCGGCGATGAGACTCAAGGAGCTCAGCGCCCTCCCGGATGCTCTTCCTCCACTTAGGGTGGTCTTTGGCCAGGGACTCCCAGGTGTTGGTGGGGATGTTGCATTTTATCAAGGAGGCTCTGAGGGTGTCCTTGTAATGTTTCCTCTGCCCACCTGGGGCTCGCTTGCTGTGTACGAGTTCCGAGTAGAGTGCTTGCTTTGGGAGTCTCATGTCGGGCATCCCAGTGGATTTGCAGGATCTTGCGGAGTGATCGTTGGTGGTATTTCCCCAGCGATTTGAGGTGTCTACTGTATATGGTCCACGAAAACTAAGGGCGAGTTCAAAGCGCTCGCCAGAATTAGTTTGTTAAAAACCTGAGGAAGAGATACGCTGTGAGTTCCGATTCTCCACAAAGTGCCAGACTATTAGCCGCACCACTAGTAGCCTCGACAGAACCAAAAAATTCACAGCCTCACCATGAGCCCCTCCGTTGAAGTTAATTGCATGTCGTGACATTACTGGATTTGTGGCGTTAATGTGAATGTATCTTGCTACAGCCATTCAGGACTGGTCACTCATACCGTAAGGGCCTACTGTTAATGACATTATTTATGGTCCTAACTTGACACGCATCCGAAGCAGCCTAGAAAGGGAACAATGAAATTGTGGAGTCTCACTCCCACAGGTAGTAAATGGTTCGTAGAGGTTGTTTTAAAACATTTTGGGCTGGATTTTCGGCTTTTCTATTTTCGGGGCTGAAAACGGAGGCGGGCTGGGAAAGTTAGTGGCTGGGAATAGTTTGAGCTTTGATAAGGAAGTTTGGGCATCTGGGCCCTGCGTCAGGGGGCGCAGCGGGAAGGGAGGCGTTGCACACATCTCGTGGCGCAAGGATGGGAAACTCGCGAACTAACGTACCGGGCCGTGTGCGCTCCGAGGGAGGCCGGGGGGGGGGAACCTAAAACCCACAATATTGCCCATTCCCATTCCCAAAACATTGCCCACGCCGCCACAACGCAAATCGCTAAAAAACTTAAAAGAACAAACTCTCGCACTTACCTTTGGAGCACTTTACCTCCCTCACCGCCAGCGATGCCGGACTGCTCTGATTTCCCAGGTGGTCATTGCGGTGCATTTCTGGGTGGACGGATCAAGCTAAAGTCCAAACTCACGCCGGTGTTGTAACCAGAGGCGTTGTACACCCGGCACGGCTCTCCCCGGCGGAACTACTCCGCACCGCCGCAAAGCCCGACCGGAGGATCGCGGCAGGGCACAGGAGATCTCACCGCCGCCTTTCACACCGCTCCGGGGCGCAACACGCAGCGCAAAGGGCCGGACCATACAGCACTTCATCTACCTTGGCAGTATTGTTGTATCACCATCCACACTCTTGTTAGTTGTATCAGGATGGTAGAAGGTGAGTGCATCGTGATCCTGTCTGTCCAGCAATCCCTATGTACCACTGTTCCTGATCACGGTGATTTTGCTGGTTCAACACTTCATGGGTCTAGAATGATTATCCATTTCGCACACCTACCCTGCCGTTCACTCGCGACTTCTCAAGGACCAATACAACAATTGCCAAACATAACTGGGTTACAATGTCCTCGTCTTCTGCTTATTTGTAATCTTCTTTCTTTTTTTCTCTCTCTTAATCCACTCTCTTTCTTTCCCTCTCTTTGGGGGGAATTTTAACCTAAAAAAAACAGGTGGGTTTGGGGAGTGTTGGGTAAAGTGTTAAAAATGTGAATTCCGACCAGAACCCGCCTGCAACCCGCCCACTTTCTGTTTTAACGGAGGCGGGATGGGGTGCGGGCAGCCAATGCGCTGCCAGTCTATTTAAATATTATAATGAGGCTGCAAGCTTCTGCTTTAACTGAGTGATATTTTGAACTCGTTTTTTTGTGCGTTCTTCTACGGTTGCACGCTCTGGACTCCGCCCCCCCCGAAGCCTGCGCATGTGCATCACCACCCACCTGGACTCCGCCCCTTGACGCCTGCGCATGCGCATCACCGCCCACCTGGACTCCGCCCCTTGACGCCTGCGTATGCGCATCACCGCCCACCTGACTCCGCCCCTTGATGCCTGCGCATGCGCAGACTCCTTGAGCCGGAAGTGGGGCCTGTATCGTGCTACTGCCATCCGGACTGTGTTGCTTTACTGAGCTGTGCTGCTGCCGACTGCATTGTAACCCAAGCCACGAAAGTTGTACACAGTCACTTGTTTGTCTTATGAGTGCTGTGTCAATATGTTGCGGGGTCCGCCACTCCAGCATCTCAACATCGTGGGCCACCCTGACCTGCCTGAGAACACCTCCACAGGTCGGGTTCGACAAAAAGAGCTGGAGTGCAGCCACTACAACTTCCAGCGCGAGCTGGTCCAGATGACTTCGGGGTGGGCGACTGGGTGATGTCATCAGGACCCAGGTCGCCCTTTGGAGCGTGGTCAGGAACATCGGTGGGGCCCTGGTACAGCAGAGGAGCGGGAAGGTCGTGGCAGAGGTGCGGCGAGTGATCGAGGCGGAGGAGCGTTAAGGGATCGTGGCTGAGATTCGGTGGGAGATCGTGGCGGAGGTGCAACGAGTGTTTTGTGGCGGCGGAGCAGTGAGAGATCGTGGCGGAGAAGCGGCCCAGGGGCAGCACGGGCCAGCCTACACTGCAATATGTGTGCGCACTTGGTTAGTGCAGCAGAGCTGGTCTCCAGTCGTCCTGGTTAACCCTTGCCACTGGATAAAGACTGAGCTCTGTCAAGCCCGTGTGGTGGCTGGTATGCAATGGTCACCACAATTTAAAAAAATCCACGCATAGGCATCTTCCACCTCCTCAACTGGAGTTCAGGACTGGAAACATCTGTAAACTTGTGGAAGCAAGTCACCCTCGTTCGACGGACCGCCTATGATGATGATGGTGTCAATAAATTTCATTACATTTTCACCTTATTTCCCTGTCATGTGTTTGATCCATCCTGCATCATTTGGGTCAGTGACTATTGGCAGCTACTGGGGCTTTTGTGTTAGCTTTCAAAAAGTAACAAACTTTGGCCGGAATGGGGCAGGAACTTGTGCTGGGGGGGGCTCAACAACTTGGGCTGGGGGGGCAGGAACTTGGGCTGGGGGGGCTCAACAACTTGGGCTGTGGGGGGCTCAACAACTTGGGCTGGGGGGGCAGGAACTTGGGCTCGGGGGAGCTCAACAACTTGGGCTGGGGGGGCAGGAACTTGGGCTGGGGGGGGCTCAACAACTTGGGCTGGGCAGGGTCAGGATCTTGGGCTGGGGGCGGCAGGAACTTGGGCTGTGGGGGGCTCAACAACGTGGGCTAGGGGGGGCAGGAACTTGGGCTCGGGGGAGCTCAACAACTTGGGCTGGGCAGGGTCAGGAACTTGGGCTGGGGGCTCAACAACTTGGGCTGGTGGGGGGCAGGAACTTGGGCTGGGGGGGCAGGAACTTGGGCCGGGGGGACAGGAACTTGGGCTGGGGGTGCTCAACAACTTGGGCTGGGGGGGGGCTCAACAACTTGGGCTGGGCAGGGTCAGGAACTTGGACTGGTGAGGGTCAAGAGCTTGGGCTGGGGGGGGCAGGAACTTGGGCTGGGGGGGACAGGAACTTGGGCTGGAGGGGGCAGGAATATTGGATGGGGGGCATGATCTTGGGCTGGGGGGGGCATGATCTTGGGCTGGGGGGCATGATCTTGGGCTGAGGGGGGCATGATCTTGGGCTGGGGGCGGCATGAACTTGGGCTGGGGGGGGCATGAACTTGGGCTGGGGGGGCAGTAACATTGGATGGGGGACATGAATTTGGGCTGGGGGTGGGGGAGGGGTGATCAGGAACTTGGGCTGGGATAGGTTAGCTCTAACCTGTCTGGAGTTGGCAGCCAGAATGGCTCGAATTTCACTTTGCAAAGTCACACAGAACTTGGGGTGGGCGGTTCTAATTACACATCCCAGAGAAACTGCTGGGTGTGTCTTATCCTCCAAGGGGTCCAATCAACAATCAGGTCATGTGATCATGGAGAGCCAATCAGAGCACTTGCTAGTGCAAATAAACACGTCCCTGCTTTAACCTCCATTTTGAATTTAACTTCAGCTCATCGGGTTTTGCAAACCTCGTAAAACCCAGCATCTAATGCAAGGCGAGGACCACTGGATCCAGGATGTAACCAATCAACTCCTGCGTCCAAGCTCGCTACCTAATCCACGCCCCGCAAAAGCAGACACCCGCACGAGGCCTCCTCCTCCCCCCTGCTCCTCCTCCCCCTCCCTCGCTCCTCCTCCCCCCTGCTCCTCCTCCCCCTCCCTCGCTCTTCCCCCCGCCGCCCCCCCCTTACTCTTCCACACCTTACTCCTCCAGGACTGTGATCTCTGCCACCCCATTCCACCCCCGCCCCACCTCCCCAACAGCTGTACCCACCATCCCCGAGTGAGGCAATTGCAGAAATTGTGGCTCGCTTTGGTTGTGGTTACACAGTCTGGCAGCAGTGTTCAGGTAGTCAGGGGCTGCAAAAGCTACACATATCATGAATATTGCAAACAGCATTATATTGCACTGTAATCCCAAACCTCAAAGGAAAAAACCTTTCCCAAACTCACGTGGTTTTCAGTATCCACTGCAACAGGTTTTCATCCTTCAAAATACTTTATTCTTGAGGAATGTAGCAATAAAGTCAAGGCCCATCGTAGCAGGACAGCAGTGTGGTAAAGGGAGCCAGGGGAGAAGATGAGATAAATCATGAAGTAGAGATCAGGCGATGCCAACCTTGGATTTCAAAGTGCATTCAGACTTTACAAGTTTAGCATTGGTGCGAATTGTGCTTTGCACAATGCTAAACTTGGAGTGTAAATCAAAGCCCTGACATCTGTTCCAGGCTGCTTCTATACTGTAACTGCAGCATCACTGTGTAGCGAAACTGCACTGCACCGAGCTAAACTCGTTCTGTCAATGCACCCTTAAAGGCCTGCAGATTACAGGACTGAAGAAGGTAAAAAGTTGCACAGTATTAAGTCTTGATTTCAACAGTGAAGATGCTGGGAGTAGGATGATCATAAACTACTAACGTTGCACGGCTAACTGTGCAGTGTGTTGCATGGCTTTGATGGTCTACAATATGCCCAAAGTGCAGCAAGGTCAAAGCATAGAGCAAAATAGTTCATGTTGAGAACATTTTCTTTGTTGAAAGTATATGAAGTTAATGTCTTCAGATCCTCTCCTGCTTCTCCGGCCACCCCCAATTTTTTCAGACCCCCCCACCCTAGCGATTCCCCCCCTCCCTCCCCCCACGATCCCCAGCCCCCCGTGATCCCTCTCTCCCTCCTCTGTGTGGCCCAGTGCCACAGGCCTACCCTCCCAGAACCAGCCAGACTTGAAACCTGGCTGTCTGCCAGTGGGAGACCCAGATTTCCCAGGCTAATCAGGCTCTGCCATTAAATTCGGCAGGGCCTGCAGCAAACATGTGCTCCTGGGTTTCCCCATCGCCCCAGAGACACCGACCTGCCCCCTCGCTCCCAACCCATTAAAATTCAGCCCATTATTTTTCTTTCTGTCTCTAATTTGACTCTAATTCACCCTCCTTTCTTCCCCTGAGTCTCTTTCTCTGTCCTTTTCTTTCATTGGTTAAGGGACAGACCATTGAGCCCGATGTTCCTGAGGTCCCTGCTGCGATGTTGACATTACTGTGCCTTTATCAACTCGCATTTCCGGCACAAACATTGTGCCATCTGAAGGGTGAAGAAAAACACCCAGATCATCTCCAGCAATTCCTGGGCCATTGATCCTCTGGCGAGCGCAGATTGCCAGAGCACTGTGCCACCATGTTAATTATAGCAGATTGTGGTCGTCACAGGAGGATATTAGTCTTCCCCTTTTGTACGGTACCTGTAGTAGCAGAGTAAATCAAACATCAACATCCAAGTTGGATATCCAGGCCAAAGCTTCCGGTGTAACAGTGTGGATATCCCGCAGGCTGCCTGTGAATTCCCTGTGAGGGTAGTGCTTGATGATGTGCTCCAAGGTCTGATTAGCATCTCCACAGTCGCATGATGGGGAGGCTTTATTCTTCCACCGATGGCGAAGGTGGCAGCATCGACCCGTGACCGGTTCTGAGGCGGTTGATGGTTGCCCACTGTTTGCGAGGAAGGTTTGATCCTTCAGGTTGTACTGTGGGGTCCTCTATAAGGAATCCATTCCGTATGTTGCAGTTCATCCCAGCATTTCGCCATCGGTCGTCAAGGTTGAGGGGAGATCACTGAGGGGCTTCGGCGATCGTCCAAAAAGGCCTTCTAGATTGGAGGTGAGTTGGATATTAGTGAGGACTCCTCAGCAGTTCAGCGGATGAATGCATTCCTGTCTGGCACTGACTATGGATGGACAGGTCCCCACTTGGCCAAATTGTGTCCAGTCTGTCATTGTGAGGCTTTTCTTCCAGCTTAGCAGCCCGGTTTTCTTTGGTGGTCTGTCTCAATTGTGATGTTGTCTCATACTTCCAACGCACTTTGGGTTTTGAGTTCAACATATCTAAATATCTGCCTCCATTCCTAAAGCCCAAGTTCTTGTTAATACAAGTTATACTTTGTGCCCCACTACTTGCAGCCATCCCTTCGCATTGATACTTCCTTCCTGTTAAGTAAAAGATGGAGTTACAAGAAGATAGGATCAGGAATTGGCCATTCAATGTATGGGATCCTGGGCTTTATCAATAGAGGCAGAGAGTGCAAAAGCAAGGAAGTTATGGTTAAACTTTATAAATCACTGGTTAGACCCCAGCTGGAGTATTGTGACCAATTCTGGGCACCACACTTTAGGCAGGATGTCAAGGCCTTGGACAAGGTAGAGGGGAGATTTACTAGAATGGTACCAGGGATGAGGGAGTTCAGTTACATGGGGAGACTGGAGAAGCTGGGAAATTTAATAGAAGTGGTCAAAATTATAATGGGTTTTAATAGAGTAGTTAAGGAGATACTCTTTCCACTGGGAGGAGGGTCAGTAATCAGAAGACACAGATTTAAGGTAATTGGTGAAGGAACGAGAGGGGAGATGGATAAAAATGATTGTACGCAGCGAAATGTTATGAATGGAAAGGATGGTGGAAGCAAATTCAATAGTAACTTTCAAAAGGGAATTTGATAGAGACTTGAAACGGAGAAATTTTCAGGGCTATGGGGAGAGAAAAGGGGTGGAACTAATTGGAGAGCTCTTTCAAAGCAGCTGTACAGGCACGATGGGCTGAATGGCCTCCTTCTGTGCTGTGTCATTCTCTGATTCAGCCACTTGAACCTGTTCTGCGATTAGAACATAAAAACATACGAAATAAGAGCAGGAGAAGGCCATGTTGCCCATTGAGCCTGTCCCACCATTTTAACATCATGGCTGATCTTCTACCTCAACTCCACTTTCCCACCTGATCCCCATATCCTTTAATTCCTTTAATATCCAAAAATCTATTGATTTGTATCTTGAATATCAATCAATTATAGGCAGTCCCTCGGAGTCAAAGGTGACTTGCTTCCACACTAAAACTGAGTATTCAGGTGACTGACGAACTAATTTTAAACGGTGGAAGATGCCTGTGCGAGAATGCTTTTAATGTGGGGTGGCCGTTGCACACCAGCCACCGCATATAGGCTTAACGGAGCAAAGTCTTGGTCCAGTGGCAAGGGGATCGAAGATGACTGGAGACCACATGTGCCAATACAAACACACAAACTCAAACATACTCCTACTGTCCTCCTTCCTGCCTCCTTCACACAAGACCTCTCTCTCCGTGGAATTCATAGTACGCAATGTGAGCTTCACGACCTCACAGCCTCGCTATTGGCCCATGCTGCGTCTTGTCCATGTTGCTCCACCTCTGGGCTCCGACCTCTCCGTGTCTTGTCCGTCCTCTCCTCTCCGCTTCCGATCTCCATACTTCGCAAGTCCTGACCTCCGCTCCACATCGGTCCCTCCCTCCGCTCCTCCACGAAGTCGGGACCGGCGAGGAGCGGGAGGTCGGGACCGGCGAGGAGCGGGAGGTCGGAACTGGCGAGGAGCGGAAAGTAGGGACTGGCGAGGAGCGGGAGGTCGGGACCGGCGAGGAGCGGAAAGTAGGGACTGGCGAGGAGCGGAGGTCGGGACCGGCGAGGAGCGGAGGTCGGGACCGGCGAGGAGCGGGAAGTCAGGACCGGCGAGGAGCGGAACTCGGGTCTGGCGAGGAGCGGGAGGTTGGGACCGACGAGGAGCGGGAGGTTGGGACCGGCGAGGAGCGGGAGGTTGGGACCGACGAGGAGCAGAGGTCGGGACCGGTGAGGAGCGGGAAGTCAGGACCGGCGAGGAGCGGAGCTCGGGACCAGCGAGGAGCGGAGGTCGGGACCGGCGAGGAGCGGGAAGTCAGGACCGGCGAGGAGCGGAACTCGGGTCTGGCGAGGAGCGGGAGGTCGGGACCGGCGAGGAGCGGAGGTCGGGACCGGCGAGGAGCGGAGGTCGGGACCGGCGAGGAGCGGGAAGTCAGGACCGGCGAGGAGCGGAACTCGGGTCTGGCGAGGAGCGGGAGGTCGGGACCGGCGAGGAGCGGAGGTCGGGACCGGCGAGGAGCGGAGGTCGGGACCGGCGAGGAGCGGGAAGTCAGGACCGGCGAGGAACGGAACTCGGGTCTGGCGAGGAGAGGAGCTCGGGACCGGCGAGGAGCGGATGTCGGGACCAGCGAGGAGCGGAGGTCGGGACCGGTGAGGAGCGGGAGGTTGGGACCGGCGAGGAGTAGAGGTCGGGTCCGGCGAGGAGCGGGAGGTCGGGACCGGCGAGGAGCGGGAAGTCGGGACCGGCGAGGAGCGGGAGGTCGGGACCGGCGAGGAGTAGAGGTCGGGACCGGCGAGGAGTAGAGGTCGGGTCCGGCGAGGAGCGGGAGGTCGGGACCGGCGAGGAGCGGAGCTCGGGTCCGGCGAGGAGCGGAGCTCGGGTCCGGCGAGGAGAGGAGCTCGGGACCGGCGAGGAGAGGAGCTCGGGTCCGGCGAGGAGCGGAGCTCGGGTCCGGCGAGGAGCGGAGCTCGGGTCCGGCGAGGAGAGGAGCTCGGGACCGGCGAGGAGCGGATGTCGGGACCAGCGAGG
This sequence comes from Pristiophorus japonicus, assembly GCF_044704955.1. Lineage (NCBI taxonomy): Eukaryota > Metazoa > Chordata > Chondrichthyes > Pristiophoridae > Pristiophorus > Pristiophorus japonicus. The sequence continues at coordinate 69,945,284 of NC_091994.1, forward strand.
AGCGGAGGTCGGGACCGGTGAGGAACGGAGGTCGGGACTGGCGAGGAGCGGATGTCGGGATCGGCAAGGAGCGGGAAGTCAGAAACGGCGAGGAGCAGAGCTCGGGGCCAGCGAGGAGCGGAGGTTGGGACCAGCGAGGAGCGGAGGTGGGAACTGGCGAGGAGCGGATGTCGGGACCAGCGAGGAGCGGAGGTGGGAACTGGCGAGGAGCGGAGGTCGGCACCAGCGAGGAGGGGAGGTGGGAACTGGCGAGGAGCGGATGTCGGGACCGGCGAGGAGCGGAGGTCGGGACCAGCGAGGAGCGGAGGTGGGAACTGGCGAGGAGCGGAGGTTGGGACCGGCGAGGAGCGGAGGTCGGGACCAGCGAGGAGCGGAGGTGGGAACTGGCGAGGAGCGGATGTCAGGACCGGTGAGGAGCGGAGCTCGAGACCGGCGAGGAGCGGAGGTGGGAACTGGCGAGGAGCGGATGTCGGGACCAGCGAGGAGCGGAGGTGGGAACTGGCGAGGAGCGGAGGTTGGGACCGGCGAGGAGCGGAGGTCGGGACCAGCGAGGAGCGGAGGTGGGAACTGGCGAGGAGCGGAGGTTGGGACCGGTGAGGAGCGGAGCTCGAGACCGGCGAGGAACGGAGGTCGGGACCGGCGAGGAGCGGAGGTCGGAATCTTGAATATACTCACTGACTGAGCATGCACATCCCTCTGGGGAAGTGAATACAAAAGATTCACAATCTCTTGAGTGAAGAAGTTTCTCCTCATCTCAAGCCGACCCCTTATTCTGAGACTGTGACTCCGAGTTGTAGACTCCCCAGCCAGGGGATCACCTCTCATTCTTCTAAACACTAAGGAATATAGGTCTAGTCTATTCAATTTCTCCTCATAGAACAACCCACTCATGCCAGGAATTAGTCTAGTGAACTTTTATTGCACTCCGTCTAATGCAAGTACAGGCAACTCTCGATTATCCGGGTCCCTCGGGGATTGGGCTATTCCGGGTAAACGATTTTGCCGCTAGGGCGAGTGCATGTCTCAGAGCTGAAATTTGACGGTGATAGAACTAACCACAAAGACTTAGTTCGTGTTATCATAACGTGAAGGTAACAAAATACATGACAATGGATTCATATCATCTGTGTTAGTTATGTTTTATTTTTAAATGCCCCTGTAATTTGATTGTTCAGTACTTGGCGAGAATGATTGGGTCCCAAATTTGATCCGCGATCTTTCATGTGGAGATAAAGGTAAAACCGTGGGCAAGGACACAGTGAACCCTATTGTATTGGAAGCGGATATTTTTAAACTCTCTGGAGTGGGAAGATTCAATAAATAATTCATTGTACCTAGGACTGTAAGAGCAAAATGTTAAAGACCAAAAATGAGTAGTTTGGACAGGAGCTTTGCGTTGCTTTCTGTTGCAGTTGGGATCAGCATGTTGCTGAGATTAGAAAAGCAGTGAAATGTCCATCTCGGTGCAGCTGTACACAGGACACTATCATGTGTATCTACCCTAAGGATCCCCCCCAATGATTTAACCTCCCTGTAAGTAACCAGAACCGACTGCAGTGTATGTTTTGTTTTTCATTTGTTCCTGACTGGGGACGAAGTGACAACTCTCGTTATGTCAGCTGGTATTCACATGTGTGACAGTTTTTAGAAGTGCTGTTGTAGCGGGTTCTCCGTTAGATCCGTGTACGGATAATCGAGAGTTGCCTGTATATTCTTCTTTAGGTAAGGGGACCAGACACAATACTCCAGGTGTAGTCTCACCAAAGAACCTGTATCATTGCAGTAAGACTTCTTGGGGCTGATACTGCTCGCCGCTGGAAATGGGACGCACCGACCTGTTTCTGTTGATTTTACCAGCGGGGATGGATGCGGTGGCCTCTTGAGCGAAATTCTGCTCTTTGGCTTTTGTCCCGGTGGACCGGAAGTCGGTCATAATAGGGGCGGATGTGTGGAGGTGAGCTGAAGTTCGCAGTCTAGAGGGTCGGACGTTGGGGGTGGGGCAGACTGGCCGCCGCTGTCAGTCATCAGCATAGCGCTGATGATGTCATCACGGCGCCGTGTCACCACGACTCTCCCCTTCAATAAAGGGGAGCGCCTGCGCGATTGTTTAAGTTCGGTCCACTGGCCCAAGAGGGGGTGCCAGGCTGCCTGTTGGCGGCCCGGCCAAACCCGGGGGCATAATTGTCGGCCCGACATGGCGGCCGCAGCAGTGCGTCCTCTCCTTTAATGGGGGCCGCGCCGCCATTTTACAAGGACTACAGCCTCACTGCACCGGCAGAAAAAAGCAGCTTTTGCCGAAATAGCGCCATCGGGGGGAGGGGGGAACATCGGCAGTGCGCGCTCTTATGACACACTTAGGACAGATCGGCAGCAGCGGAGCAGTGGCGGGGCGGGGGGAGCGGGTCACCGCCGGGATATCACAGGAGTGGAATTTTGATAACGATGGCCATTACACGAAAAATCGGCGGCCCTTGCACTCCGCAGCGTGGCCGCTGATTTCCAGTGGTAACAGGCCTTAAAGGGAGGGGCAATTTCCACCTCCTTTACTCTTCTACTCCAAAACATTGGTAATAAAGGCAAACATACCATTTGCTTCACACCATCATCCCTTTTGTCTCTCTAATCTCTCCTGCCTTCCACCTCATCACAGACCTTCCCTTTTATTCTTTCCTCCCCTCCCCCCTCTTCCTGCCTCTGCACTTGCTTAAAAACTGTTACACTTATATCTCTAACGTTTTTCAGTTCTGACAGAAGGTCATTATCCTGAAACGTTAACTCAATTTCTCTTGCCACAGATGCTGCCTGGCCTGTTGAGTATTGCCAGCATTTTCTGTTCTTATACCTGTTGCTTTCTTAATTGCTTGCTGTACCTGTTTGTTAACTTTCTGTGATTCGTGTACAAGGACACCCAGGTCCTCCTGAATACCAATGTTTCCCAATCTATCACTTAAAAAAAATATTCAGCTTTTCCATTTTTCCAGCAAAGTGGAAAACTTTGCATTTCTCCACATTACATTCAAGCTGCGACTTGCTTACACACTCACTTAGCCAGTCAGTACCCCCTCTCTGCATCCTACTCACAGTTTATTATCCCACCGAGTTTAGTATCGTCAGCAAACTCCGATACATTACACTCAGTCCCTTCATCTAAATCATTGATACAGATTGTGAATAGCTGGGGCCCAAGCACCGATCCTTGTGGTACCCCACTAGTTACAACCTGCCAACCATAAAATGACCCGTTTATTCCTACTCTCTGCTTTCTGTCCGTTAGCCAATCCTCAATGCATGCTAATATATTATCCCCAATCCCACGAGCTTTAATCAGATCATGGCTGATCTGTACCACAACTCTACTTAGTCTTTGCTCTACATCCCTTGACATCCTTATAATCTATCGTTCTCAGTGTTGAAAATTTCAGTTGACCCCAGCATCCACAGCCATTGGGGACTGAGTTCCAGATTTCCCCGATTTCGTTGCGTGGAAAAGTACTTCCTGGTTTCACTTCTGAATGGCCTAGCTAATTTTAAAATTGGTCTCTCTTTTTACGGATTCCCCATGAGAGGAAGCAGGTTCTCTCGCTCTACCCTATCAACTCCTTTTAACCTCGATTAGATCATCCATCTCTCTCCTATACTCCAGGAAATACAAGCCTAGTCTGCACAATGTCTCCTTTTAGCCTTTTAGCCCAGGTATTATTCTGCTGAATCTGTGCTGTATCCCCTGCAAGGCCTGTATATCCTTCCTGGGGTGCGCTGCCCAGAACTGAAGGCAATCCTCCAGATGGGGTCTAACCAGAGCTTTATACAACTGTAACATAACTTCAACCCCTTTGTATTCCAGCCCTCTTGAGGTAAAGGCCATCATTCCATTAGCCTTTTTGATTGCTATTTGTATCTGTCTACTAGTTTCTAAAATGCGTTAGTATGAACAGACAGCATTGTTTGTCAGCAGACTGTCGCTAAGATCTGAAATCTCTGTTATTCAGATAACTGAGCCTAACAGTTGGACCAGAGTGCAGTAAAATATAAATTGCCTCAATCGGCATGCATTTGTGTCGTGGTTCTGGTGCTAATCAGACAATCCTGAGATTGCAAGTTCAAATCCTATTCTGTACATTCGGACATGGAAGTTGCTGAGTGATATCATTGAGGGATGAGCAGCAGAGGAAGGATGGAGAGCTCGGTATTTGCGCCCTGCACTCTGGGCCAGAAGGTGCTGAGCTAAAGCCCTGCCCCAGGACTTGAGCACGTAATTGGAAGCGATCCCTCCAAGCAGTGCTGAGGGAGTGCTGGACCCGCAGTCTCTGTGAATATCGTACAGTAGCCCAGTGCTTATTCCGGCAGCTGTCGATCTGCTCAATTATTCCTTCACCTTGCCCACCAAGACAAACTTCTCCTCAGGCGCACCCCTCATCGAGCCCTGAGCCCCTGTCTTTCTCTAGTTTCTGCCTGAGTTCATCTTGTCCATGAGACCCACCCCCTGCTCCCTGAACCCCATTCCCACTAAACTGTCGGCCACCTTCCTGTCCCCCATGTTAGCTGACATTGTAAACCGTTCCCTTTCCTCAGGTACTGTCATCACCCACTCCTCACAACAACCCACCCCCAACCCTCTGTCCTTGCAAACTACCTGTCAAATTTCCAACCTCCCGTTCCTCTCCAAAGTACTTGAGCATGTTGTCACCTCCAAATCGGTGCCCACCTTCCCCACAACTCCACGTTGGAAGCGCTCCAATCAGGTTTCCACCACCGCCACAGTAATGAAATGGCCTGAATAAACATCACAAATGGCATCCTGTGTGACCCCTGCACTTTATTCCTCTTTGATCTCTCTCCAGCCTTTGACCACATCATCCTCCTCTAACGCCTCTGCTCCATTGTCCAGCTCGTTGGGAGTGGCCTCACTTGGTTTTACTCTTACCAATCCAATCGTAGCCAGAGTATCTCCAGCAATGGCTTATCTTCCTATTACTTCTGGAGTCCGGCAAGGACCTATCCCTGGCCCTCTTCACTTGGTGACGCCAGTCATAGACATGGGAGCAGCACCTACATGCTAACAACACCCAACTCTAATTCACCACCACCTCTCTCCTGACACCACCATTGTCTGTGATTCTTCCCGCTGCTTGTTTGAAATCCAATCTTGAATGAGACAAAATTACCTCCAGTAATTCCATTGGGAATACCAAAGCCATTGTCTTCAGCCCCCACCACAAACTCTGTACCATTGTCTCTGATCCTGTTCCCCTTCTCGGTCAATGTGTCAGTCATAAAGACCATAACAAAGTCTGCCTACTTCCACCTTGAGCTCAACTGACAACTAGCGGCAGAAAAATAGAAAAATGCAGCTTGGTCTGGCCGAAATATGACTTCAGTCCCAAATTCACATGTTGACTCTTAGTGCTTGCTGAGCAAGACAGTCCTTGTGCAAGCCGGCCCTAGCATGTAGGTACAGCAAGCAATTAGGAAGGCAAATGGCAAGTTGGTCTTTATTGCCAGAAGGTTAGAGTATAAGAGTAAGGAAGTCTTACTGCAATTGTACATAGCTTTAGTGAGACGACACCTGGAAAACTGCAAATGTAACGCCCATATTTAAAAAAGGAGGCAGACAAAAAACAGGAAACTATAGACCAGTTAGCCTAACATCTGTGGTTGGGAAAATGTTGGAGTCCATTATTAAAGAAGCAGTAGCAGGATATTTGGCAAAGCAAAATTCGGTCAGGCAGAGTCAGCATGGATTTATGAAGGGGAAGTCATGTTTGACAAATTTGATGGAAGTCTTTGAGGATGTAACAAACAGGGTGGATAAAGGGGAACCAGTGGATGTGGTGTATTTGGACTTCCAGAAGTCATTTGACAAGATGCCACATAAAAGGTTACTGCACAAGATAAAAGTTCATGGGGTTGGGGGTAATATATTAGCATGGATAAAGAATTGGCTAACTAACAGAAAACAGAGAGTCGGGATAAATGGTTCATTCTTGGCAACTAGTAACAAGTGGTGTGTCGCTGGGATCAGTGCTGGGCCCCCAAATATTTACAATCTATATTAAAGACTTAGAAGAAGGGACTGAGTGTAATGTAGCCAAGTTTGCTGATGATACAAAGATGGGAGGAAAAGCAATGTGTGAGGAGGACACAAAAAATCTGCAAAAGAACATAGACAGGCTAACTGAGTGGGCAAAAATTTGGCAGATGGAGTATCATATTGGAAAGTGTGAGGTCATGCACTTTGGCAGAAAAAATCAAAGAGCAAGTTATTGTTTAAATGGAGAAAGATTGCAAAGTGTTGCAGTACAGTGGGAACTGGGGGTATTGTGCATGAAACACAAAAGGATAGTATGCAGGTACAGCAAGTGATCAGGAAGCCCAATGGAATCTTGGCCTGCAAAGGGGAAGGAGTATAAAAGCAGGGAAATCTTGCTACAGCTATACAGGATATTGGTGAGGCTACACCTGGAATACTGGTTTCCATATTTACAAAAGGATATATTTGCTTTGGAGGCAGTTCAGAGCAGGTTCATTCCAGAGATGAGAGGGTTGAGTAGGTTGGGCCTCTACTCATTGGAATTCAGAAGAATGAGAGGTGATCTTATCGAAATGTATAAGATTATGAGGGGCTTGACAAGGTGGATCCAGAGAGGATGTTTCCACTGATGGGGAGACTAGAACTGGAGGGCACGATCTTAGAATAAGGGGCCGTCCATTTAAAACTGAGATGAGGAGAAATTTCTTCTCTGAGGGTTGTAAATCTGTGGAATTCGCTGCCTCAGATAACTGTGGAAGCTGGGACATTGAATAAATTCAAGACAGAAATAGACAGTTTCTTAAACGATAAGGGGAGAAGGGGCTATGGGGAGTGGGCAGGGAAGTGGAGCTGAGTCCATGATCAGATCAGCCATGATCTTATTGAATGGCGGAGCAGGCTCGAGGGGCCATATGGCCTATTCCTGTTCCTATTTCTTATGTTCTTATGTACTGTACACAGCCTTGATCTCCTTATCTGAGAAAGGACATACATGTCTTCGAGGTGGTGCAATGAAGGTTCACTAGATTAACCCCTGGGATGAGCGAGTTGTCCTATGAGGACAGATTGAGTAGACTGGGCCTATACTCTCTGAGAGGTGATCTTAATGAAACATAAGATTCTGAGAGGGCTTGACAACGTAGATGCTAAGAGGCTGTTTCACCTGGCTGGAGAGTCTAGAACTAGGATTATGGGTCGGACACTGAGATGAGAAGGAATTTTTTCACTTAGAGGGAGAGGGTGGTGAACCTTTGGAATTCTCTACCCCAGAGGGGTGTGGATGCTCAGTGATTGGATACATTCAAGGCTGAGATTGAGTTTTTGACTCTGGATATGGGGATCGGGTGGGAAAGTGGAAGATCAGCCATGATCTTATTAAATGGCAGAGCAGGCTGGATGGACAGTATAGCCTACTCCTGCTCCTATTTCTTATGTTCTTATAAAACAATTGCTGCAAAACAAGAAAGCTCCTTCACAGCTAGTTTGCGACAGCCAGTAAATCATTCACTAACCACATTTAACACACTCAAAGCATTTTAAAAACACACTTATTACACTTAACTAACATATAGAAATAAAAGAGACTATCTCATATACAGTACAAGAAACAGTTTAAAATTCATTCATCTGAAGTGTCATTAAATGAGCAAAATGCTCTCTCCGTCTCTCAAACTAATTTTTTCTTGGAATATCCTCAAATTGGGGATTTTCCGCGAAATACAAAAACCAAACACAAATAATGCTCTTCCGCTTGAACAACTCGACCCAGGAACAATTGTAGCCTGCACTCCTTTTCAGATCAAACCACAGTACTATTTGGACAAATGACATTCATGGTTCTGAGGAACTACACACACAAGGACGGGTTGTCTGCAGTAGGTTTCTCAGAATATTGCGGGGACATTCCTCACTGAAATGAATGGGAGGGTAGCGGTGGGATGCGAGTCTGTGCTTTCCCAATATAAGCTCCCCGCGGCTCTGTGTCAGGAATGCCCATTCAGAAACTCAGTTCCGTGTTGGCCAGAATCTTGGCTGGTTTAACACTTCCCTTGTCTGCAGTTATTTCAGCCTCCACCAAGCTCAGAATGATCTCGAATCCACACTCTGATTCACACTTGGTTTAAATGTCTGTGATGTCATCATCATCATAGGCAGTCCCTCGAAGTCTTGCTTCCACTCCAAAAGTGAGTTCTCAGGTGACTGAGCAGTACAATATGGGAATTACAGTCTCTGTTACAGGTGGGACAGACAGTGGTTGAAGGAAAGGGTGGGGAGTCTGGTTTGCCGCACGCTCCTTCCGCTGCCTGCGTTTGCTTTCTGCGTGCTCTTGGCGATGAGACTCGAGGTGCTCAGTGCCCTCCCAGATGCTTTTCCTCCATTTAGGGCAGTCTTTTGGCTGACACCTGGGTCTGTGATGTGTAGAAGACATCTCCACAAGGCTATTTTAGGGTTCAGATGGTTTATGTTTTGGGGCTAGAAATTTGGTTGGAGGATCCCTAAGGCGCTAATGTCGGAACAACAATTTTCATTTGTTGCGCCCTGAGTGTGGGGCGGTGCGCTAAGGGAAGCGTTCCACACCTCTCTTAGGGCGCTCGGCCGGGAGAGCAACTGAAGATCCCGCGCTAAAGAGCCGGCTTTGGAACGCCCAAAGAGCGGCCTCCCTGCAAAAAAAATAATTGGAACCAAAAAAAACCATTCCCGATACATTACTCACCCCAAATTTAAAGTTAAATCGCAACAATAAATATATCACTCGCACTTACCTCACGCGGTCATTCCTTCCCGTAGTGCCCCGGGACAGCCATGCATGTCAGCTTTCTCTGGCGGGGTCACTAGGGGGCGCTACGGGATCAGCGCAAACCAAATTTTGCTTCCGTGTCGATACCAGGGAAGTTGCACACCGGCGCGGTGCTCCCGGGCGATACTCCTCAGTGCCGCCGGTACCAGCACACTGAATTTGCCGAACGGTGCAAAATTTCTCACAGGGCGCTCAGCTGCATGTTGTGGAGTTTAGGTGAGGGAGGACCATGTGGAGCTCGACTGCCCGTGTTCACACCACTAAAACCAGCTCCTCTAATCCAATGGCAGAGTCACAGACTTACATTTTGGCGCAGTGTTGTAAATTATGGGGAATCAGCAAACGGATATCAGACTCCCTGAACCCAAACCACAAAAGCATCCAATGTAAAAGCAACAACAGGAAAGTAAGTGAACACACCATTTAACACTATATTGAGTAGTTGAGGTGAAGAGTGTAGATGTATTTAAGGGAAAGCTCGATAATTAAATGAGGGAGAAAGGAATAGAAGGTTGTGCTGTTGGGGGAGAAGAAGTAAGTTAGGAAGAGGCTCGTGTGGAGCATAAACACCGGAATAGACCAGTTGGGCCAAATGGCCTGCTTCTCTTCTGTAATTTCTATGTAATTCTATATCTAAACCGACAGGACCTAGCTGTATTTTTCACATCTCAGAGCATTCCTGACGTCAATGGAGCCATCAGACAGAGTTATGGAAACAAATCAGAGGGTAAATGAATCCAGACAGCTCTGACACACCTGCTGGCATCTGGTTAGTGAGTGCGTGGACACGGGACTGGGGGCACATCAGCAGTTGTGGTTCTACATTGGGAGTGGGAGGGTGGAAGTGCAGAAGGAGCTGAATGAAACAATTAAGACACAAATGAATTCTCCAATAACAAAAGTATTTGAACAATACATGAAAAATTAGAGGGTTGGAAGTTTTAGAAAAATCAATTTGTTTAAGGATCCTGTTCATGGCCTTCGTTGGTTGTGGCAAGTGCGCCTGAGTCAGAGGTTGTGGGTTCAAGTCCCACTCCAGCAACTTGAACACAATGCAGACTGATACTCCAGTGCTGTGCTGAGGGAGTGCTGCACTGTCTTTTGGATGAGACGTTAAACCGAGGCCTTGTCTGCCCTCTCAACTGGATGTAAAAGATCCCATGGCACTACTTCAAAGAAGGGCAGGGAAGTTATCCCCGGTGTCCTGGGGCCAATATTTATCCCTCAGCCATCACTCAAACAGATTGTCTGGTCACTATCACATAGTTGTTTGTGGGAGCTTGCTGTGCGCAAATTGTGCATTCCGACATTACAGCCATGACTACACTCCAAATGTATTTCATTGGCCGTAAGGCGCTTTGGGACGACCTGAGCTGGTGAAATGCAAGTCTTTCTTTATTAGCATGATATTTGAAGGAGAGTAAAAAGATATTCAGGATGCAGATAGGGAGAAGCTTTTCACACCATCGCAGGTTATAGAACGCAGATTCTGGGGTCTCACTGCCGACATCCTCTCTATTGCATGATTAAAACATTGACAGGTTAAAGTTCAGGAGTGGTTCGATTTCAAATCTTTGATACTATTCGATCATTGCATTGGTATTTGGCCTTTGTAATATTGCTCTGTGAGATTGTCCAAGGGAACGGCCCTGAATTTGCGGTCGGAGGTGTACCAGAACAATATGCCTCTGATCAAAAAAAAAGGCCCGAAAGCACCTTGGGGTCAAAATTGACCCTTTTTACGCTGCCTGTTAACGCCTTCGGGGGGCGCTAATGGGACACAGAACAGTTTTTGCCCCGGGAGGGTGGGCACTACCGCCTCTCGCGAAATTGCGCGGGAGTTAGTGGAGTCGCTGCCACGGTAACGCGCTGCCACGGTAACGCGCTGCCACGCTAGTGCCCCGGGCCGTCGCGCAACCGCCGATGAGGTCATCGCTGTGCGCAGTGACCCCTTAGCGCCGCAGGTGGCGACCCGGGCCAACCTCCGCTCCCGGGGCGGAGGTTAAAGGGGAGGTCGGGAGCACCCCGTGCCGCCACCTTGCCGACTCACCAGTCGGCCCGACCTCTTGCTGTGGTGTGTGGTCCACGCCGCCAGCGTGCAGCCCGGCACTCTGTTTTGCCATGCCGGGCTGTGGCCTCGGCATCACGCCGCCCCGGGGGCACAGTGGAGGCCGTCAGAGGGCCGGCCAGCAGAGTGCGCAGGAGGTTCGGAAGCGTCCCTGGGATCACATGGACCAGCCCAACCAATTAGAAAGGAGGATTCCTCATAAGCTCACGGGGGATACCATCTACGACAAAATCCCAATAATCTTGTGAGAAATCCCCAAATAAAACACAATTCCCATAAAAAATAAATATTTCCATGTTCAAAATGAATTAAAAATCCCGTCGATTAAGCATTTAAAATAAAAATTTAATTTTTTGATAAATAATAAAAACATTTTATTCCAGCTCAAAATTTACATGAACTAATTTTAAATGTTTCTGTCTGTTTTGATCAGTTAAGATGTTTTTATTTAATATTTATTTTAACCCTTACGCTGATAAAGAGCAGGCCTTAGCAGGTGTATGGGTTTTGTGAGCATTTGCTGGGCAATAGAAAGTGTTCTTGGGGCGCAGGCCAACAATCTATCCAGGAGAAACTTGACGGATCACAGGTTCCGGGTTTTCGTGCATGCGTATGGAAACACGGAACGTGCGAGGACATTCTGAAGCCTTACGCTGTCATCATCGGCCCCATAAATGTGATTGGCCAGAATCACAGCCGGACATGGACCCCTGTTTCTTCATCTGTGTGTCTGTGTGTGCCTGTGCGTGTGTGTGTGTGTGTGACTGTGGTTGTGTGTGCGTGTGACTGTGATTATGCGTGTGTTTGATTGTGATTGTGTGTGTGTGTGACTGTGTGTGTGTATGTGTGTGTGATACTGTGTGTGTGTGTGTGTGTGTTTGACTGTGTGACTGTGATTGTGTGTGTGTCTGTGTGTGTGTGTGTGTGACTAAGATTGTGTGTGTGAGTGACTGTGTCTGTGTGTGTGTGTTGCTTATGTGACTGTGATTGTGTGTGTGTGTGAGTGAGACTGTGATTGTGTGTGTGTGTTTGACTGTGTGACTGTGATTGTGTGTGTGTGTGTGACTGATTGTGTGTGTGTGTGACTGTGATTGTGTGTGTGTGTGTGTGTGTGACTGTGATTGTGTGTGTGTGTGTGTGATTGTGTGTGTGTGTGTGTGTGTGACTGATTGTGTGTGTGTGTGACTGTGATTGTGTGTGTGTGTGACTGATTGTGTGTGTGTGTGTGACTGTGATTGTGTGTGTGTGTGTGTGTGACTGATTGTGTGTGTGTGTGTGACTGTGATTGTGTGTGTGTGACTGATTGTGTGTGTGTGTGACTGTGATTGTGTGTGTGTGTGTGTGACTGATTGTGTGTGTGTGTGTGACTGTGATTGTGTGTGTGTGTGACTGTGATTGTGTGTGTGTGTGTGACTGTGATTGTGTGTGTGTGTGTGTGTGTGACTGTGATTGTGTGTGTGTGTGTGTGTGTAACTGTGACTGTGATTGTGTGTGTGTGTGTGTGTGTGTGTGAGTGTGTGAGGGGAGTGTGGCGTGTGGGGGGGAGAGGAGGACGAGGCCAGTGCAGTTTCCTCCTCCTTTAGAAAGGTTGTGTGCACTCAGCCTATGAAGTGTAAAGATCTGAATTTAAACACTCATTCATGTTTGTAGATCCTTCTAGATGGGACATAATTCAGTGATCAATAAGACAGCAGTTATTTACAGGGACTAATTATGTAATTCTAAATTGAATCAGTGTGGGTGTGATTGTACTGCATCCCTCACTCTCCTCGTCCAAATGAAATCTCATTAAAATGTTCATTACTTTCAACAGTGTCCTTGAAATGGGAATCACGGTGACAGCCATCCAGGCTCAGGAGAGGTTTCAGAGCAAAATATTTTTCATCTTCCTGGGTTTCTGCTCATTGTTATTCTAACATATCTTTTCTCCAGAGTTCAACCTATCAACGATCCATAATCTGTGTGATCTCAAATTTTGCGAGCTTTGCTGAGCGAGTTGACCATGGCTGGACATTTTGTTATATTCATCGTTGTCTTGCTGGTGATGAAGATATCTCATCACTTTGTGATAGGCCAGGACCGCTTGGCAAAGGAGGTCCCGGTTGCAGGAAAAGGGCCTGCATTTATATAGCACCTTTCACAACCACCAGATGTCTCAAAGCACTTTACAGCCAATGAAGTACTTTTGAAGTGCAGTCACTATTGTAATGTGGGAAACGCGACAGCCAATTTGCGCACAGCAAGCTCCCACAAACAGCAATGTGATAATGACCAGATAATCATTTTTTTGTCATGTTGTTTGAGGGATAAATATTGGCCAGGACACCGGTGGGAACTCCCCTGCTCTTCCTTCAAAATAGTGCCATGGGATCTTTTACGTCCACCTGAGGGGGCAGAAGGGGCCTCGGTTTAACGTCTCATCTAAAAGATGACACCTCCGACAGTGCAACACTCCCTCAGCACTGCACTGGAGTGTCAGCCCAGATTTATATGCTCAAGTCCCTGGAGTGGGACTTGAACCCACGACCTTCTGAGTGTGCTGCCCACTGAGCCACCACTGATTTGGCAATTGTCTGGATGCCGTCTGGTTTGCGGTTTGAAGCAAGAGTTACTTAACACAATAGGGGTGGAAAAGATTCCCGGGCGGTGGCAGAGAGTGGGCGGTATTGGGTCGGCTGCCCGGTGACACCAATATAACTGAGTATCATGCGTTGCGTAGAGCAGGCGGCCGATCCCATAACGTCCGTTTAATGCCCCCTGGCCAAGACGAATTTCGCGCCCAATTTGTTCTAAAATGATCATCATGCCATCAGATTATATTGAACTTCAGTTAATTGTGTCTGTGATTCTTACCGTTTGCTAAATCACCACTTTGCGCTTTGTGTTGCAGTGGGAGGAGGTCAGTGGGTACGATGAGACGATGAACACCATAAGGACGTACCAGGTCTGCAACGTGTTTGAAGCCAGTCAGAATAACTGGCTGCGCACCAGATTCATCAAACGCAAGGGAGCTCAGCGGATCCACGTGGAGATGAAGTTTTCTGTGCGGGACTGTAGCAGCATCCCCAATGTCCCCGGCTCCTGTAAGGAGACCTTCAATCTCTACTACTATGAATCCGAAACAGACTCAGCCACAAAGATAACCCCGTACTGGATGGAGAACCCCTGGGTGAAAGTGGACACCATAGCAGCAGATGAAAGCTTTTCCCAGGTGGATCTGGGAGGGAGGGTGATGAAGATAAACACGGAAGTCCGCAGTTTTGGGCCCGTGTCCAAGAATGGCTTTTACCTGGCGTTTCAGGATTACGGCGGATGCATGTCCCTGATCGCGGTCCGGGTCTTCTACCGCAAGTGCCCGCGGGTGATCCGGAATGGGGCGATTTTCCAGCAAACACTGTCGGGAGCAGAGAGCACGTCGCTGGTGGTGGCTCGAGGGAGCTGCGTCCCCAATGCCGAGGAGGTGGATGTGCCCATCAAACTGTACTGCAACGGAGATGGCGAGTGGATGGTCCCGATTGGCCGCTGCATGTGCAAAGCTGGCTATGAGTCCGTGGACAATGGCACTGTGTGCCAAGGTAAGAGCCCCATTGGTTCACAGATACATCCATTGGTTCCTCAATGCAAAGTGATCTTAGTTACATGGAATTATCAGAAGGGCTTTGGCTCGAGTTCCTCTGCACCACTTGCTTTTTTCAGATGTTTAACATTTACTAAGTTCTCGACCCCCACTAGGACTGAACATTTAACTTAACTTAGAAATAGAAATGACGTACTTCAAATAATAAGATGCAAATGTGGAATCATTTAATGTAACAGTTCTAAGCACATCAGGGAGGCTCAGAGACACAATAATGTTTCTGTTATTTACACCGGGACACAGTTTGCTGACTTTAACCGCAATACACGTTTTAATAATTGTGGCTTCATGTCGGCATTTATTTCCAAGCCGCTCAAGCTATTATTTCCACTTTTTCTGATCTTTCATTATGATTGTTCTGAACACATTTACTTGGACTTTGACACTCGGCAGCTGGGTGTGGATGATTGGTTCTTGAAGTGTTTTGCAATGTGTGAGTCACCAGTTAGAGAGCAGACCTCGGGTTTGCTACAATCCAATCGCTGTTTCCAACTGCTCATTTATGCGACTGCCGGTAATCCTTTGACTTGTCTGACCTTGTCGTCAGTTATCGCCTACTTGGAGCGCAGGCTCACAGGAAGGGACTAAGAAGCAGCTTTGACTTTCAAGCAATGACTTCAAAAAGGCAACGAGATCAGAGTTTGCTCCTTGGCCAGCGTTGTCACCGATTATGTGTTGGTGAAGTGCACAGTTTTGTCTAGGTGCAGTTAAATTGCAGCTCAGTGCTGGGTTATTCTCTAGTCCCTAAGAATTAATGCTAATACTTTGATACTGGTGGTGGGGGTGCGGGGGTCGGGGGGGGAGGCACAGGGGTGGTAGCGGGGGAGGGGCGGAGGCGGGGGTGCTAATGGGGCACAAGACAGTTTTCCCCCAGGGGAGGGGGGCCTCCCGAGTAATTGTCCGGACGTTTGTGGAGGTGCTGACATGACATCGCCGCTCCCCGCGGTTACCGCCCCAGGCCACCGCGTAACCGGCGATGATGTCATCGCCGTGCACGGTGACCCCTCAATGCCAGCTTCGCAACCCCCATCCGCTCTCGAGGGCATTGATTAAACAGGAGGGCGCCAACGCCCCGGGCCTCCATCTTTTTTTGTCAGCCGACTCGCGGGTCAGCTCGACCATGGCGGCCATGCCGTGATCCGGCCCGCCATCGTGCTGGCCCGGTCTCACGCTGCCCTGATGACCCAGTGGAGGCCATTAGAAGCCTTGCAGAGTGCGCAGTGGCCCGCCCCTTTAATTCCCGGTTCCCGCCCCCAAAGGAAGTGGAGCGCGGGAGATTGCCTCAGCTTTCTTTCAGGGGCGGTAAGGGCAATTCTGCGGCGGGCGCTAAAACTCCCGGCCCCGGAAGGTTACCGTCCCATTCGGGGCGCGGGGCAATTTCGGCCCCTAAGTGTCTGCGACCTTCAAAAGCAGCCCATATTTTAAAAAAATTTTAGTTATGTTTGGGATTATAGATCTGTGTAATTGTACTGTTACGGGTGTAGGACTATGTAAGATGTGAATGGTAGCATAGTGGATATGTCACTGAACTGGACTAATGATCCGGTGATGTGAGTTCAAATCCTACCACGGCAGCCGGGGATTTAAAATTCACTAATGGCCTTTAAGGAAGGAAATCTGCTGCCCTTACCTGGTCTGATGTACATGTGACTGCAGACTGGGGGGAGAGAGAGACTGGGAGGGAGAGAGACTGGGGTGAGAGAGAGACTGGGAGAGAGAGAGAGACTGGAGAAGAGAGAGAGAGACTGGGGGGGAGAGAGAGACTGGGGAAGAGAGAAAGAGACAGGGGCAAGAGAGAGAGACTGGGGGAGAGAGACAGAGACAGGGGCAAGAGAGATAGAGACTGGGGGAGAGAGAGAGAGACTGGGGGAGAGACAGAGACTGGGAGGGAGAGAGAGACACTTGGAGGGAGAGAGAGAGACTGGGAGGGAGAGAAAGTGACTGGGAGTGCGAGAGAGAGACAGGGGCGAGAGAGAGAGACTGGGGGAGAGAGACAGAGACAGGGGCAAGAGAGAGAGACTGGGGGAGAGAGAGAGAGACTGGGGGAGAGACAGAGACTGGGAGGGAGAGAGAGACACTTGGAGGGAGAGAGAGAGACTTGGAGGGAGAGACTGGGGGATGAGAGAGAGACTGGGAGGGAGAGAAAGTGACTGGGAGTGCGAGAGAGAGACTGGGAGGGAGAGAGAGGGACTAGGAGGGAGAGAGAGGGACTGCGGGGGGGGAGAGATGGACTGGGAGGGAGAGAGAGGGACTGGTGGGGGGAGAGATGGACTGGGAGGGAGAGAGAGAGAGAGACAAAGAGAGACTGGGGGTAGAGAGAGACTGGGGGTGGAGAGAGACTGGGGGAAGAGATGGGGAGAGATTGAGACTATGAGGGGGAGAGAGAGATTGTGGTTGACTGTTAACTGCCCACTGAAATGGCCTTGCCAGCCACTCCGTTGTACCAAACCCCTAGAATAAAGTCAGCACTGTGGGAGCACCTTCACCGCACAGACCTTGACTGCAGCGGTTCAAGAAGGAGGCTCACCACCATCTTCTCAATCAGGGATGGGCAATAAATGCCGGCCTTGCCAGCGATGCCTACATCCCACGTACGAATAAAATAAAAAGATGTCACAATTGTTTTGTACACTTCACAGCGACGGTAAATATTGTGAATGTTTGGTTGTGTGAGAGAGTTACCGCTCCTCCGCGTCGTGAACACTAATCGGATGCTCAGCATTCCAAACTTGTACAGTGAGGGGCATGCCCGACAGTGCAGTGCCTGGCGCCTTGGTCAGCTGGTGCTCAGCACTGTGCTGCTCAATACACTGGGCCTGACTGGCCCTGACAATCTACACACAGCTTGGGCACAGATACATCAGGTCCCCTGAGAGTATGTCAGCCAGGTCTATTCCTGTCGTACAGCCAGGGTGCATCAGATGCTCAGCACTTATTTGCCATGGGCACAGCCACACTGACTCCCCTCTCCGAGACTGGGCTGCTATTTTTTGTCATTGCTGCCAAAATCTGTTCAGTGTGTTGGCACCGATTTCAAGGCTTCGTGGCTGCAGTGCTTCCCGACAGCTCCCCTGAATGGCCTGGCTCTAATTGTAAGGTGATGCCCCCTTTGTCTGGGCTCCCCCATCAGAGGAAATAGTTTCACTCTCTCTACCCCATCAATTTCTTTAATCATCTTTAAACACCTCGATCAGATCACCCTTTGGCTTAGCCTAGTCTATGCAACCTGTCCTCACAATTTAGCCCATGTAAGTGTAGAGACCAGGAATAACCCAATTGTATCCGCAGTTTGGGCCACTCCAATAGGCCTGAGTGACTCCAGTCCAGCCAGGACACCACATAACTAGTTGGTTGACCTCTACTGCAAAGGGTAAATCTCTGCCCTCCTCCAATTCCAGCCCCTTGCACATCCCTGATTTCCATCGCTCCACCATTGGCGGCCGTGCCTTCAGCTGCCTGGGACCTAAGCTCTGGAATGCCCTCCCTAAACCTCTCCACCTACCCTCCTTTAAGACGCTTCTTAAAACCCACCTGTTTGACCAAGCGAAAATCTTTTTAATGCAACGAGTGGTTAGGATTTGGAATGCACTGCCTGCTAGGATGGTGGAAAGAGATTCAACAGTGGCTTTCACAAGGGAATTGGATAAATGCTTGAAGGAGAAAAAAAACGGAGGGATGTGAGCAAAGAGCTGGGGAGTGGGACTAACTGGGTTGCTCATCGAAAGAACTGGCGCCGACTCGATGGGCCAAATGGCCTCCTTCTGTGCTGTATGATTTTACAATTCTATGATTCATTACTGTGTTTCTGGAACTGAACTTAACTCGGAGATTCACCAAGTTCTACCCAATGTTCTATATGTGCCTGATGCCCCAGGGATCTCTCATCATGTTCTTGGGCTTTCTTGGGACTATCCCTTTTTGGTTATGTCCTGGTGGATGAGGAGCATGGGGCATTATATGCAGCTGCATCTTCACTGTTGATTATATCCTGTTCTGTGTATAGGCTAAGCCAATAATTGATTGAACTATTCTGAGAAACTTGCATATGAACAATGGCAGACAGGAAAACACCCTCTGGTCCTTCCAGCCTCTCCCACACAATCGTGATACCTTGTGATACACTCTCCACCCCACCCAAAACCATGTCATCTCCTGGGAGTGGCAAAAAAACAGGTAGAAACCGGGGCAAGTTTGGGGGGTAAAATCTGGGAATTTTTTCTCCGACCCTCCTAGGCGATCAAAAGTAGTCCAGAAGATCACCCTGGCCCTGAATTCCCTGCAGTACATGGTGATCTCTGCTCCAGCCAGAAGATTGGGGAGCGGGCAGGGAAGTGGAGCTGAGCCCATGATCAGATCAGCCATGATCTTATTGAAAGGCGGAGCAGGCTCGAGGGGCCGTATGGCCCACTCCTGCTCCTATTTCTTATGTTCTTAAACAGGTCCAGCTCTCGCATGAAGGGATTCAGTGAATCTGCATCAACCGCTTGAGATGGCAACCTGTTCCTGAGGTCCACTACTGTCTGGGAAAAGAACCACCTCCTGACAGCTAACCTAGATCGGGCCTTATTTAACTTAAAATGGTGAGCCCTGGTCCTCCATAACCTATTTAATCGAAATAAACTGTCAACTGGAACACAATCTATTCCCCTTCATCATCTTGTAAGCCTCGATCAGACCACCCTTAAGTCTACACTTCTCCAAAATGCTTTAGACTGGGAAATAGTCTAGTGGCCCTCCTCTGCACCCTTTCCAAAGCCTCAATATCACCCACCCTGTGACGAGACCAAACTGGACACACTATTCCAAGTGAGGCCTGACCAAGCTCTTGTACAAGGACAAAGTAGTATATCTCGTCTTATTATCAATTGTCCTGTGAATGCACTCCAACACCATATTTGCTCAAGCTATCGCTTCACGCTATTGCTTATGAACCTTTAGAGATGTATGCACTGGAACACCCAGATCTCTGTAATTTATCTAGATTTTCAAAAGGCCTTCGATAAGGTACCCCATAATAGACTGATGAACAAGGTCAGAGAATGCAGAGTCAGGGGACAAGTAGCAGAATGGATCGCTAGCTGGCTTCAAGACAAAAAGCAGAGAGTTGGGGTAAAGGGTAGCTATTCACAGTGGCAGAAGGTGGGTAGTGGTGTTCCACAAGGATCAGTGATGGGACCACCATTGTTCACAATTTACATTAATGATTTAGACTTTGGAATCAAAAACACAATTTCTAAATTTGTGGATGACACCAAAATGACAGTCAATACTGAGGAGGCTGCAACAAATTACAGGAGGACATTATAAACTTGCAGAGTGGGCATATAATTGGCAAATGAAGTTCAACACAGATAAATGTGAAGTGTTACATTTGGTAGGAAGAATAGGGAGGTCACTTATTACTGGGAGGGTGCGAGTCTGGGTAGGGCAGAGGAACAAAGGGATCTCGAAGTACAAATACACAAATCACTAAATGTTGCGACGCAGGTTAGCAGGCCATAAGAAGCAAACCAAGCACTAGGGTTTATTTCTAGAGGTATAGAATTGAAAAGTAGGGAAGTTATGCTAAACCTGTATTGAACCTTGGTTAGACCACACTTAAGAGTATTGCGTACAGTTCTGGTCGCCATATTACAGATATAGAGGCACTGGAGAGAGTGCAGAGAAGATTTACAAGGATGATACCAGAAATGCGAGGGTATACATATCAGGAAGGATGAACAGGCTGGCTCTCTTTCCTCTTGGAAGAAAAAAGGCTGAGGGGTGACCTAATAGAGGTCTTTAAAATTATGAAAGGTTTTGATAGAGTGGATACAGAGAGAATGTTTCCACTTGTGGGGAAGAGCATAACTAGAGGCCATCTATATAACAGAAAAACAAAATACTGCTGGAATCTGAAATAAAAACAGAAAATACTGGAAATCTCAGTGGGTCAGGCAGCATCTGTGGAGAGAGAAACAGAGTTAATGTTTCGGGTCGACGATCCTTCCTCAGAACTGGAGAGTGTTCGGAAAGAACAGATTCTTAACAAGCACTGAAAGGGGGAGGGGAGGAAAGAACAAAAGGGAAGGTCTGTGATAGGTTGGAAGGCAGGAGAGATTAGAGAGACAAAGGGATGATGGTCCGACTTGAAATGGTAATGGCCGGAGTTAGAAGGTTAGTCTGGATAGAGTGTGAATTGCGGAATAATGATCAGCTGCCATTGGAGACAGAGAGAAAAGAAAAATATAAACTCGGCGGGGGGGGGGGGGGGGGAAAGGAGCTAAAGATGGGCCGAGGTTACGCTCTGAAATTGTTGAACTCGATGTTGAGTCCAGAATGCTGTAAAGTGCCTAAACAAAAGATGAGGTGCCGTTCCTCGAGCTTGCGTTGAGCTTCGTTGGAACAGTGTAGGAGGCCGAGGACAGAGCGGTCAGAGTGGGAGTGGAGCGGGGAATTAATGTCAATATAAGATAGTCACCAAGAAATCCAATAGTGAATTCAGAAGAAAATTCTTTACCCAAAGAGTGACTGAGAATGTGAAACTCGTTACCACAGGGAGTGGTTGAAGCGAATAGTATCGATGCATTTCGAGGCTAGACAAGCATATGAGGGCGAAGGGAATAGAGGGTTATGCTGATAGATTTAGCTGAGGAAAGACGGGAGGAGGCTTGAGTAGAGCATAAACGCCGGCATGGACTGGTTGGGCCAAGTGGCCTGTTTCTGAAGCAGTCGAGCATCGTCTACAGTCCTAACACTTGCACAGGCCTTGGTTTCATCTGCAAATTTGCACATTGTGCACCCAACACCTACATCCAGATCACTTATAAATATAGTAAAGAGCAACAGTGCCAACACCAATCCCTGTAGGACACCACCGGTCTCCAAACAGATCCAAATCCATATATAACTACTTTTTGCCTGCGCCCTTGCCAGCCAGTTCTCAATCCAGCTCAATATATTACCAGTGATACCAAAGGCTTCAATCTTGTAGCGAAGCCTCTTATGTGATACCTCATCAAAAGCTTTTTGGAAGTCAAAGTAAAAAATGTCGACTAGGCTTCCCTCATCCACCATCTTGGTGACTTCTTTAAAAAATATAATCAAATTTGTAAGACACAACCTCCTTTTGTTGAAGCCATGTTGGGGATCCCTAATCTGTTCCTCTCTGTCCAAGTAATCATATGTTGCATCCCTTATGATTCTCTTAATCATCTTTCTTATTACTAATGCCAAACTAATTGGCCTATAATTACCCAGGTCCAGCCTGTCAGCTTTCTGTAATGATGGGCACTACATTAGCCTCCTCCCAGTCTACAGGAACCATTCCAGAGTGCAGTGAGCTATTAAAATACAGGCCAGGGCCGCACACAGCATGTGTCCCATCTCCCTGAGGACCCTCGGGTGGATATCATCTGGCTCGGCAAATAATCAATCTATTTTTAGGTTCTTAATTCTATCTGAAACAATATGTTTATCTGTTTTAATCTTACTAGTTTTATTATTAAAATCTTTCAATTCTAATCGTCGAGTATCATCTTCAGGAGTGAAGATCGATTCAAAGTGCTCATTTAATATTTCCGCCATGCCCAGTGAGTCCTTCACAACCTGTCCTTGAGCATCCTTCGGTGGCCCACAATGGTGCAATCCAGTCTTTGACAGTTCTGACTCTTAACGTAATGGAAATAGCTTTTCCCATTACTTCCACAATTGTCTGCAATCCTCTTTTCTATTATCCTTTTATCTGATCTAATAGCTGCCTCCGCTTGCTTTAGCTGCTCCTTGTACTTAATAAGCCTTTAATTTGTAGAAACATTTTTGTTTGCTTCGTATTGGTCTTTGGGGCACGTGGAGATACCATTCGTGAGGGTGGTGTGGCAGAACTGGACATTGCTCTACAGCCAGATTCACCGAGTGCTTCCCGCACCGTGTGTGTGTGTGTGTGTGTGTGTGTGTGTGTTCGTTTTCTTATGTTCCAGTCACTTTTAATCTCTTTAATTTCCCTTTGTCCACAAGGAGCTTCAGTGAAATCCTCAGTAAAAGCAGAACAGTAATGTTGCAAGTAGCAAGTAAACGTCAGTACAAAAGCAAAATACTGCAGATACTGGAATCTGAAATAAAAACAGAAAATGCTGGTAATCTCAGCGGGTCTGTAGACGTGAGTGTCTGAATGCACGTTCTAAAAGCTTGCTCCACCCTGTTCATTCAAAGAAAAAATAAAGATTTAATTAATTAACAGCAGAGCTTTTGTTGTCATGGTAGCCAGTGTTACACCAGGCACAGAGTAAAAAATCAAGAGAATAAATAATACCAGTGGAAGAGTTATTGGAAGAGAAGCATTATTGCGATCTGTTTGGGATCTTGAGCTCGTCTGATTTAATCACCAAATCAAGGATCAGCGTGTAGGAGGAGAGAGCCTACCCAATCCTCAGCACAGCTCGTGGGACATAACGTGGGGGAATCAGCCTTCTCCTGTGCTTATACTAAACCCCATTAGAATGACATTAAATAGTGTTTTAAATTATCTGTACACATTGAAGTTTACAATACAGCCAGGAACGGTGTAACCCCAAGATCATTCTGTTGCCTGAGGAAGAGCTTCATGGGACTTGTCGATAAGGTAGGTTTGTCATGTTCCATCACTGGGTCACATGATCTTTTAAAACCCATCTATCTGATGGCTGATTAAACGCAATGCATGCAATCTGCATTCACTCACATACACTGGTACATTACCAGGAGTTCAAATTTACAGGAAATAAAAATAACGGATTGGGGAGCATTAAAGGCAGTTGCACCAGCTCAGGTCATGTGGCGAGGTCATGGGGAGTGGTGATTCCTGATGTGCTCTCAATTCTTCATCGTGTTGCTACAAAGTAATTCAGATTCTTGGTGACCAATTCAGATCAGCCTTCGTTTGATTGGAGCCTGTGGCGTGAGCAGAGTAACCAACAGGAGGGAAATGTTGGGAGTAAGATTTTGGATCAAGAATGTGACAGCCAGATCAAAATCCCACTGAAATACTTTGGAGAGAGACACACACACACATTGTCAAATGACAATGAGCGAGTCTCTCCCCACCATTGAGAGTTAGTCTGGATATTCATTGTGATCACATCTTGTCTGAGCAGTGATCACATCATCAAATACAAGAGCAGGGAGGTTATGCTTGAACTCTATACAACACTAGTTAGGCCACAGCTGGAGTACTGCGTGCAGTTCTGGTCATCACATTACAGGAAGGATGTGATTGCACGAGAGAGGGTGCAGAGGAGATTTACGAGGATGTTGCCTGGACTGGAGAATTTTAGCTATGAGGAAAAATTGGATAGGCTGGGTTAATTTTTTGTTGGGAACAAAGGAGGCTGAGGGGAGACCTTATTGAGGTGTATAAAATTATGAAGGGCCCAGATAGACTGGATAGGAAGGACCTATTTTCCTTAGCAGAGGGGTCAATAACCAGGGGGCATAGATTTAAAGTAATTGGTAGAAGGATCAGAGGGGAAATGAGGAAACATTTCTTCACCCAGAAGGCAGTGGGGGTCTGGAACTCACTGCCTGAAAGGGTGATAGAGGCAGAAACCCTCACCACATTTAAAAAGTACTTGGATGTGCACCTGAAGTGCCGTAACCTACAGGGCTACGGACCGAGAGCTGGAAAGTGGGATTAGGCTGGGTAGCTGTTTTTGGACTGGCACAGACACGATGGGCCAAATGGCCTCCTGTGTGGTAATTTTCTGTGATCACCTCGGGACCAGCTTGGGGAAGTTCATGAATCCAACAGCATGAGGGATCTGAACAAATATTAATAGTGATTGATACACGAGATCCTGCATCAACGCTGTGTTGTTAGTTCTGCTCTGCCACAGCACCGTTGTTTCAAGACAAAACAACTGGATAGAACATGACAAATGTTGGAACGAACCGTAAAATTTTTGCAGTGGTTCAGTTTTTAAAAGCCGGCTGGAGACTGGTTAGAAACATAGGGCCCGAGTTTCCACACGATAAAAAACGGGCGCCCCTCCAAGCTAAAAAAAAACTCGCGATTCTGGAGTGTTCTGCAGCTCCTTGCCTGCCTGGCGTGGCGCCCAGGGGGGCGGAGCCTACACTCGCGCCGATTTTGTAAGTGGGAGGGGGCGGGTACTATTTAAATTAGTTTTTTCCTGCCGGCAACGCTGCGCGTGCGCGTTGGAGCGTTCGCGCACGCGCAGTGTGAAAAAAACATTGGCGCTCGGCCATTTTTGTAGTTCTTTGTAGCTGTTTAATTTTTGAAATTTTTTTTAATAAAAGCACATTGCCATCAGCACATCAGCACTTGCAGCCTTCTCACTGTCTCCTTCCCCCCCCGCCCCCCGCGGGAAGAACGGGCGCCTCCTCTCCGCCCCCCCCCCCGCAGGAAGAACGGGCGCCTCCTCTCCCCCCCGCCCCCCCCCCCGCGGGAAGAACGGGCGCCTCCTCCCCCCGCTGCGGGAAAGAACGGGCGCCTCCTCCTCCCCCGCCCCCGTGGGAAGAACGGGCGCCTCAGGCTGACTGCAGCATTCTCCGTGCCTGAAGCACTTTCACACAGGTAGGAAGATGGTTTATTTAATCTTTTCTTTGCTTATAAATGTTTATTCAGGTTGGATTTATTTGTATAATATTTGTAGAAGTATAAATAAGGATTTATTGTAGAATTTAATGACTTCCCTTCCCGCCCCTTCCCTCCCACCTCGTTCTGGACGCCTAATTTGTAACCTGCGCCTGATTTTTTAATGTGTAGAACAGGTTTTTTCAGTTCTACAAAAATCTTCACTTGCTCCATTCTAAGTTAGTTTGGAGTACGTTTTCACTGTGGAAACTTTGAAATCAGGCGGCAGTGGCCGGACACGCCCCCTTTTGAAGAAAAAATTCTGTTCCAAAGTAGAACTGTTCTACCTAACTAGAACTGCAGAAAAAAAAATGTGGAGAATTGCGATTTCTAAGATAGTCCGTTCTCCACCAGTTGCTCCTAAAAATCAGGCGCAAATCATGTGGAAACTTGGGCCCATAGAAACATAGAAACATAGAAAATATGTGCAGGAGTAGGCCATTTGGCCCTTCTAGCCTGCACCGCCATTCAATGAGTTCATGGCTGAACATGCAACTTCAGTACCCCATTCCTGCTTTCTCGCCATACCCCTTGATCCCCCTAGTAGTAAGGACTTCATCGAACTCCTTTTTGAATATATTTAGTGAATTGGCCTCAACAACTTTCTGTGGTAGAGAATTCCACAGGTTCACCACTCTCTGGGTAAAGAAGTTTCTCCTCATCTCGGTCCTAAATGGCTTACCCCTTATCCTTAGACTGTGATCCCTGGTTCTGGACTTCCCCAACATTGGGAACATTCTTCCTGCATCTAACCTGTCTGAACCCATCAGAATTTTAAACGTTTCTATGAGGTCCCCTCTCATTCGTCTGAACTCCAGTGAATACAAGCCCAGTTGATCCAGTCTTTCTTGATAGGTCAGTCCCACCATCCCGGGAATCAGTCTGGTGAACCTTCGCTGTACTCCCTCAATAGCAAGAATGTCCTTCCTCAAGTTAGGAGACCAAAACTGTACACAATACTCCAGGTGTGGCCTCACCAAGGCCCTGTACAACTGTAGCAACACCTCCCTGCCCCTGTACTCAAATCCCCTCGCTATGAAGGCCAACATGCCATTTGCTTTCTTAACCGCCTGCTGCACCTGCATGCCAACCTTCAATGACTGATGTACCATGACACCCAGGTCTCGTTGCACCTCCCCTTTTCCTAATCTGTCACCATTCAGATAATCGTCTGTCTCTCTGTTTTTACCACCAAAGTGGATAACCTCACATTTATCCACATTATACTGCATCTGCCATGTATTTGCCCACTCACCTAACCTATCCAAGTCACTCTGCAGCCTCATAGCATCCTCCTCGCAGCTCACACTGCCACCCAACTTAGTGTCATCCGCAAATTTGGAGATACTACATTTGATCCCCTCGTCTAAATCATTAATGTACAGTGTAAACAGCTGGGCCCCAGCACAGAACCTTGCGGTACCCCACTAGTCACTGCCTGCCATTCTGAAAAGTCTCCATTTACTCCTACTCTTTGCTTCCTGTCTGACAACCAGTTCTCAATCCATGTCAGCACACTACCCCCAATCCCATGTGCTTTAACTTTGCACATCAATCTCTTGTGTGGGACCTTGTCGAAAGCCTTCTTTTACAAAGGCAGCTCAGATACCGAACTGATTCCAGCAACTCCTGCAGCCCCAGCCCACCCGAGAAAATCACCGTCCTTGGCTTATTCCAAGGATCTGAAATCCGAATGCGTAAACAGCTTCACTGCTGAAAGGGTTGTGTCCTATAAACCAAGTCAAGTCGAACCAAAGGAAAGCCCATTGTCCGCCGTCTCTCTCAAACCACATTTCCTCCCAATCTCTCCACTTTCTCCACTTACTGCTCGATCAGTTTTGCAATGCAGGAGGGAACTAATCGGCATCGATGAACCTTCCCCCCGCTCCTCCCCCAGACACTGCCCCAATCCTCTCACTGACAGCAGGGTTTGGCAAATGATCTTTTCTAATTTCCACTAATGCTGCGGGAAACACTCCAGTCTGTTTGTTGTGTGAAGGCCGCGGTACTGTGCGCCGCTGAGCTAGGAATTGGCTTTGTGGAGCCAGCTGTTTGCTCCGCACAGGGCAATCCCACAGCGCCCGACAGCCTTGATGAGTGAAATCCACAACAGCCAGTGAGCTCAGGCACATTTCCATCAGGGGGCATCCACTTGATTAAAAGATAAATCAGGGAGGGTGTCACACAGTCAGCCCAGGTTGCAGAGCGCTTACCGTCTCAACCATTCACCAAATGACAAGTGTCTAGATCCGACGTAGAGAGTTACAAGTAATACCACGGGCTAAGATCTCAAAACTCTGTAATGTTCCACACATCATCCACTTACAGGACAGCCTAAAATACTAGCAACAGCTGAGAGTCAGCTTAAAACTGACAACTCAATAGCAGCCTGAATATATGTCAAGACATGTGAAAATAAGAAATTATACAAACAATTTAGCTTGTACCTTTAACACTGAGGGAACAATGTGACACGGACTGTGTCTTTAACACTGAGGGTGCATTGTGACATGGACTGTACCATTAACACTGAGGGAACAGTGTGGCATGGACTGTGTCTTTAATACTGAGGGAATAGTGTGCCCTGGACTGTAACTTTAACACTGAGAGTGCATCATCATCATAGGTGGTCCCTCGAAACGAGGATAACTTGCGTCCACGCCAAAAAAAGGACAAGTTCGCAGGTGGTTCGAATGAAGAACCCGAACTGCATCCTCAAGGGTGGAAGGTGCCTGTGTGTGGATTTTTTTTAACGTGTGGTGACCGTTGCACATCAGCCACCACACGGGCTTGACAGAGCTAGGTCTTGGTCCAGTGGCAAGGGTTAACCAAGATGACTGGAGACCAGCTCTGCTGGAGGGTCCCAGTGCGCACACATATCGCAGTGTGGGCTGGCCCGTGCTGCCCCTGGGTCCCTGGCCCCGAACTCACGCCTCCCTGGGCCCCGATCACATCCCTCCACAGTCTCTCGCTGCTCCTTCGTCCCGATTTCACCGCTGTACCTGCCCACGCTCCAATCACCGACCTGGATCTTGATGATGTCACTCTTCCTGTTGTCCTCCTGCACCAGCTTGCGCTGTACGTTGTAGTGGTATGCCGCCACGCTGCCAATGGCCGCCACTCGCCGCTCCTTTTATGACCCTGACCTGCCGCTGATGGTTTCTTGCAAGTCGGGGCCTCCACTGAGGGTGCAGTGTGACATGGATTGTGTCTTTAACACTGAGGGTGCAGTGTGACATGGACTGTGTCTTTAACACTAAGGGTGCAGTGTGACATGGACTGTGTCTTTAACACTAAGGGTGCAGTGTGACATGGATTGTGTCTTTAACACTAAGGGTGCAGTGTGACATGGACTGTGTCTTTAACACTGAGGGAACGAGGTGGCATGGATTGTGTCTTTAACACTGGGGGAGCAGTGTGCCCCAGATT
The DNA here is from genome assembly GCF_044704955.1 of Pristiophorus japonicus. Taxonomy (NCBI): domain Eukaryota; kingdom Metazoa; phylum Chordata; class Chondrichthyes; family Pristiophoridae; genus Pristiophorus; species Pristiophorus japonicus. The sequence continues at coordinate 69,973,852 of NC_091994.1, forward strand.
GTACATTTTAGGTTCAGGGCTACCCGACATTCATTCATTGGTTTTGCCGGAGAGCTCTGATTCGACCGAACCATGAGCACTGTGTCCAGTTCTGGTCTCTGAGATTCACGTGAGACACTCAAGCATTGGGGGATGTGCATGGAAGAGCCATGAGCCTAATCGTGGCGGTCTTTGTTAACCCCTGCCCCATCCACTGGGAATAGTACGGGCAGGGGGTTAAGATGGTGGGTGGGGTTGCATTGCATTTCAACCCTCTGCCATCGTTCCTGTAATGTATGTACTTTCGAAGATCTCCTCAATCGAGACTCTGCCTTTGACTCGAGTGTTCTCGACTCCATCCCGCAGCATGCGACCCGCCACCACCTCAGTAAAGCCCCAGCCCTGCACGGTAGAAAAAGCCATAAGACAGCTTAAGAACAACGCTACAGGAGCGGATGGAATCCCCACTGCGGCACTGAAGTATGGCAGAGAGGCACTACTGGCGCGAATACATGACCTCATCTCTCTCATCTGGAGGGAGGAGAGCATGCTGGGAGATCTCAGAGATGCAGTGATCGTGACCATCTTTAAAAAAGGGGACAAGTCTGACTGCGGCAACTACAGAGGAATCTCCCTGCTATCAGCCACTGGGAAAGTCGTTGCTCGAGTCCTCCTCAACCGTCTTCTCCCAGTAGCTGAGGAGCTCCTCCCGCAGTCACAGGGTGGATTTCGTCCCCTACGGGGCACAACAAACGTGATTTTTACAGCGCGACAGCTACAGGAAAAATGCAGGTCTTCTTCGACCTTACAAAGGCCTTTGACATTGTCAACCGCGAGGGTCTGTGGAGCGTCCTCCTCTGTTTCGGATGTCCCCAAAAGTTCGTCACCATCCTCTGCCTGCTCCACGACGACATGCAGGCCGTGATCCTTGCACCCGGATCGATTACAGATCCAATCCACGGCAGGAACGGGGTCAAACAGGGCTGTGTCATTGCCCCAACCCTCTTCTCAATCTTCCTAGCTGCCATGCTCCACCTCACAGTCAACAAGCTCCCCACTGGAGTGGAACTAAACTACAGAACCAGTGGGAACCTGTTCAACCTTTGCCGTCTCCAGGCCAGGCCCAAGACCACTCCAATCTCTGTCGTCGAGCGACAGTATGCAGACGACGCTTGCGTCTGCGACATATAGAGGCTGAAATCCAAGTCATAGTCAACATATTCACTGAGGCGTACGAAAGCATGGGCCTTACGCTAAACATCCGTAAGACAAAGGTCCTCCACCAACCTGTCTCCACCACACAACACTGCTCCCCAATCATCAAGATCCATGGCACGGCCCTGGACAACGTGGACCATTTCCCATACGTCGGGAGCCTCTTATCAACAAGTGCAGACATTGACGACAAGATTCAACACTGCCTTCAGTGTGCCAGTGCAGCCTTTGGCCGACTGAGGAAAAGAGTTTTCGAAGACCAGGTCCTAAAATCTGCCACCAAGCTCATGGTCTACAGGGCTGTAATAATACCCGCCTTCCTGTATGGCTCAGAGACATGGACCATATACAGTAGACACCTCAAGTCGCTGGAGAAATAACACCAATGATGTCTCCGCAAGATCCTGAAAATCCTCTGGGAGGACAGACTCAACTCGTTAGTGTCCTCGACCAGGCCAACATCCCCAGCATTGAAGCACTGACCTCACTCGACCAGCTCCGCTGGGCAGGCCACATTGTTTGCATGCCGGACACGAGACTCCCAAAGCAAGCGCTCTACTCGGAATTCCTTCATGGCCAAACGAGCCAAATGTGGGCAACGGAAACGTTACAAGGGACACCCTCAAAGCCTCCCTGATAAAGTGCAACATCCCCACTGACACCTGTGAGTCCCTGGCCAAAGACCGCCCTAAGTGGAGGAAGTGCATCCGGGAGGGTGCTGAGCACCTCAAGTCTCATCGCCGAGAGCACGCCGAAACCAAGCGCAGGCAGCGGAAGGAGCGTGCGGCAAACCAGTTCCACCCACCCTTTCCCTCAACGACAATCTGACCCACATGTGACAGGGACAGTGGTCCTCGTATTGGACTGTTCAGCCACCTAAGGACTCATTTTTAGAGTGGAAGCAAGTCTTCCTCGATTCCGATGGACTGCCTATGATGATGATGTATGTGCCTGTGAGTATGCTCACAGGTTGGAATGCTGTTGAGTTGTGAGTGGCTTAGCCAGTCATGTGATGTTCACAAGACTCAATAAAACCCCAGCCAGTTGGGTTCAGGGGATCCACAATGGGGCAGGTGGTTGTGAGCCTGGTGGATGAACTGGTAATGTGTAGTGTGATTGTTAAACCTTTGCCAATAAACCAACTAGTTCTTAATAGCAATGTGTTGCTATGAATTCTTAAGCAAAGAACCCATGAAGAAAATACGTTACAGCTACTTACCTCAAAACAGGCATGGCAGGGCAGCTCATCCCAGGTCGGGGAGCAGGGGGGAGGGCTCACTGTTACAGTCAGAGGTCATGGTCTGATGATGGGATCGGAGCTTTGCTGCAATTTAAATTGGACGGAAGCCCAAATGTAATGATATGGGGGCTGTTGCTGGGGAAGCATTGATTCACATCTGCAGTACAGACAAGCAGACACTGTCCTGCAAAGTCTGACTGTCCTCACACATTTATGCAATTAACTAAAGTGCAAGAGAGTCTGACAGATTTTGCAAACTGTCACTGTCTGCGGTGAGGAACTCGAAACTGGAACAATCAGAAAAGTGGCCATCATGAAAACCCAAATAAATTGAAATGCGACTTGCAATTTTCTGAAATGGAATCACTGTGTGCGATTTACAGTCAACTGTCAAACAATCCCAACCCCAAACACAATCAGAGCACAGCAGCCTGACAGACATCGGCAGTCTGTTTGGGAATCACACTTGATACCTCAGCCCCAGGGTGAGGAGCTACATCCTGATTTTAGATGTTCATCGCTTCAGTTTATAATCCTTTCCTTTTCAGGTGGAGATCGGACTGTCCCATTCACCCAGCCGTTGAGAATACACGACATTACTGCTGAATTCACCTTACTCAGCCAGTGTATCTGACCAGCGCAGTCGTGCACCCACCTGGTAACCTTCCCCTTGGCTAACCCTAACCCCAACCCTAACCCTAACCCTAAAACTAACCTTCCACTTGGCAAGGCTAACCCTAACCCTAACCTGTTACCCTGCCGCTTTGCCAATCCTAATTCTAACCCTCACCCTAAACCTTCCCCATTGCTAGCCCTAAACTTAACCCTGATCCTAACACTAACCTTCCACTTGGCAAGGCTAAGCCTAATTGTAACGCTCCCCCTAGCTGCTCCAACCTTAACTCTTGGCTAAACCTAACCTTTCCCGCTGGCTGCCCCCAACCCTAACCCTTGACTAACCCAAACCCAAATCCTTCCCACTGGGCTACCCCGATCCCTCACCCTTGCTAAGCCTAACCCTAACCCTCCCCGCTAACAGCCCCTAACCCTTGGCTAAGCCGAACCCTAACCCTCCCCGCTGGCTGCCCCAACCCTAACCCTTGACTAACCCCAACCCTAAAACTAACCTTCCACTTTGCAAGGCTAACCCTAATCCTAACCTTGTACTCTGTCCCTTAGCTAATCCTAATCCTAATCCTAACTCTAACCCTAACCCTAAACCTAACCCTAACCTGTTACCCTGCCCCTTGGCTAATCCTAATCCTAATCCTAAACCTTCCCCTTGGCTCGCCCTAAACTTAGCACTGATCCTAACACTGACCTTCTACTTGGCAAGGCTAACCCTAACCCTAACCCTCCCCTCTGGCTAACCCTAACCCTGCCCCTAACCCTAACCTTCACCCTAACCCTGACCCCCCCCATTGGCTGCCCCTCTGCCCAGTCATTCACAGCCCACACTGTGTAGCGCTGTCCAATCTATAAACTTAAAAGTAAGTTAACGCTTCAATTTGCTGCAAGCCGAGTTTTTCAGGAGGGTTGATTTTATTAAAAGGATGTATGGGATCGTGGGGTGGGGTGGGGTGGGGGTTCGGAAGGTTCAAAATTAGTGGATTGTCTGTTGGATGTGGGGATTCCAGTCCACGAGTGCCATGTCCCAAACTTGGCTTAGCTTGCGACAGGCACGCATTGGGGTGATCCTCGAGGTATGAGGACCCTTCATTGGTAGGCAGAGTAAGGAATGACCCTGGAAAGTCCTCAGGAGTGGGAGTCCGGATGCGGGAGTGGAGGTCCCTGTGGGCTCCTTGTATTTGAAGGTGTCCCAGGCGACTCTGACCCTTTGTGAGAAATCACTTGACTTGAAATAAAGAAACACTTGCATTTCATAGCGCCTTTCACGACCACCAGACATCTCAAAGCGTTTTACAGCCAATGAAGTACTTTTGGAGTGTAGTCACTGTTGTAATGTGGGAAACGCGGCAGCCAATTTGTGCACAAGCAAGCTCCCACAAACAGCAATGTGATAATGACCTGATAATCTGTTTTTTGTTAGGTTGATTGAGGGATAAATATTGGCCAGGACACTGGGATAACTCCCCTGCTCTTCTTCAAAATAGTGCCACGGGATATTTTTCATCCACTTGAGAGGGCAGCCATGAACACTTTATGGGGCTGATGACATGATGGTGGTTTAACGTTTTATCTGAAAGACAACACCTTTGACAGTGCAGCACTCCCTCAGCACTGCACTGGAGTGTCAGCCTAGATTTTTTGTGCTACAAGTCCCTGGAGTGGAATTTGAATCCACAACCTTCTGACTCCTAGGCGAGAGTGCTACCCACTGAGCCACAGCTGACTTGCTGTGGATCTTGTGTGCGAATAGTTAACGTGAATCTATGCCTGTAAGTAAACCTGATCAGTGAATGAAGATTGCAAACGGTTTTTCCATTAGCGGTGGTATGGCAGTGTGCTGAGGCTGTACACAGTTGGTGGGAAGTCTCAATTCAGCTCGGAGTCGCGTGATGTGCAGTTTCAGCAGGGAGAACGCCGGGAGCTCGATAGCGGTAGGTGATGTTCGGCTCAGAGTGCCACTTGTCATGTTCCACATATCTTTGTGAGTGAACATAAGAAACACTGTCAGTCTTTGAGGGATATCCAACTGCCCAGAATCGATAGAAAACACAAACTTTACTACATAATGGCCCGAGAATTGCGGCCTGTCCTGGTGCGTACGACGTGTGCACGCACCCGAAGAGGCCTCGCAAATGCCGGTTCTCGGCACGCAATGCGCTTGTGGCAAGAACCAGCTTTTGCAATTTGACAAAATGTGTTTTGCCAGATCGCACGCATCCCCGGGAGAAGGGCCTTCGCGGGAGAGATTGGGCCATTTGTCCAACTCCTGCCCAGCAAATGTCCTTCAAACTCTACAGCAGGCATACAGAAAAAGCATACAGCCTGTTTTTACCAGCGTAAGAGTTTTAAAACATAGAAAAATTAAATGTTATTACTTATTTTTATATTAAAAACCCTGTCTATGAAGGTAAGTTTATTTTTAACACTATTAAAACATTAAAAACAAATTAAAAACAGTATTTTTTTCTCTAAAACATTTAATTTAAAGCAATTTCTATTAATTATTTAAAAAGGGAGGTGTTTTTTTTATTTATGTGGTATTTTATTTGATTTTAGGGATGTTCTCATTGATAGCAATGGGAGCTCGGAGCTCGGGGCTCCCATTACTGTGAATGAGAATACTATGCAGTGATTGGTGGTCCAGGCCCACGTGATCCCAGGATACGCATACGCTCCTGGAAGACATGTTCCCGTACGCTGGACTGCACAGCTTGGAGCGTAATCTTACATTCCTCTCGGACCACCAGGTATTTTTGTTAAAAAAATGTTGGTGGGAGGCGTTCGTCCGCTGGATGCCTCCGCAATTTCCAGCCAATAATTCGTAAGAATGCGGGCTTTACCATATTGGCTGTGCATAATATGTAACAAGTTATTTTAATTCTAAAATATAACAATGAGGATTGTTCACACTTCTCACTCCCGGACTTCCCTCCTTCTCCTTCTCTCCAGGTGGGCTCACACCCAGTCTCCATACTGAAGCATCACCTTACTGCCCTTTGTATTCCAGGCCACTGAAATCCATGGACCTTTTTGATTATATTTTGTACCCGTGCACTAGCTTCCGGTGATTTGTGTACCTGGACACCGAAATCCATTTGCTCCTCCACATCTTCTAATCTCTCGCCATAAAGAAAATATTCTTAATGTGATTTGTTTTTCTTGGGTCCAAAGTGCAGGTCCACACACTTCCCCACGCTGAATTCCAATCTGTCTGTGACCCTTTGTACCTTCCTGCTCCCATCCTCACCTTTTGTTGTGCTTCCTACCTCAGCTATGAGGGACATGATGAAAGACAGAGCGAGGGGTGTGGGAGAACCGCCGAGGGTCACATCTTCCCAGTGGTCGCTCTCCACCGCAGCAAACAGCATGAGGCCGCTGAATGGTCCTTATCCCACCTCATCCACCATCCCACCCACACTCCACCCAACACACCCCACCCGCCGTATCCCACCCACCGTATCCCACCCGCCTTATCCCACCCGCCATACCCACCCACCATATCCCACCCGCCTTATCCCACCCACTCACACTCCACCCAACACACCCCACCCACCACACCCCACCCACCGTACCCCACCCGCCGTACCCCACCCAACACACCCCACCCGCCGTATCCCACTCACCGTATCCCACCAACCATACCCCACTCATCACACCCCACCCGCCGTACCCCACCCACCGTATCCCACCCACCATACCCCACCCACCGTATCCCACCCACCATACCCCACCCGCCTTATCCCACCCGCCGTATCCCACCCAACACACCCCACCCACCATACCCCACTCATCACACCCCACCCGCCGTACCCCACCCACGGTATCCCACCCACCATACCCCACCCGCCATATCCCATCCACCATACCCCACCCGCCTTATCCCACCCGACTTATCCCACCTACCTTATCCCACTCGCCGTATCCCACCCGCCGTATCCCACCCGCCGTATCCCACCCGCCGTATCCCACCCACCATACCCCACTCATCACACCCCACCCGCCGTACCCCACCCACCGTATCCCACCCACCGTATCCCACCCACCATACCCCACCCGCCGTATCCCACCCACCGTATCCCACCCACCATATCCCACCCAAAACACCCCACCCACCATACCCCACTCATCACACACCACCTGCCGTACCCCACCCACCGTATCCCACCCACCATACCCCACCCGCCTTATCCCACCCGCCGTATCCCACCCACCATATCCCACCCAACACACCCCACCCACCATACCCCACCCACCATATCCCACCCACCATACCCCACCCACCATATTCCACCGCCATATCCCATCCACCATACCCCACCCGCCTTATCCCACCCAACTTATCCCACCCACCTTATCCCACTCGCCGTATCCCACCCACCATACCCCACCCACCGTACCCCACCCACCATATTCCACCCACCATACCCCACCCACCATATTCCACCCGCCTTATCCCACTCGCCGTATCCCACCCAACGCACCCCACCCACACCCCATAGTGATTGTCTTATATTGATGGCCCCTAGTTCTGTTCTCGGCCGCAAGTGGAAAGAGCGTCTCTCGAGCAGGGGAGTGGGTCTAATTGGATCGCTCGGGTTGAATGGCCTCCTTCTGTGCTGTTTGATTCTAGGATTGTCTGTGGTCTTTCTCATGGTCACTGTGACGGAGCTGGGCCAACCAGCAATGGGCTGAGTCGGATTTGTGCTGCCTGCTGGTGTGGCTGCCATCTCCCCTGCGTCACCCTCCGTTTGTAGCTTCGATGTGAACTTACAACGGCAGCAGAACAGGTGGATCTGAGTGAGAGCCTGTGCGTAAGATCACAGCCGTGAGCAGCAGGCTGAGAGATGGGCCCTGTGCACTCGACTGGACCGAGCCACTGTAGGTTAATGCGAGCGATATTTCAGCTCTCTTCAGTGGTACAGTTATATATCTGGTAATGAAAGTGAAGTTAATGATAATGAATCCAAAATCTATTTAATATTTATATCCGTACAAACCACTGAATGCCCTCATATTTATCTCTTTATTAATGTCAGTTGTCCAGCAAATAAAGAAGTGGAGAATCACGCAGGAGAATGAGAGGGGGATCAGATATCTGATGGCCTTTCCCAGCTCAGACTCAATAGCTCATCAATAAAGTTTAACTCCGCTCTTACAGGATTAAGTAGCAAGGCAAAGTGAAAGAATGTGCTTTATGGGAGTTAGATATGAATGTTGTAAAGTCCAGCTTAGTGTTCTCTCTTCACTTCACTGATCCCCTCTTAATGGCCATTCAGCTTTGATAGCTGACCCACTGTTGGGAGTTTGAATATAATTAACTTGCCCTGAAGTGGGTGCTTGCAGACAGTGGAAGCTTTTTAATGAGCTTGATCTTCGACTTGTATAGTTTCTAAGTATTGATGAAGTAACGCAGTTGGGAATATGGGGCCTGAGTCCTGGTAACAGCTGGTTACCATAACGACTGCAGAATGGGAGCGAGTGACCCACAGCGCAGAGTGATTTAATGATTGATCGGAGTTTCGTCCTGTTTAACTGCGCGAACTGATCAGGGATGTCTTGCATTTCGGCGAAACTAATGTAAACATAGACTCTGGTCCGTCCATTACTCACTGTAAATCAGGTGGCGATTTGCACTGTTCTGGCTCCAGGACCATTTAAATGTCTGAGAAATTATGAGCGATACGAAAGGTAGCTTTCTTTGGCCAGATCCATGGTTTTGTAATGATCCCTTTAACCCATTTCCTACGGAATGTCTGCAATCAGATCAAAACCTCTGGGGGTAGAGTTCCCACTTTGGGGCGCAATCACTGATCTGAATGTAAAATCCGCCACGGACCAGCGCAATTAGGCAGCGCTTTAAAACATAATTTTTTAGTTAATTGTTTGACAAAATATTCTGTGATATATTTAAAAGTGCTAATGTGGTGTAGTTTTATTAATACAGCTACAAATGGGTTTATCATAAAAAATAAGCCTTTTTAATCAAAGTGTCACTCCTCCGTCACCCGTGAGAAACATGGTTTTAAATAACTGAAAATGACTTCAGAAGAATATACAGGACTATTTGCTCATTATATTGGGGAACAGTAGTCAGTTTCTTTTAAATTAAAAAAATATATATACTTAAAAGCTTGTAAAAGGTACCTTTAAGAGCCTCCTCAACAGACCGTAAACGGGCGTAACTCGCGGAAACCCGCCATGGTGATCAATTCGATCTGAGGGCGGGGCCAGTGTTGTGGGCGGGGCCGGCTTCCAGCGCAATGTTTTTTAAACTGCCGCAAAAGATCATAAAAAATCATAGAAATTTGCAGCATGGAAGGAGGCCATTTCGGCCCATCGTGTCTGCGCCGACCAACAAAGAGCTATCCAGCCTAATCCCACTTTCCAGCTCAGTCCATAGCCCTGTGGGTTACGGCACTTCGGCCCCAAGTTTCCACATGATTTGCTCCTGATTTTTAGGTGTAGAACGGAGTATCTTAGAAATCGGAATTCTCGTCATTTAGTTTGCTCCAGTTCTAGTCAGTTAGAACAGTTTCACTTTGGAACAGAATTTTTTTTTCAAAAGGGGGCGTATCCGGCCACTTACGCCTGTTTTCAAAGTTTCGTCAGTGAAAACTTACTCCAAACTAACTTAGAATGGAGTAAGTGAAGATTTTTGTACGCTCGAAAAAACCTTGTCTACACTTTAGAAAATCAGGCGTAGGTTACAAATCAGGCGTAGGGATTGGGGGGGGGTTTAAAGGGAAGTTTACAAACATTAAACACTGTTTTACAAATAAAGAGCCATCATCAGTAATAAATGGTAAATACATTAATAAATCAACCAATAAATCAATCAAAAAAAATTAATAAGAAATAATAAAAAAAAAAAATATCAATAAATAAAACATTTTCTACTTACCGACTGCAGCACCGGGAGCCCTCCAACAGCGAGCTGGGATGCCCCCCCCCCCCCCCCCAGTGTGTCTCTGTCAGTGTCTCTATCTCTATGTCTGTGTGTGTCTCTCATTCTCTGTCTGTCAGTGTCTGTGTTTCTGGCAGTGAGGGGAGGGGGAGGAGGGGGGTAGAGGGAGAGAGGGGGGGAGCAGAGGGAGGGAACGGGGAGGGATGGGGGAGAAGGGGGAGGGGGGAGAAGGGGGAGGGGGGGCGAAGGGGAAGGGGGGGAGAAGGGGGAGGGGTGGGAGAAGGGGATAAAGGGGAGATGGGGAGGGGAAGGAGATGGGGGGGGGGGGGAGGGAGGCTGAATGGGCCGGGCCCGAGACTTTGGGCAGGGCCCGCCCCCAGCACCAGATTTACAGGTAGGTGGCGTTGGGTGGTGGTGGGAGGGAGGTCGGTTCAGGTCGGGGGGAGGGAGGGAGAGGGAGGTCGGGTCGGGGGGAGGGAGGTCAGGTCGGATCCAGTCCGGGGGGGGGGAGCGGGAGTCGGGTCGGTGTTGGGTCCGGTCCGGAGGCGGGGGCGGGGGAGCGGGAGTCGGGTCAGGTCCAGTCCAGTCCGGGGGGTTGGGTCGGGTCCAGGGGCAGAGGGGGGAAGCGGGAGTCAGGTCGTTGTCGGGTCCGGCCCGGAGGCGGGAAGCGGGAGTCGAGTCGGGTCGGGAGGAAGCAGGAGCTGGCCGTGGGAGGAGCCTTATTCACGCAGCCCCAGTGAGGCCATTCGGCCAGGGCTAGAGGCTGCGTGCTTCAGCCCCTCCCACACAGTTTTGGGCGCCTGGAGCTACTGCACTTGCGTGCCCACTGTAGCGCGCATGTGCAGAGGTCCCGGCACTGTTTTCAGCGCAGGGACCTGGCTCCGCCCCCGACAGCTCCTGCTGCGCTGCGCCGAGGGCCAGAAGACCTGCAGGGAGGTGGAGAATCTGGAGGTTTTTTTTAGGCGCACTTTGTGGCGCGAAAAATGGGCGTCCAGATCGGGACTTCGCCGTTCTAGGCGCGGCTCGAAACTTGGGTCCTTCAAGTGCACATCCAAGTACTTTTTAAATGTGGTGAGGGTTTCTGCCTATGCCACTCTTTCAGGCAGTAAGTTCCAGGCCCCCACCACCCACTGGGTGAAGAAAGTTCCCCTCAAACTCCTTCTAAACCACCTACCAATTACTTTAAATCAGGGCCCCCTGGTTGACCCCTCTACTATGGGAAATAGGTCCTTCCTATCCACTCTTTCTAGGCCCCTCATAATTTTATACACCACAATAAGGTCTCCCCTCAGCCTCCTCTGTTCCAAAGACTCGCTTTGCACTGGACGTACTTTGCGCTTAACATTCCGCGATCTCTTCCGCAGGTTTCGCCGAATTGGAGCAAATTGCGCTGAAAAAACCACACAACTTCAGGTTTAAAGGGAATCTACGTTCCGAGTTAAGGTCTGAGCAGCGATATGGATCACTTGAAGGCCAATCCCACTCCACTTCACCCTGTCCTCGCTCAAACTTTGACCCCTTTGATGTTCACAGTCAAGTCGAACATTTCGATTCGATCAGTTGATTGACTGCTTATTAAACTTTAGATATTTTCATCACAGGTAAAAGGAAATTTACTTCCTTAGGATATATTTCCCTGTTTGTGGCTGAGTCCCTGCCCAGTAAAATGGAACAGAGGAGAAAAAGCAACTTTAAATCAGGAAATGTAAGGAAATTATTTTTTTAAAACCACCTTGTTTGAAGTAAAACATTTGATTCAAGAGGGCTCTTTATCTGTCAGTCCCATTTTATTACAATTGAGCAAATTACAGAGATAAGCATATGGGTTGTACAAGTTTCAATATCAGGATTACAAAATAATGTTGTTTAGAATTTAAAGTTCCAGCAAATATTTCACTGGCCTGCTCGGCATTATCCAGTGAAATATGTGTCCCCATCTGCACCATTCAATCAGTTGCAGTCAAGGTCAGTGGGAACAGGAAGACTTTCCCATCAGATGATCGTATTGATGTCACAACTTTAACTTTGCCCCAGCATGAGCTGTAAAGATGGGGTTAACGTTTGAATGAGGACAGAGTGAGATTGGCCTCCCAGTGATCCGCACTGTTATTCTCTGGTGTCTTGGCCAATATTTATCCTTCAATCAACACAACAAAAAACAGATTATCTGGTCATTATCACGCTGCTGTTTGTGGGAGCTTGCTGTGCGCAAATTGCCTGCTGTGTTTCTCACAATACAACAGTGACTGCACTCCAAAAAGTACTTCATTGGCTGTAAAGTGCTTTGGTTGTGAAAGGCACTATATAAATGCAAGTCTTCTTTTCTTTTTTTTTAACTAGGTTAGTGCCTCCTCCAGCATTACCAGATGCAGGAATGTCACGTAAACAGGTTGTGTGTTCATCTTCGAATATCAGCACTAGACATTTTCAGGCCGTATATCCCCCAATCTGCATATATTTGGATCTGTAGGTTCCTTTATTGTTTGGGAGATTGAGTTATTGTATGAAGCAAGTCTGGTCTCATTAGCACGAATGAACAACACACTCGGCACCAGCTTGTCAGGGCGTATTAATTGGTGTGTGTTTACTACAGGAAACACCTTTAGCAAATGCACATAACATTCTATAGCAGGAGCGTTCCATTGGCTGGATTTTCGGTTTGTTGTTGTCTCTGTTGCGCCCCGGACGGGCGGCAATGGCGGCGGAAAGCATTTCCTGGCGGGCGGCCAGGTCCCAGTGCCCCACCGGGACATGCGGTGCCAGTTTTGCGGGGGCAGTACCGCCCGGCAGAGGTTGCGACAACATCTCGATATTTGTTTCGCAGCCGATCCGTAGCGCCCCGCAGCGCCCCCTAGTGGGACCGCCTGGGAAAGCGGGCGATCCGAGCTGTAGCGTCTGCAGTGAGGGAAGGAATGTCGACCTGAGGTAAGTGTGGTTGTTTCTTATTTTTTTATTTTTATCGATTTATGTTGATGTCAGTAAGATATTAGAAATGTTCTTTTCCCCAGGGAAGCCTCCCTTAGGGCGCTCCGAGGCCGGCTGTTTAGCTCGGGATTTTCAGTTGCTCAGCCGGCCTAGTGCCCCGAGAGAGGTGTGCACCGTCTCCCTTAGAGCTCCGTTCCACACTTGGGGCCCAACTAGTGAATTTTGCTGGAGACACAAACCATTTCCCGGCGCAAAATTTACCGCTCCGCCTGGATTAACGCCGCAACAGAGACGCGACTGAATTTCCACCCATGACTCTTAGGAACCAAGGAAGTCTTTAACAACTTGCAGACTGCAAAACATTTTCATACCTTGTGTGCAAAGTAATATGATTAAAATGCTTAATATCCTGTGATGCACCAATCTGTATATATTAATACTAAATTCCAAACCTTGCCTATAGTGGAGGTTATTTCCTGCAGCATTTCCTGCTTCAGTTTTCTGATCATGCTGGTTCCATCATACCTCTAACTCTTGTCTGCAATGGTTTTCTGTCATGAGTAAACTCACCAGGATAGATTTTGCCCTTGTGCGATAGTGTAAAACGGGTTGTAACAAATCGGCAATCCATTTTACATCTCTTCCGATTTTTATTCCCATTGAAGGCAATGGGAGATGTAAACCGGGCCACCGATTCACTGAGACCTGCTTTACACTGCCGCACAGAGTCAAATTCTACCCCACTATTTCAACCTGTTTCTTTTCTGTACCTCTGATTGGTTTATTCCTCCCACAGGACTCTAGGCTGAGGGAGCGTCAGAGGTGCCATCTTTCATATGAGACATTAACCTAAGGCCCCGTCTGCCCTCTCAGGTGGGCATAGAAAATCCCATGGCACTATTCGAGGTAGAGGAGGGGAGTTCTCCCCAGTGTCCTGAATAATGTTTATCTCTCACCCAACACCTAAAACCGTTGATCTGGTCATTATCGCATTGCTGTTTGTGGGAGCTTGCTATGCGCAAATTGGCTACCCCATTTCCCACATTAAAACAGTGACTACACTGCAAAAGTAATTCATTGGCTGTAAAGCTTTATAAATAGCGGCATAGAATGCAAAAGCCTGGAAGTTATACTAAACCTGTATAAAACGCTCCCGGCTGGAGTATTGTGTCCAATTCTGGGCACCGCACTTTAGGAATTATGTGAAGGCTTTGGAGAGGGTGCAGAAGAGATTTACTAGAAAGATTCCAGGGATGAGGGACTTTAGTTATGTGGATAAACTGGAGAAGCTGGGATTGTTCTTCTTAGTGCAAAGAAGGCTAAGAAGAGCTGTGATCGAGGTGTAAATAAAGAGAAGCTATTTCCAAAGACTGAAGGGGCGAGGTCAGAGGGCACAGATTGAAGGTGATTGCTAAAAGGACCAGCGTGCAGCATGAGGAAACACTTTTTTAACGCAAATGCTGGTTAATATTTGGAATACACTGCCTGTTAGGGTGTTGAATACGGATTCAATAGTAGCTTTGGGGAATTGGATAAATACTTGAAGGAGGAAAAATTGCAGGGATATGGGGAAAGAGCGGGAGAGCGGGACTAATTGGGTTGCTCTTCGATTGAGCCTGCGCAGACTCGATGGGCCGAATGGCCTCCTTCTGGGCTGTTCTATTCTATGATTCTATGAAATGCAGCAACCAATTTGCACACAGCAAGTTCGCACAAACAACACTGGGTTTTGACCCCATAATTTGTTCTAGTGATGGTTGGGAGATAAATATTGGTCAGGACACGAGGGAGAACTGCCCTGCTCTTCTTCGAAGTAGTGCCACAGCATCTTTTACATCCAGCTGAGGGGGCAGACGGGGCCGTGGTTTAACATCTCATCTGTAAGACAGCACCTCTGACAGTGCAGCACTCCCTCAGCACTGCACTGGAGTGTCAGCCGAGAATTTGTGCTCAAGTCTCTGGAGTGGGACTTGAACCCATGACATTCAGAGGCGAGAGAGCTGCCCACTGAGCCACAGCTGACAACTAAAAAAGTAGAATGAAAAAAATTGTAAAAATAGCAAAACTGAGAGAAGCATGAGGATAAATAAAGGCATAAATACAATAGCACAGCGAGAGAGAGACAAACGGGGGAGAGAGAGACATATATATATATATATATATATATAGAGAGACATATATATTTAGAGAGAGAGAGAAGGAGTAAGAGAGAGTGACAGTGAGAGAGAGAGACAGACGGGGGAGAAAGACATATATATATGGGGGGGAGAGACATATATATATATATGTGTAGAGAGAGAGAGAGAGAGGGGGCGGAGTGACTGAGAGAGAGAGTGACAGAAAGGGAGAACAAACCACAAAATACATTTATATATAAATACATTTAATACTTCTTATTTATGATGAGCAATGCCAGAAGAGAGGCAGTAAAAGTGTTATATGTGCTTTATGTGTGACTGCTCTTCCAGCATGTCACACTGTCAAACTATCACTGCTAGTAACTTTGGCAGGAGCAGAATAGCCGCACATTTGTGAGACCGAGATCCACTGGATATAGAGGGAAGTGTTTTTCGACAGGGTAGATTAGTGAGTGGGGCTCCACAGGGGTCTGTTTTGGACTGCCCTTATTTACTGTATACATCTGGATTCAGGATTTCAGGGCACAATCCCGAAATTTGCTGATGACATTACTTGGAGAGTACGGCAAATTGTGATGTAGATAGAGCGGCAGGATGGGCAGATAGAGGGCAGAAGCAGTTCAATGTAGAAAAAGGTGAGGTCTACATTTAAGAGTAAGAATAGGGAAAGGGAATACATCTCAAACAGTGATATTTTAAATAGAGCAGAGCGACCTTGGGGCAGATACCTAGGTCATTAAAGGTGGCAACGCAAGCAGGAAAGGCCACAAAGAGGCCAGGGAAATCTTTGATCTTGTACCCAGCAGCACAGAATACCAAAGCAGGGAGGGAGTGTTCCCATCAGGCTGCAGGTGGAGTATTGTGTGCTGTGTTGGCCTCCATTATAGCAAACTTGGGAAAGGGCCAGTGCAGACTCACCGAGTGCACCCGCGATGAGTGGCTATCTTAATAGAGAAGATAGAGAAAAACTATTCCCTCTGATGAGCTTATTTATGATGAGCAGTGCCACAGGAGAAGTCGTAAAAGTGTTATATGTGCTTCATGTATAACCAGAAGTCATAGATTTAAAATCATTGGTAATAAAGATCTCGAGGGAGAATGAGGAGAAATGTTTTCACTCAGTGAGTTGTGGAGATCTGGAACATTCTACCTGAAAAGGTGGTGGAGCTGATTTCATCAATAATTGTAAAGGGAGTTGGGCAGGTACTGGAGTATGAGAACTCTCAGGGTTACGGACAAACAGCAGGATGTGGGACTGAGCACGACTGCTCTTTGAAAAAGGCAGCACTGGCATAACAGGCCCAATGGCTGTGCTGTAAGTTCCTTTTCATTCTATGATTCTAGACTTGGTGGGATATTACAGGTATGGGAAGAGAGGGATTAGACTGAGTGGGATATTACAGGTATGGGAAGAGAGGGATTAGACTGAGTGGGATATTACAGGTATGGGAAGAGAGGGATTAGACTGAGTGGGATATTACAGGTATGGGAAGAGAGGGATTAGACTGGGTGGGATATTAAAGGTATGGGAAGAGAGGGATTAGACTGGGTGGGATATTAAAGGTATGGGAAGAGAGGGATTAGACTGAGTGGGATATTACAGGTATGGGAAGAGAGGGATTAGACTGGGTGGGATATTAAAGGTATGGGAAGAGAGGGATTAGACTGGGTGGGATATTAAAGGTATGGGAAGAGTGGGATTAGATTGGGTGGGATACTAAAGGTATGGGAAGAGAGAGATTAGACTGGGTGGGATACTAAAGGTATGGGAAGAGTGGGATTATACTGGGTGGGGTATTAAAGGTATGGGAAGAGTGGGATTAGACTGGGTGGGATATTAAAGGTATGGGAAGAGAGGGATTAGACTGAGTGCGATATTAAAGGTATGAGAAGAGTGGGATTAGATTGGGTGGGATATTAAAGGTATGGGAAAAGAGGGATTAGACTGGGTGGGATATTAAAGGTATGGGAAGAGTGGGATTAGACTGGGTGAGATATTAAAGGTATGGGGAGAGTGGGATTAGACTAGGTGGGATATTAAAGCTATAGGGAGAGTGGGATTAGACTGGGAGGGATATTAAAGGTATGGGGAGAGTGGGATTAGACTAGGTGGGATATTAAAGGTATAGGGAGAGTGGGATTAGACTGGGTGGGATATTACAGGTATGGGAAGAGTGGGATTATACTGGGTGGGATATTAAAGGTATGGGAAGAATGGGATTAGACTGGGTGGGATACTAAAGGTATGGGAAGAGTGGGATTATACTGGGTGGGATATTAAAGGTATGGGAAGAGTGGGATTAGACTGGGTGGGATATTAAAGATATGGGAAGAGTGGGATTAGACTGGGTGGGATATTAAAGGTATGGGAAGAGAGGGATTAGACTGGGTGGGATATTAAAGGTATGGGAAGCGAGGGATTAGACTGGGTGGGATATTAAAGGTATGGGAAGAGTGGGATTAGACTGGGTGGGATATTAAAGGTATGGGAAGAGTGGGATTAGACTAGGTGGGATATTAAAGGTATAGGGAGAGTGGGATTAGACTGGGTGGGATATTAAAGGTATGGGGAGAGTGGGATTAGACTGGGTGGGATATTAAAGGTATGGGGAGAGTGGGATTAGACTAGGTGGGATATTAAAGGTATAGGGAGAGTGGGATTAGACTGGGTGGGATATTAAAGGTATAGGGAGAGTGGGATTAGATTGGGTGGGATATTAAAGGTATAGGGAGAGTGGGATTAGATTGGGTGGGATATTAAAGGGATGGGAAGAGTGGGATTAGACGAGGCGGAATCCTAAAGGTATGGGGAGAGTGGGATTAGATTGGGTTATTAAAGCTATGGGGAGAGTGAGGAGAGTGGGATTAGACTGGGTGAGGTTATCGGCATGGGATCTGAGCAGAAGAGTGTGATTTGCTTGGGAGATTCTTCTCGAGACAGAATACATTTACATTGACATGTTGAGAACCTGCAATGTGAATTGGGACCAGAGGATTGAGGAACACTCGAGCCCTGAGTCCGTGCTCTGCTGTCACCCTTGATGCTGAGGGTGAGACATGGAGCTGCAGCCTCTGACAATTGCCCGACTCACTGTCCGAGCCACAAGTCACAAATGAGTTTTAGTGCTTGAAGGCTGCGTAAATAATATCTAATTATTCTAGCACTAAATTAATTCAGTCCATTCAGATCTACACCGGGAAGTGTGCTGTAGACACAGGCTGACCTTCTGAAGGACAAAAATATTGGCCCAGACATTGCGGTCGAAGGCTTCTTTCGGACAAACGCCTCCGACCTGAAAAATTTCTACGAATTTACCCGGTGGTCCCGGAGGAGCGTGGGATTCTGGTGGGGAGGCCTTCTCTTCCCGCGCTGCGAAGCGCGCTCCCGTCCTCCAGGTTCCCACGGAGACGGTGGAATCACATGTGACTGCTCAGCCAGTATTCCTCAGGTACAGTATTCCTCAGCTTTCCCATTAATAGCAATGGGAACTCCGTATCTACGCGTGCTCATTACTATTAATGAAAAAAAACAAACACACTAAACACCATAATAAAAAATAAAAACACACCTCACATAATTAAAATTAATTGAAATTAAAGTTAATAAATGTCTTCGAAAAAATATATTTTTCCTATTTTTTCTCAGTTTTGTAATTAGGGTTAAAAATAAATTTACCGTGGTGGGCAGGGTTTTCAACAATAGAATGTGTTTTTTAAATTTAATTTTATTATGTTTTTGTGTGTTTTAAAACTCTTACACCTGTAACAGTAGGCTATACACCTACTTTTATCAGTCGCAAGAGTTTTGAGGACATTTGCTGGGCAAGATATGGGTAAATCCCGCAATCTTGCCCGTGCAAATGTCCTCGCTCCCGAGATGCGTTGGATCGGTCGAGCTCCAGCTTGACAGATCAGAAAAGCCGGTTTTCAGCGCATGCGCATTGTGTGTTGAAAATCGGCTTTTGCGATGCCTTCTCGGGTCCGTACACACTCCGCACACACTCCGTACACACTCCGCACACACTCCGCACACACTCCGTACGGACACGGGGAGGCCGGGATTTCTAGGCCAGAATCATCACCATTTAACAGCAAGCTCCAGTTCAAAACAAGTTTTATTCCTTTAGAGATGTTCTACATTCATTCTGTGAACCGTGTGTCCTCTCATCTGTGTCATGTATGTAACCTTCATGTAACTGTAACCTTCATGTAACAACATTGCACACTGTATACACCTAAGAAATGCACACTTTGACCACAGGGGGTGAACTTGTGGGAGACACTCCTCACCTGGTCATCCAGCTATATAAAGGGAGATCCCACGCAGGGTCAGCACTTCTTGGTCCTGGGAATAAAGGTTCGGGTCACAGAGTGACCTTGTCTGCAGAATGTGCCTCGTGTGAATTTATAGTAGTGTGTAAGGACATTACAATCTGTCTTTTCATGTGGAATCAATTTGCAACATCATTTCCGTAACAATCCCATTTACATTCTCTTCACTGCATATTAAATCACATTATTTCAACAATCCTGAATAATCCTCAAATGATTTTGAAACTGAGCCGAGTTATGAATCTTGGGGACTTTGACAAAGAAGTCCAGCTAACAGTGTGATTAAGGAGAGGCATTAGTTAATTGCATGTAAATGAACATCTCACCATCACACAGTTTTAATCTCTAATTGCCCCATAACTTCTCAGTAACATCATCGGTCTAATATTTTTTGCAAGATCTGTTGAATAATTAGGGAATAATCTAGTGAATTAAATCAAAAAAATAGAAAAGTAAGTTGGTAAAGGAGGAGAGGGTGAGGAAAAGCAAA